>NW_021940864.1:9136595-9547671 GCF_001715985.3 Manacus vitellinus
GCCGGTGTAGCTGTAAGTGCTGCAGGGGCTGCAGGACAAGGGTGCAGAAGTGTTTCTGGACGCAGGGGCAGATAGGCTAAATTTGGCGGTGGAATGACTCGCTTGGATTCTTCCCCTCCCTTTTTTTTTCCTTCTTTCTTAATTTGGATTTGGTTTTGGTTTGCTTTTGGTTTATTTTGTTTTTGTTTTAAAGTACACCGAGGTACACGTAGAGAAGAAGCTGAATTGTGCAAATGCAAATTAATAAATAGTTGCCTTTGACACTGAGCTTGTCTCCTTAACTTCAACCATTGTTAATTTACTCAAAAGAGAAACTGAGGCTCTGCAAGTGAAGCGGTGTCCCCAAGGTCACACAGCAGAGCGGTGGCAGCCAGCCTGGCCCCAACCATGAGCACCTTGTACACAGGCTTCCTACTGTCATCTGGCCCTGCTGCTCCTTTCCGTATCTGCTTGTAGGTTACGTTCCTCCAGCCCAATGTCTTGCTACTTTTCCAAGCCTAAGCACATCGGCCCTACGATCTGCCATACCAGTAAGCCCAACTGGAATGAAATACACACTTTCCACTCGTCCACCATCTCAGGCACTGAGACTCTCTTAATCCTGGAGGATAGACAGCCCCTTAAGGAATGTAAGCTGATGATTCAAAGCTCAGCAGTAAAAGTAATTCCCCACCCATCACCCAAATTTTAGAGGTGGAGGAAAAACTCTTTTTCCTCAAGAACTTAATCCTTCAAAAAGGGTCCATGTCAGCAACTCGTGCAGGATTTGTAGCAAGCAAAGCCATCCCTGGTGCCTTCTTCAGGGCCTGGTGGCTTGGGCAGTGTCAGGACAGCCTCTGGCTGGTGTGTGTGGTTGTGTGGATGTTTCTATCCCTTGCAGCCTCCAGTCCCTTGACCGACTGCAAGTGTGGTCCCCACTAGTGACCTGTTAGATTCCAGTCTGTCTGCAAACTCCTGTAGAATTCCCGGGTCTTTTTCCTGGTAATTAATAGATCATACAGTACCCACTAGGTCCTCTTCTTGGCCATTAATAGATTATAAGGTATTCACACTTTTTATTTTTTGAGTTATGGGTGTTTCAGACCCAAACAAAAAATAATCTATGTTCACAAAGTTTGGATGCAAAACCTGGGTATGCTCAGGTTTGTGGGTTCTCTTCTCCTGCCCCTCTGCCTAATGCTTGGGGTGTGTCACAAACTTCAAGTCAAAATGCTACCTGTCCTCCAGATATGTAGGTTGTCAGTTCTGTGTTCAGCTGTAAGGTTTGTCCCAACAGAAAGAAATACTCCAAATTTTGGTGTTTCTGAAAAGTTTTACTGCAAGCTGACAGCTTCCTGTGCTTGCATTTTTTTTCTTTAGGGGGAAAAAAAACAGATGCAAGAAACTTAGGAAAACTTTTGCACTGTGCCCATGACCATGAGTGATTCCTCTGCCCCTTTGGAGTCTGACAACAAAATTGAAAGTGACAGGGGTATATTGTTGAAACTGCCTTTTCTTTGATCGTTTTCCTTGCTGTGTCTCTTCCAACTAAATGAGGGAACAGGGCTACGAATACATATCAGGTTTTCTTTTTTATTCTCTTTTTGCTTTTCTCTTTTTTTTTTCCAGGGGTGGAATAAAAAGAATACCCCACAACCACAAAGGTCTAATTCTGCTCTTATGCTGATGTGAATTAAAAATAACTGTACTGATATCAATAAAGCATCATCAGTGTCTGTGAGAAAGAGAAGAACCGGGTGCCTGATGTGTGTAATTACTGAATTTAGAGCCTTTCCTTACTTCCCTTTGCCTGGCTCCTCCTTTCAAAAGGGAAACCTTTGGAAGAAAATGCCTTTAACGTGGAGAGTGAATGCAACCTAGGTGATTCAACAGAGTGCAAATTAATTCAAGAACCCGGTATTGAAGAAAATAGAACTGTTAAAAAATACAATAATTAACCGACCCCAAAACAACAAAAAACGTCACAACCTCCAGAGAGGAGAAAGTGAACTAAACTAATCCTATTAAACGTGGTAGCATGTTTCTGTGCAGCTCGCGGAGAGATTAAGCACAGGAAAAGGGATAAGTGCTGCTTCAGTTTCACTAAACTAATGTGACAACTTGTCATTGGAAATCTTTACAGCTTGTTAGCAGATGACTAGCTGATTCAGATATGTTTTCTACCATTTCCTTTGTGTCTGGGGGTGATGTTTTTTTCTTTCCTGTTCCTTTCTTATCCATACTGCTTTATTTTGCTTTTTAATCCTTCATGTCTCCTTCAAGTCAAAACATTTAACTTGCTTTAATCAATATTTTGTTTTGAAGATGTCCCTTGACCTTTTGTTTGTGCAAATTAACCTTCAAGGGCAACTCATTCATTCATTAACCTCAGTGGGATGCCATATCCCTAGTACATGGCATTTTAGGATGCATAAAACATTTATGAATGTTTAGACATATTGCAGTGAATGACTGTGATACTGCTGTGGTTACTACTACTGCTACTGTAATACATTAGTTTTCCACCCTTCCTTCCTTCCTTCTTTCTTCCTTTCTTTCTTTCCTCTTTCTCTCTTTCTCTCTTTCTTTCTCTCTTTCTTTCCTCTTTGTTTCTTTCTCTCTTTCTTTCTCTCTTTCTTTCTTTTCCTTTCTTTTTCTTTCTTTCTTTCTTTCTTTCTTTCTTTCTTTCTTTCTTTCTTTCTTTCTTTCTCTCTTTCTCTCTTTCTCTCTTTCTTTCTTTCTTTTCCTTTCTTTCTTTCTTTTTCTTTCTTCCTTTCTTTCTTTTCCTTTCTTTCTTTCTTTCTTTCTTTCTTTCTTTCTTTCTTTCTTTCTTTCTTTCTTTCTTTCTTTCTTTCTTTCTTTCTTTCTTTCTTTCTTTCTCTCTCTCTTTCTTTCTTTCTTTCTTTCTTTCTTTCTTTCTTTCTTTCTTTCTTTCTTTCTTTCTTTCTTTCTTTCTTTCTTTCTTTCTTTCTCTTTCTTTCTTTCTTCCTTTCTTTTCCTTTCTTTCTTTCTTACTTTCTTACTTTCTTTTTCTTTCTTTCTTTTTCTTTCTTTCTTTTTCCTTTCTTTCTTTCTTCCTCTCTTTCTTTCTTTCTTTCTTTCTTTCTTTCTTTCTTTCTTTCTTTCTTTCTTTCTTTCTTTCTTCTTTCTTTCTTTCTTTTCTTTCTTTCTTTCTTTTTCTTTCTTTCTTTCTTTCTTTCTTTCTTTCTTTCTTTCTTTCTTTCTTTCTTTCTTTCTTTCTTTCTTTCTTTCTTTCTTTCTTTCTTTCTCTCTTTCCCTCTTTCTTTCTTTCTTTCTCTCTTTCCCTCTTTCTTTCTTTCCTTTTCTCTCTCTCTCTTGTCTTCTCTCTTTTTTCTTACTTCAGATGTTTGTGTACATATGGCAAGCAAAATAGCTAATCTGGGAGAACTTTTAGCATTAGCAATTTCATTTAAAAACCAGGTGTCTCAATGATTCAGAAACATATGCTGAGTCCTGTCGTCTCCTCTCCTCTCCCTCTCTCTCTCTCTCTCTCTCTCCCTCTCCTCCCACCCTTCACTCTTTCCCTGAGCCCTCCCCCAGCGGCAAAGGCATGATCATTGAGTAAATGGAAAAAAACATTTTACAACATTAAAGGAAGACTGTTTAGAAAAGGAAGGCCCTGCTGAGGTGTAGAGGAAGCCTGTTTATTAACACTGGACACCTCTTATCTCAGGCAGCTCCAGATGGATGTCCCCTTGGTAATTCCCACTCTGTGCCAAGTGGGGTTAAGCAGGGTAACCACCTTGACGTGGGCTGGTGATCACCAGGGGATCATCGGCTCCTTCAGAGAGAAATTTTAGGAGAAACTTGGGTTGGGGGAGGGAGAGCTATCACAGTTTAGTATAAAAAGCTTGCACGTGGCCAGATTTACCTTTGTGGCTGTAAATTGCTTGCTGCCTGGGACAGAGCCAGGTTTTGATTGAGAGATAAAGTAGTTCAAATCTGTCAATAATTAACTGTCACTCAATTAAGGCTTTCTTAACAAATTAGCACTTGGTAGCACCTAGGGTGCAGGTTTTTCATGGGAAAAGGCTGATAGAGTGATGTTGGCCATTAAGTTTGCCCACTGAGTATCAGCTAATGTCCTGCTCAGTTTAAACACCACTGTGTAAATTTGGTGAACTGGTTCCCAAACCCCATTTCTGCCAGGTTGTGTTTAAGATTAACCATTTGTGCCTTCCCAAGCTCACCATTGCAGGACAGTCTTTGCTGAATAAGGCAGCTATCCCTGATTCATCGCGATTTCCTGTCTGTCAGCTCTGAAGAAGCACCCTGATGTGAATGAGGCTGTAGGCCAAAATTTACAGAAATTAGGTGGAGCTCCCCTAATACCCTGCAAGTCACTTGGAACTCTTTTCCCTTGAAGAAGAGTTACATAGTCTGCCTCCAGTGTAAGCCAGTGTGATGTGTTTCTCTTTCTCACAGGGCCTTGCTCTTAGCCAACCTGTTCCTTCCACTGGGTTAGTGGGAAGGTTGAAAGGGAAAACATTTCCATCCATTGGTGTCTCTCTGTTAGCAGACATTTTGCCAGTTCCCTTTCAACCCTCTCTGAACTAGTAAAGCCATAGATATGACATCTCACTCTTCCTCTTAATTCTCCAATCAGAAATTAAAAGTGAATGTCAGATGTCAGTCAGAGAAAGCAGAGCCATTCCAGTTTATATCAGCTGATCTCTAGCTCCGTGTTCATGCACACCCTTGGATTGGCACTGCCAGGATTGGAATTCCCTCGGTACGTTAATTTACAGCAAACTGCAGACTCTGGAAGTGGTGATCATTTGTCACATCAACCCTGCTGAGGAAGAATCTGCCTCTTGTGAGTCAAAAAACCCTTTGCTCTCGGTCAGCATTGAATTCTGGTGTCACACACAGTTGTACCTCCAGGAGGTGTAATCGCTGAGTCTGTGGAGAAGTCAAACGCAGAACTCTGGCAAATGCAAGTTCTGATTCATACTGTGTTACAGGAAAGGCTGCAAAGTGGAAGCTGATTTTAGCTTCAGCTATGATCCGTTCCTCTGATATGGGTTTATGCTCAGTATGAGTTTGGTTAAATCAGTGACTCCTTAGCTCACTGAGTAGTTTTCCTTCTCTTTTGACTGAAGCATACCTTACCTGCAGTGTAGGCCAAAGCAATGCTGGACAAGAGTTTAAAAACAAAATTTGGGAAGCTTTCCAGGTTGTTCTTTTTGAGTGAAGACTTTAGTTATCCACACTGTTGTCTCATACAAAAACTAATCCTGATGCAGCTTTCTTTCTATTAATGATATCAGAAGAGCTGCCAGACAGGGACAGCTCTCAGTCAGCACCACCCTACCATAGTTCAAAGATCTGAACTGTTTCAGCAACCTGCATGTGGAGGGGTTAAAAGCACATGTAAAACACTCTTTGTGTTGCCTTGTCCTAGTACTTGCATTAAAAGTCTTAAGGAATTTAAAATCATAAAGAAGGAGAAAAGGAAGCACATTTGATACTTTAAAAGTGTACCCTACCCTGTTGAATAATTGAAGCTGGAAATGTAGTTTAATTTTATAGACTTGTGTTCTTTTGGTTGGTCGGTGTTTTTAAGAAAGAAGAATTTATTTCTCTAGAAGGATTATAACCTGGGGAAATGAAGTCTGATTTGTTTTTGTGAGCTGAATTAATTTATTTTTTATATTATATGGCAACAGTTTTAAGAACCCATATTTTCTAACAGAGTTATTCCCATTATTTGAAGAATGCACCTGATCTATCACCTGTAAGGACTCAATCCTGCAAGGCATTGAAGGACAATTTTTTCAGGGGCAGAGAGGCATCTAATAGCATTTCAAAATATTTGGTAGTGCTGTACTATTATTTTTAATAATAGGTGCCTGAGTGGTTTTGTAAGGACCTAAATAAGCCAGTGGTTTTAGGAAGAACCTAAAGCAGAGCATAGCCTGACTTTAGGTGTCTGTATACAAAACTGCCATTGTGGATCATCCAGCTCAGGAGACAAGCTCCCGAAGTGCTACGGTGCTGTTTCTGTACTTGCCAGAGCCATCCCTCAGTGAGCAGGTGTGCACAGGGGCACCTAGGAATTGCTCAGGAGGCAGCACACAGGCTTTGCCCATGCCTATGGGCTCCAACAAAACCACGCCCAGCCCTGCTTCCTTTGCAAGACGTCCTCATGGTGGTGTCAGTTCCCATCTTTCATAGGAAAGCCCACAAGTTAGGGTGTCTCCCTTAGAGGTGGAAAATTTGCATTTAACACTTTCCTCATTCCAAAGCTGTGCAAAGTCACAGTCTCCTTTCTCTCTAAAAAGTGTGTTGGCCACCAGGCTGTGGGATAGGATCATTCTAACACCTCCTTTATTGAGGTTTTTGTGGGTTTGTTTTTTTGTCGGGTTTTTTTTCTGTTGCAGAAAGGAACCAAACTATCACGGGGTCAAAAGGAGAAGAAACAAGTAAGATTGACTTCAGAAAGGTGATTAAAACAAGAAGCTGGGAGGGGGGAGCATTCTGCTTTCAGGACTGTATATTGTACTGATCTGTAATGGCTCTGTAATGCAAAGCACACCACTGGCCCGGAGAGCAGGGCCCAGGAGTCCCTCTGCCCAGGTGATGGGGTGTACTCTGTGTGCTGACTGTCCTTTTGGTCCTGGCTATCTGTGAGCCTTTCAGAACTGCTTTGCTGGAGTGGATGGAGGCTGTTTCAATAATTAACATGAAGGCACTAATCTCTTTTACAGATTTTAACCTTGAGTAGCTGAATCATTAGGTACCTACATAATGTAAAAAAACATCCCACAGTGCCCTAAGCTCCCCCTGAAGTTACTGTGTTTACTCTCAGCAGCATCAGGCCCAAATTAATGTAGGTGCCTTTTTCTGAAAAGGAAATACATCCCTGACATAAAGGTCAAATGGCGTTTATAACAACATTAATAATTTCAGAGCATCATGCTATTGAATTCTAGGAAAGATTAGACCTGTTTGGCAATCCTGTTTAGTTGCTTTTACAACAGAAATATGCTGTTTACCTCCTAAGAGATTCATAAGAAAAAAAAAATCCAATCTATATCAATGAGTAAGATATTTTCCTTACCAGAGATATTGATTTAAATATTGACTTCGTTGCTGGAGGGTTATTTCACTCCATGCTGCAGATACTCATTGTCAAGTGACATGTGTTTTATGTACTAAAAAAAATGTGATTTCTGGCCCAGTAATCTTATCTGGATGATTCTGACTTTTTGGGTTTGATTTGGTCTGAAGCAGTTGTCTTTTCTAAAATTGAGTACTTTTTTTCTTCTGCATGTCAACAGACTTCACTCCATGTGAATTACTTACAACTAAGATCAAAACAAACAAACCTTAAAAAAAACCCCTACACAGCCCCTTTGTCCTATTAGTTCATTTTCCTTTCAATCTTTCAGCAATGGGTTTAGGCTCTGCAAGACAGAAGTTCTTTATTTAGCAACAGAAAAGGTGCCGCCGCAGAACCTGTTACAGCTTGTCAGAAAACCAGCCTGAGTGTGTTCTGGGACAAGGACTGTCTTTTTATTGCGGGGTTATACAACAGTTCTCATGTTGGCTTGCTGACCCCGATCAGGCCTGGTGATAGTTACAGTGACAACAATAGCTTATACCACTGAGCAGCAACCCAATGCTCAGGAGGGCTGCAACAGCTCCCATCACAGGCCAGACATGCCAGCTCTCTCTTGTGCAAAGTACCAGCCCAGGAGGGAAAAAAACCCCAAAGACTAAAAATCCCGACCCCCTGAAGGTGCCAACTCACAGGCATGATGATTTATTTCACTGGAGCACTGCACCCATGAAGCAGAGGATATTGCTGAACAGTTTCACTGATGCTGAAATTCTCATTGCTGAACAGCTGGTTCTTCCTGCAGACCTGGGCCCATGTGTGTGTGTAGAATTGCACACTCCAAAGGAAATCCCTCCAGAGGGCAGCTGGGTGCACAGCTCCCATGCCACTTGGTAGCACTGGGGTCTCCTGGAACTGGGAGCACAAGGTGGAGGATAACCACCAGAATGCTGTGGTCTCTCCCTCTTTCTCCTACGCACCATTCAGGACAAGATGAAGATGTGAGGCGACGGTAACACTCACACATCAGCTCTTTGGCCTCCTCAGCAGTCACCCCAGATCCCTGCAAGTGGGGTGACAAGAAAATAGAGTTGTTTTTAGAGAGGAACTGCATGCAAAAGGTTGGTTCTGGTCTGAAATTCTTGAGGTTAGTTGTGCCCATAGCTTCTGGGCGCTGTCTGATTTGCTGCATAGGACTGCTGATGCCTGTACACAGGAAGATGGGCTTTGTCTGGGTAAAGTCTCTGTGTAAATCTTTTTGTTCAGAACACTGGATTTCAGACCATACCTATGAATCCAAGGCCTTTGCTCAGTTCTTGAGCCATCAGGACAGAAAAAGGGGCAGAGACGTAGCCTCCTGGAGGTTACTCACAGCCAAGAGGGGCCAAAGCTGGCAGAAAGACAAATCTCAGTCACCACTGGGGAGCACTTCTCTGCCTAGCCTCTGCTAATGGGGGGCTGTGGTGCTGTGAGCAGAAGCTGTTTATTTTGGAAGAAATGGGGACAAAGAGGGCTTTGGGTCACTTGCAGATTTATTTTTTTTTTTGCTGGAGAGAATTTGCAGCAAACATGGGAACTGGAACTGTGGCACAAATTCACCTTGCGTTTTACTAGAGGTTACTTAGCTTAGTTATATTGCTTTCTATCTGCTTACACACAAGGAATTTTCCTTCTTCTTTGACCACAATGTTTTAAATGAAATTTTGGGGAAACTAGCATGCCAATCAAGTCTTTATTAACCCCAACAGTGCAATTTCTCATTACAAGACTGTGATTCAGAGGAAACAGCACTGCTAAAACAGCTACTGAGTCCCAGCAAAAATGACAGTTTTCCTCAATCAGTTCCTTTTGTGACCTTGATCTGAACCTTAATCTGTTTTAGCAAAATTCTTTTTATTAGCCATTCATACTTAATCATACCGCTAATTTTCCTGTTTTTAAACTACCAATTTAAGGCTGCTTTTTCATGGAACTAATCAAGGCTGATGTATGTTATTTTGGCTATGAATTCTCATAATTATTCTTAAGAGTTTTTTAAGTCCGCATTTTCCATAGATAACTGTCAAAATCATAGATGGGGCAGAATGGCTTGTTTCTGTGATACGGCACATACAAGTCTGCTTTCTTATCTTTAGTGAAAATAATCATTACAAACACTGGATAGGGAATCTGAGCCTCACCTTCTTTTCTTTCCTTACATCAGCAGTTGCTTTTCATTGGTATTATTATTGCAGACAAGCATTATTGGAGGGAAGAAGGGTTTTCAGGATCAGGCTCCATTTGAGTTATTTAGAATAAAAATATAAACATATATTTGCAGCTGTCTCACAAAGATTGTAAACTGTTGTAGCTAGTGACTAGTGATTTTTCTTTGCCTATGATATTAAAGAACAGATTGTGTTACTACACTTATCTCTACCTTTACAAACAAATACATCGGGAAAAATACGTCGTGCAGAAGAAACCACACTTGTTATCAAACGCCTAGCTACGCTGACTACAGGTTTTTGTACTTTTTGGAAAAGCTTCAAAACATTGTGGCTCGGTTAAGCTCCGAATTCTTTACAGCCCCTTTTTGTGTCCGTAGTGTGCGCTCGGCTCTCCACCGAAGGCAGCAGTTCGCTGCTGTTGTTTGTCACTCGTTCTGCTGCTGCACAGAGATCGCAACCCCTTGTCCGCGGCTTTGTACCCACCAGCGATGCTTCTTCCCCCACTGAACTGATTAACATCATGGTAGGGCTATGATCTTAAAAGCCTGGCACTTCTGATTAGGTTTTTGTTGAAGTTTGCAGAGTTGACTGAGTACCAGAGGCTTTGTGTGTGTGCAGCGGGGTGGTTGCAGGGGGTAGAACACAGCCCCCCCCAGCTAGAGGTGCCATTGGAGCAGCACTTGGGGAGAAACTTTACGAGTGTTTTCCAGCCTAAACCACTCTCTCTGTTCTCAATGAGAGTTTGTCAAGTGGCATGCTAACATTTCGTTAGGGAATGAAGCAGATTTCTCAGTTGCAGGTGAACTAAGTTTGACAGATAGGATTTTCTACTCTGGAGAGGGAGGAAAGCCAGAAACTTGGGGGAGTTGTCTGTCTGTTTGTTTGTTTTTTTATGGAAGATGCTCAGGTGTCTTGGTAATAGGTTCCCATGGCAGATGGAAGGCAATGGCTGGAAGAGTAGATGAACAAAGACTCTTCACAATTTTTTCCCTAATGAAATCCTTCTTTTTTCTGTAAAAGTACAATGTTTTCCCCACCAGTTTGAGAGGATTGCCATGTATGATTGTTTAAAAAGCTATAGGTTAATTATGTTATATGTATCTGTAGAAAAATTAATACTATATGCAAAAATGGATGAAAGTGCTCAAGTAGCCCATTAATTAACTCAGCCCTATTGTTAGCAGGGTTGGCATTAGAGGAAAGAATAATGCCTTTTCAATCTGAAACCTTCCCTCCCTCCCCATCCATTTTATCTCTTCTTGTCACTTCCTATTAGCTGATCATGACATCTTATCTTTTTCCTGAAGGGTGGGCCAGAAGATTACTTTGGAGCTCATGTAAGTGACACTCCAAGGATTGGCCAGCAGCAGGTTCAGCGGCCCCAACCCCTGGAGCTGTGGGATGTCATCCCTGTGACATGCCTGGAAACCCCAGCTCATCCCTCAACTGTCCGGTTACAGCAGCATCTCCGTCATGTTGCACTTCAAGTCTGTCACTGGCATGGGTTCATGCTCCTCACCCAGGAACCCTTCTTGGTTTTGCTGAGGACTGTATTTTTATTTTTAACACAGTCCTTCACATCGGTGGTGGCGAGGATTTCTTTTGCAAGATGGGATTCTGCTATAGGAAGGGATGGCTGGGGATCATACACCAAATGTACTCACATGTGCTAAGAGGGGAGCTGTGCTTGAAGGCACACTCTCTTTTACATCACTCTGTTTGAAGCAGTTTTTAAGAGATGTCTGTCTGCCTGGAGGTATGGGACTGTCCAGCAGCTTTGCCCCTCACCAGTCACCCAGTTTCCAGAGCCCAGGATGCTCCCAGTGCAGGGATACAGCCAGAGTGCTCCCACCAGCTGTAGCCAGACATTATGGCTCATGCTGGAGGGACTCGCTGCCGGCACCGTAATTGCAGGCTAGCTGGATTTTTGCTGTGGTATTACAAATTCCCCCAGGGAAGCCCACAGCTAGGACCATTTACATGGTTACATTGTCAGGCATGAGTCATTTTCTTCCCTCTCTCTCTGTTTCTGTTTCTCCTCTCATACACACTCAAAAATGCAAGCACAAATCAACAAACCAGTAAATAAAATTTAAATGTTGCTTTAGTGCATTTTCAGCCCTCTTTTTCTGGCTGAGTGTACAGTTTGATGAACCTTTTTTTTTTTTCTATAAAAACATGGCACAAAATGTATAGGCCATGTGAATGTTGGTACTGCAATGATGACTTTTTATCTTATGCTTTGTATTATTATTTTTTTTGCTAAATTACTTCTAAGAGTGCTTTGAGTAAAAAAACTTAATCAGTAAAATTAATCCTTAAAAACCAAATTTTTGTCAATATAATAAAACAGGAAATTTGCAAAATTAGTATCAGGGTCACTGTTTAAGAATTTTTTTTACCTGACACTTCTTCATTAATACTGCAGCCCTGCTAAGCTTATTGTTGTCCTTTTCCTACACATCTGAATACATGCTCTGTGTATCATCTCACTGTATTGCACTGGCTACATTATCACAATTCACATGAGTAAGTACTTGCAGGTTTGGTGTCCTTGCCTGTGAACCAGCTTTCTGGTGTATTCTGAAATGTTCACTTTGGTGATTTTCAAAAAAAAAAAAAAAAAGAGGATTCACTAAAGAAAGTTAGGAAATTGACTGCAAAGTTGGAGGTGCCTGAATTAAGGTTGCTTTTGCAAGACAGACGTGGCAGACTTATGCATGGATCCTGATCGTCCGGAGCAACACTGCACGGGAGATCGCTGCTGAACCATAGAGTCTTAAGCAGGAATGGATTTGATTTCTCCCCTCTCCTCTGCTTTTGTCACTCTTTCTGCAGCACAATGCGGGAAACAGGGTTTGTGAAACAAGTGCTGTGCTGTCACCTAACAGGCAGGGTAAAGGGCAGTACCCTAAAATATAAGGAGGCTCAGCTCAGGTGATCGTGGGGAGTGTCAAAATGAAGGATGCAGGTGGAGTAAAAAGCAGGTGAATTTGTTTATCACAGTGGATGACTGGGTGAAAATTTTGAGTGCAGTGACCAGATCTATGTAGCTAAATGTGTGCTGAAGACACCATCAAAGATACATGACCATGAGTTTGCTGGCAAGGCCTCAGGTTTAGCATTTTTGTTAGATTTACATTTGTGGAGTGAGCAGAGGTTGAATAATTTATGTTGGTGACCACTTAGATACCATATGTCATGTTTTTTTTAAAGCAGTATGGGTTTTTTAATACACAAAAGGGAACAGACACTGGAGCTGAACTTTCTTAATTCTATTCAAGAAAAGAATACTTTAAAATGCTTGGAGTAAAGGGAGCCCTTTGAATCTGCACTAAACTTGACTAGTCAGCATCACTCTGTTTTTGCAATGAAAAATAAATCCAGTGTTTTCACAGTGTCACACACAAGAAGAAACAAGACTTTTACACAGGTCTCAGTGAGAGAACACACTCTACTGTAGTTCTAAAGTTTAGTGAAAGCATATTTCTATCTGTTATTTAAAAAGGCATATTTAAATAAATAGCTGCTTAATTCCCACCCAACAGTATATAAATGGTAGCCTTGATGTCACAGGCAAATTTTTGTAGGTGGTTAGCACGGTTTTGTCAGGGACATTACATTACAAATATTCTATTGTGTATTTTATTTTGCTGTGAGAGACATGAAATCCTTGCGTACAAGGAGTTCACATGTCCCTTTAAGTCTTAAAATATGTTAATTTTACATGCCAAAGTCTTAAGAAGTGTTTGACTGCCCGTGGCTTTTGTGTGCATCTCCAGATGGCAGATGCCATTTTGTGTTTCACATTAATTGAGTAAATTTCCTTGCTCTTTGTACATATTGCAGAGGAAGCCATTCTCTGCTTTCAATAGGACAGAACAGCTCTTTGGCATCAAACCCTTCTGGTCTGGTGGTACTAAAACTGTTTTAAGGTGGAATTCTGAGAACAAGCTGTTGGCAATACAGATTTCCTCTATTGTAGATTAAAGTCAGACATTTAACAGTTATCTTAGAAATATCTTGAGGGTTTTTCCTGCTGAATTGCTAAACAAGCCAGTTAGGATAACCTAAGGGGCTGAAGATAAAATAAGATATATGTTTTGTTAATATTCATTTAGATAAAGGAAAAAAATTCTTTCATCTTGGAGGGTACTATATTTATATTTATTTCCTTCTTTTTTTTTTTTTTTTGACCAGGTTTGTTTTTTCCGCTCTCACTTTCTAGATATTTAAAAAAAAAAAAAAAAAAAAAAGGGTTCCCAGGGCCTTTAAAACACTTCACTTTGTACGAACATTGGTTTAGTTGTAGAAATTCGCAGTACTGCTTTCTGGGGCACAAACAATGAAAAAGGATGTGAGAAACACCTGAGGGATCCTGTCCGCTGCTGGGAAGCAGTGATGGCCACCCCACTGCTGGCACCAGGCATCCTCACGTGTCTCCTGCGGCACAAAGCCCACGGGGTCCATGTCACACTGAGCCAATGCTTGCCTGAGCCACCCACCACCCTACCCCTCATGTGAGGGCATTTTAAGTCTGAAATCTGTGGTTCTCAGGATAAAACAGTGTAGCAGTTAAATTGCTAAACATGCCCTAAATCCAGATGAATTTCTATATGGAGCTAATAGTGTTTATGAGTTAGGTGTTTGTGAGAAGGAGAATTTATGAACAGCAGCACCTTAGAGGTGGCTCAACATGTTTTAACACCAAGATAAAATGAGTCCAGCAATTAGATTTTAAATCACCCTTTTTAATTTTTCCTGTATGTTCCCTCTTCCAAACTCCTGTAGAAGGGAGGCAAAACAAATATCCTGTCTGTGTGAAAAAGAATATAGAAGACAGAAGTTAATGCTCATCAAAGAAACCAAGATTATATGTCATATCAGATTTTTATCATGATAAGTAGTGTCCAGATATAGTTGAAGTGGGCAGTGTACATAATAACATAATTATGGGTGTTATAGTGACGTAACAGCAGCAGGAGCTCGGCTCCTGACTCCTTTGTTTTCCATTCACACCCACTATGATCTACTGCTATATTTAGTTGTTTTTCACAGTGCTACCTAATACCGTCATCCCAAGTATTTTTTTTCTTTAGTAATAAAATAAAGATAAGACCGTATTGATTTTCCATGGAAGCTGAAACACTGGAATCTGTTCTTGCAGATGATAATTCAAACTGAGGAGAGGGTGGGGTTTTTTTGTTTTGTGGGGTTTTTTTGGTAGATTATTGTCATCTTTTGTGTGTGAAATGCAATTGCAATCGAGGCAGAGCGGCAGCTGGTGGGAACCGTCCCAGTTCCACTGCCTTCTGCGAGCTGGGACTATCTGTGTCGGCTGAGGAGCTGCTCCAGACAATTTAAGGCAATCTCGTGGAGCATGAAAGAACTGAGATTATTACATAACTAAGTGGTGTTTGGGGATTTAAATAAAGGAAGTTTTGACTGCTGAATTGCTGTACTTTAACAGTTCTCAGTCTATCATTTTTGGCACAGCTTGTTTGCCTGGGCTTGCAGTTCCAAAGATACCCAAAAAAACACTCCTGTGCTTCTCAGGTAGTTTTGACATGGTGACAGCAGCACAGCTCAGACCCTGGGCGGCATCTGCAGCAGACAATCTGCTTAAACCTCCTTGCAACCTAACTTCCCATGCCTGGAAGTTAGGCATTACAATTCTCCCCAAAGAAAAGATCTCATTTTCAAAGAACAGGTTTTGTGGTCAGATACACCTGCTGTGGTGAACTAATTATTGGTATGTGGGGCTGTATGACACCTGTCGGCATTTTGCTTTGGCCCACAGCAACAAATAAAAAGGTTTAATGCCTCATGGAGCACTGGTTTTCCATCTATGTCCTTGTTCTCACAGAACTAGCTCCTGAATTAAAGAAAAGGCTTTGTCAAACACCACCAAATCAAGTATGCCACGAATGAAGCTTGCAATGTGAACATCAGAAATGTCTTCTGTGTTTAGCAGTATAGGAAAGTATGATGCTGTTCTAAAGAGTAAAACACTGAGGAGTCCCAGACTAGATGAAGCCACAAGTCCAAGAGCCCTGGAAGGATGTTGTTTGCCAGCTTTACAATAGGTTTATTCAGCAGGAGTCAGCAGGGTTGCCTATCTGTGTTCCTATAGTCAAAGCTCATTCATTCTGTGCAACATAGGTCAGCTCTGGTGCAACTATTGATATCTGTAGAGCACTTGCCCTACTGCTGTGATTTAAAAAAAAATCAGCACTGTAGTTACAAAGCATTACTGGACTCCTCTGTGTTATATGTATTACAACATCACAGCTCCCTCTTTCTTTAGTTGAGTACACATACTATGTCTTACCCAAAGCAGTGTGAACATGTGAACAAAGGTGGAGGGGGGTCTGTATAAGAAGAGCTTTCAAAAATTATACCCTCTTCCCAAGATCTTTGAAAAAGTATTTTGACAGCAGATAAACAAAACTCCTCTCCTCAATCTCAGTCTCATTCTTTGCGTAAATTCAGAGACACTGTGCAGATGATCCAGGTCATTCAATATTTATTCTGATTTTAAATGACTCCAGAATAAATAAAACATTGTCCTTACCTTCTTCTGGACCTCTTTTGATCACCTCAGCTCTGTGTAGGAACGTGGTCACGGTATATCACCAAGTCACTGTGTACTTGGGTATGCTTTGGAGCTGCCTGCAATGGTCCATTATAGTTTTTGAGAGAGAGATTCACGATGCCATGGATAGCTGCCCAGACTGAAGCTGCCAAGATGCAAGATAAGAGGATCACCTGTAGCCAGTCACTCAGAAGGCAACTAATATATTGAATAACAGTAGCACAGACAACTGATCTTTGTCTACTGCCAAGACAAGCAGTTCCGCTAATGAGATCAATGCAGTCTTCCATATGTAATAAAGCTTATGCTCAGCTTGATGAAGGTGAAGACAGAAATTCCTAAAAAGCCTGATTTTAATAGCCAAATTCAAGCAGAACTCCCTTTTGCCTCATTGAGCAGTGCAAAAGATTTAGAGCATAAGATAGGAGATTAGGATCTTGGACAGAGGAATTCTCTTCATCACTTTGCAAGGCTTATAGCAGACCACTGCCTCACTTTCCCTGACTTCACAGTGTTGCTTTCTTTCCCCAAAATGAGTTGTTTGACTGAATTCAGAAGCGTGAATGAGGTTCTCATATGCCACAATGCTTAAAGCCAGAGCAATGCCTATAAATATGGAAATGAGAGGTTTACTTTATTCTGGGAAGGGCTGTAACTTTCCTCAGGAGACTTTCTGTGACTTCGGGACTGGTTTCAGTAAGTACCCTTGGCAATGCAAAATGGAAGTGCATGAATAAATTAATTGGAAGGTGTACATGCAGCTCCTGCCACTCCCCAAATACCTTTCCCAGCTCTGAATGCAACACAGATTTTAATCGTGGAGCAACAGATGATTGATGGATGATTAATAGCTAATTTGCAAGATTCATTTAACTTCATTTTACTTATACACCGTATGTAGAATTAGTTAAGGCTTGTACAGGAAAGGAAGTGATGAACCATTGTTCCCATTAAATTATAATGACAGCCTTCCTCATCACTGTGTATTTATTATGTAAGAAAAGGAAATGTCTAGTAAAAATCTGTATAGGTTAATAACACCTTCATAATATAGTCTCTCTTTTCTATTGACTTGAATAGCCCTCCTACTGACTTTTACTGGATTATTAGAGTTAATTACATCAATTGCAATATAATTGATTCTTAAATACTATGTAGGAACCTCATACAATTATGGAAAAACAAAAGTCATCTAGACATCTCCGATCAGAAAAGATTTGGAATTCCTGCACATTTAATTCCTGTTAATCACCAGTCAGTTTGGACATTAAGATTGCAGGGTTTCTTGTTTTCTTTCTGTTAGGTTTTGACAGAATTGATAGTTTTACAACATTTAACTCAGTGTGCATGGAAATATGAGATTAAAGAGACAAATGTGATTTGCTAAAATTGTTACTTCATCTCCTAAAAGTGAAATGAATTACCTGCCTGTCTATAACAAAATGCAACTTACTCTCACACATGCAGGCTCAAGAGGGAAAAAAAATGAAATAGGTATTTATCATTCAAAGTTGAAGTCCTTTATCCACAGGTGCAAGCTTTCCTACAGATCATGCTTGCTAAAGTCACCAAGGGCCTTCAATGTAATGACATGAAGAAGAGCTGAACACTGATCTCCAGAGGGTAGGAGATCTATACGTTATTTTACTGAGTATCTTTGACATAAAAATGGTTTCTAAGGGATGGTTCTGTATTTCAGATAAAGATTATGGGCCATTCAAAAGAAGGTGCTGTAAGATAAACCCTCTGAGGGATGCTACAACATTATTAAGCAGCAGTTAAAGCCAGTCAGACATAACATTTTTTTTTGTACCTCTGTTCTTGGTCATAGTCTCCTGTGGTACCAGCGTAGGAGATGTTAGTAATTTGAGGGTTTTTGACTGACTTTGTCATGATTTTCTGGTGGCCTTTCAGGAGCTGTGTGGCGTTTTGCTAGAGTGAGTTTGCTTTGTGTTTCTGCAGCTCAAGTCCTCACAAGGTAAATTCAACACTCTTTACGTTGCTCCATTAAATGTCCTGAAGTCAATTTGGTCAGTGTGAGGATATCACTTCAGAGTTCCAGCTGAGCAATAAGTGCAAGTCATTATGCAAAATAATAACTTTGGTTGCAGTTATTATTTTTAGTATTATTAATACTTTTGCTTTATAGCTTAACGCACACACTTAACCACACTGCAGCAGCCGGCTATCAAAGGCTTCCCTGAGGAAAAATTAAGCTCTTGGAGCAATAAATTATGAAAAGACTACATCTAAGGGCACCATCCACCTTGTTCTCACACCCGCTTTAAGTGTTAAATAAATCATAACATCCTGTTCATCGTGCCGTCAGTAGGGGTTAAATAAGTCACTGTAAATGAGCTCCAAATCATAGGACGTTGCTGGCTTCCAAGTTTTTTGTTTGCAAGGAGAAACAGCTCCAGGCCTTTTGATAGTTCGGGTCTTTAAGGAAAGCCTTTTTTCCATTCCAACTACTTCCTGTTAATGTGGAAATGGGAGGAAATGAACATTAAGCAGAAGGATGGGCCCATCCTTTTCCAGTCGTGTGCCTAATTTGTCAGGTGCAATATTGGCACCTGGAGGCTTGTTTTGGCTCCTATTACGTCCTTGCTGGGGAAATATCAGGATACTTGTAACTAACAGTACAGGACTTCAAAGCATTTTTGCTATGGGGAGAAAGAAGAAAGGCTGCCGCCATTAGAAAATGCAGAGTTGAACAACTCTGTTTGCAGAGTGTAAGGGTTACAAACAGCAATAAGTTGAAAAAAAAAAAAGAGAAGAGGAAAAATATGTGACATTTCAGCCTAAAGCCAATCGTGACCATTAAACCTTTAAGGTAGGGACACCCTAAGGTACACTCATAAATTGTCTCTTGGAAATATGCATGTCTTGGGTGTATTCTTTGTACTTCTGAATCTTCATATGAAACACCCTATTGCTGGGAGCTTGTCAGCATGTATGTGTGTTTCAGTAGGAAGCTTAAGTGTTTTGAGTTACAGTGATGGCAAAGTTACTGTTGTAAGTTACTCTGGATCTTAGATCAAAATCTGCAAACTTAAGATGCCAAAGCCTGCCTGGTGTCTTTACTTCACGCTAGACACTGTAGACATACTTTCTTTTTTGTGACCTTTCTTGTATTAAGGAACTGTCCAAGATGTGTTAGAGTGCCCATGCTTGGCCAGTATATTAGTGATGCATCTCTCTGGCTGAATCTGTAGAATAAAATTTATTTAAGCCTCCAGTAATGAAACGAATGAGACTGAAGTTGAACTTATTCCCCAGCAGTGTTTCAAACTGTGAATTGACTAGAGTTGGTTTGGATTTTTAGAACTGAATATTTTGGGCCAAAATAACCATTCATGTGCCACTTTTTTCTGTCATAAATTGCAATTAATTAGCATTTGGTGGTGGGAGGAGAGAAGACAGTGTAGCTAATTAATATTTCATTCAGGTAAAACATAGGGAATCAAGCCATGAGTGATATATACAGATCTGCAACTGTTCTGAGAGCAAATTCATTCAGATCAGTGAAATGAGATAATAGACTTGGGAAATCCAGCTGCTATGCAGATGTTGGGTGGAATTTTCCAGGGAAAAGCAGCTATGCCATTTTTTGTGCCTGATTCTGCATCTCTTGCTCAGGAGGAGGTCTCTTTTGCTGGATGGCAAGTTACCACAGAGCAAGCAAACCCTGTGCTGAGGAAACGACAGTTGGTTTAGGATTCACTGATCCCTTTCTCCCAGGTTAGTTCTGGGAGAAACTGTACCTGAATTCAGTCTGTACCTGAATCAGATAGAAGTCTTCAGGTCAAGCATCCAGAGTCAACTCTTCCCTGTGAGCCTCAGTTATGTCTCAATCCAGCCATCCTGGACTTGCAAGTGGTCTCAGTTTGACTGCAGAAGATGGTTGTGTGTTTTAGAGTGACTGTGTCTCTCTTTACTTCAGCATTGTCAGTTAATCAATCAATTTCTACAAGGGGACTGTCTTTTGTAGCCATCAAAGATTTCATTGTTATGCTTCTCTTAATTACACACAGTGTTAGACTGGTAGAGGAGACATGAAAATGGCTTGATGATAGTGCTATGTTGGTGCTTGGGGCACTTGACCATTTTTTTTGTTAGAGACAGTGATTCCTGGCCTTCATCTTCTTGAGAGTGTGCTGACTGATCTCCTGTCCAAATCCCACCAAGATGAGGCTTCTTTGTCGTAACATCATGAATAGTTTCAGCTGGAAAGGCCCTTTAAAGTTCCAGCCTCTCTGCAATGAGCGGGGACATGTTCAGCTAGACCAGATTGCCCAGAGTCCCATCCAACTGACCCTCAATATTTCCAGGGATGTGGCATCTACCACCTCTCTGTGCAACCTTTGCCAGTATTTTACCACCCTCATTGTAAATAAGTTTTTCCTTATGTCTAGCCTGAATCTGATTTCTGTTAGTTTAAAATCATTACCTCACTACAGGCCCTACTAAAAACTCTGTCTGCGTCTTTCTTCTTGGCTCCCTTTAAATACTAAAAGATTGCAATAAGGTCTCCCTGGAGCGTTCTCTTTTCCAGGCTGAACAATCCCAATTCTTTCAGCCTGTCCTCATAGGACAGGGTTTCCATCCCTCTGATCATTTCGTCTAAGGAAAGAAATCTTTGGATATGCATAGAACAGCAGTAGCACATATTGTGTGATGACTTCAATGCAAGGGCTCTGCAGCAAAGGCGATTTGGTTTAAACTGTTCAGCAGCCATTTAAACTCAGCCCAAGGATTTTTTGCACTGAAGTGGCTGAGGATCACTTGTGTGTTGTGTCCTGCTGACTCAGTGGTGAGGGTGTGGGATCTTGAGCTACGGGAGAGGTACAAAAGTGGTTGGCGGTAAGAAAAGAGAGGAGCTTAATAATCCTTTACTCTCACACCCAGAGACATTTCTGCAGGTTGTGGCCTAATTTATGGTAAACTGCAAAACTACAAAAACGCAGACAATATCTGAAATAAGTGCAAGGATTGTCCTATATATGCTTGTTTATATGTATGCAACTACCTGAAAGGAGATTGTAGCAAGAGGGGAGTCAGTCTCTTTTCCCAAGTAACACAGGACAGGACAAGAGGAAATGGCCTCAAGTTGAGACAGGGGAGGCTTAGATTGGATATTAGGGAAAAATTCTTTGTGGAAAAAATTTCCTCATTGTCAAGCATTGGAACAGGCTGTGCAGGGAAGTGGCTGCGTCGGCAACACTGGAGGTATTTAAAAGACATGTAGATGTGGCACTGTAACACCCATGTAGTAAACAGGGATGTGGTTTAGTGGTGGACTTAGCCATGCTAGGTTTACAATTGGACTCAATGATTTTCATTGTCTCTTCCAGCACAAATGATTCTATGATTCTGTGACTTTCCTCTAGTAATTTTCCCTGTTCTGCATTATCCAAGAGACACCAGGAAGGATTAATGCTGCAGGAGACCAGAGTATTCTCTCTGCCTCCACAGATAACCATTATACTGATAGTTGCTGAACCATTTTGAGGTGTGTACATTGCCAGCATACAGTGGCACTGCATGATCTAGGTAACTGACTTTCTTGCTTTGTCATTTTTGAACTTAATTGTGTTACTCTCTACCAACACAGATGCCATGAATTTTGAGGAATAGGTCCTTCCTGTGGATGTGTGAAAGAGCTTTGCAGAGAGAATACAGCCTTGCTCTGTTGACATGTTCCACTTAGAGCTCATAATCTGGGATATTCTTTCCATTGTGTTGATTATTGCATTTCTCTGCAGCTTCAAGAAATACAAATAAATAAATCAAATACACAGGCTTTGGGGGCAATCCTTGACAGATACATCAATTGTCAACTACTTAAATTCCTCACATCTGTGAGTTCAGACAGGATTGGTGTGCTCCTCACATGCCATTTGCATGGCCCGGGAACAGTAGCATTCAGCACTTCCTTTTCCTTTGTTTTAGAGAATTACAGAACAGGTTGTGTGCTGGTGCAAATATAGCTGGTTGCTTTCCACACTGGTATCTTTTCTACCGTATGTATAGCTTTGATAAGCAGCACATGTGCCTGCTTCCCGGCTATACAGTGTTTCCACTCTGATCTCAGGAGTGTAGCTAAATCAATATATCCTTTGTGATGTGCAGATGGAAATAATCTCCAGAAAGATGCATTTCTGAGCTTTGCCCAGTATGTATTTATTTGAGAGGTACAGCTGGTTTGTGGAAAGGTACAATCCAAGCCCATATGTGAGCACACTGCTAACCCTGCTCAAGCAGCTTTGCTCTGCTATTGCAGCCCCCTCATGACCACCGGTAGGGCCTCTGGGAGCTCCTTTGATGTGAAGGGAATTGCCAGGCAGAGTGTTGCCTGGCCTCAGAGGGACAGAAAGAGGGGCAGCCTGCCTTTACCCCCACGTGCTCTGCTGCTGGCTGCCAAACCCTCCAGCATACCTCAGAACCTTGCTAGTTGCCCCATTATCAGTTTGCCACGAGGTGCTCTTTAGTCCTGCTCCCTGAACTGGACCAGGTGCAGACAAGCCATTTCCATCCTGGAATGGCCTGGGTAAGGTTTGCTGATGTACTTCTGTCTACTGCTTCTGTTGCTAGTTAATGGACCTAAATACAGATTTCAGATCTGTAACCAGGTGCAAGTCCAAATGTCACCATATTCCATGACTGCTTGGGGTGACACTTGGATTCAGGTTCAGTGTCCAGAGATCTCTGACAGACTCTATGCTTCTCACCCTATGATGTCAGAGCATTACATTTCTGATAGTTTTGCCCAATTCAAGCCACTCTGGATGCTAAATGGGTAACACACATCTAGTAAACTCACATAGGCAATGTAAAATCACTTTTGTTTCCTTAAAGGCTTGCAGTATCAGAAATGACATGACTATTTTGACCAGAATTCACGAAGATCTGACAAATCATTCACACCTGTAAAAACACAGGTTCGATATCAATACCTGCATTGTTAATGACATGCTACTAATAACATATTGTACAGCTGAGATCCAAGTAACCAAAGAAGAGAGACAGGCGTTTCTTGGTGGGATTCATCTCAGCTGCTAGGATGAGGCTAATGTTGCCCTGTTTTCTCTTCGTGGGTTGCACAGCAAATGTAGGGCAGAGAGTACTGTACTTGGGGTACGCTATGGTGGCTGTAGGGGAGCAGTTGGGTGGTTACAGGCATCTGGACCTGTCAGCCCCCCTGACTGACACAGTGATAGGGATATGGGGCTGCGGCAGTTTGCTAAGAAAACTCATGTCTGTTTATCAGGTTTATTCACAGATATTTTAAAATATAGTTCACTTGTGCAAATCAGGCTGTGAACACCTGAACTTTGGTTCCTCCCAGAGCAGTTTCACAAGGAAGTTGTGCTTTCTTTCCCAGAGTGAATATTTTGCATTGGAAAACACCCATCTTATTTTACAACCCCAAAGCCCCATTCCTCTACGTAATCAGATGTTCAAGCAAATATTTCTCTGTGAATAAAAACTTTGGGGATTTTAGCTCAAAAGTTGAGCTTCCTGTTGCATACCAAAAGCAGCCCTGGAAAACTCCCTTCTACCCAATCAGTTTGGACAAATACTCCTGGAATAGTCTTTCCTCTGTCTCATGCTGCTCCGATCACCATCTTCACATTATTGAGGGCTGATTTTAAATTGGATCACAAGTATTTTATACGTAAAGAACTCATTGCCGTGTGATGGAATCATCTGGGAGCTTCTCCTCCTCCTCCTCCTTAGCAATGAGGTGAGATGAGATGAGATGAGATGAGATGAAATGAGATTGAGATGAGATGAAGTGAGACAGGAAGGCCCAGCACCATCATTTCTATCCCTAGGAAGGTCAGTGCAGACCATCAGGAGCCTTGGAACCACCATGAGCCTTGTGACTACCATGAGCCTTGTGGCCACCATTTTGTGCCACAGTGGGGGCCTTTGAGACCATGCTTTCTCCTCTACAACGTACTTGGATTGTTGTGTGTGTATCTACAACAACTTTCATTGCAGGATCTCTCAAATATCCCCTGCAGACCTTACAGGGATACCTTACTGTATTTTGCTGTGTGAGGAGCCCTTGGCCCCCTGAGAGGAGGAGCACACATGGCAGCAGGGATCGTGACCCTCCTGCAATGCCATGTACCCCCAGGCAGGATGGCCCCCATTGCACAGGCAAGCATACTGTGGTGTGGCACAGTTATGTGGGCTTTCTAGAGGTCAGGCATCAGTCAGCAGCAGGGCTCTGGCATCCCCTCACAGCTCTGCTGTTTGTAATATGTATTATCAGCACTGCGATAATGCTCGAAAATGGATGCTTCTTTCTGAATAAAAGGAAAGTCGCTGCTCGTATCTCAAGGATAAAAGCCTGTCTGGCTGGAAATCAGTGCAGGGTGCTGAAAACAGGCAGAGCAGCTGAGCCAAGCACAGTGGTCCATGTCCCCAGAGAGCAGCGCTTTGGTCCTCCAGAGCAGAGACTGCTGCTTTGGCACTGAGACGGACCTCCCCTTCCACTCACCACCGCAAGCAGCAGCGGAAAACCCAACCCACTCTCCAGCACGGAACTGCCTAGGCAAGCCAAGCACTGCAGAGTCTGGTCCTGGCTGACCGTGATGATAACCAGCCATATGTCTTGTTTTCATGCCCTTACTATTGATTTGTCAGCTCTACCCCCTCTACTAGTCCAACACCCCAAGACCTCTTCCTTCACCTGCATTTATTTGACCTTGTGGTCCCATTCTCTGTATATTACCTGTGATACATCATCAGGAGGCTTCATGAGGTTTTTCAGAATGTCTTCAGGAGACTTTAGAATGAAGGCAGTACAGTGATGCTGTTGCAGGACAGCCCATGAGGAAAGGTGCCTGAGGGAACTTGGGTCTCTGACCCAAGAGGAGAGGGAAACACAGCAAATCCTGTCTGGATTCATGGTGAAAAGGGACAGTGTGAAATGAAATTATTTTTGTTCTGTTGCCAACATGTGAATTTTGCAGAATGTGGGGCTTGGCCTCTGAAAGGTATTTGGTGTCCTTCAAGATACCATTTCAGTGAGCTCAGCCCCCAGGACCATGTCCTCGTTGGAACTGTGTGTCTGTGCATGAACACTCCCCCAGTACAAATCCAAAATCCTTGCTTTTAACGAGTTCACAGAGCCTCACAAAAGCCTATGGGAATATCTGGTTTTGCATGCAAATATTTACCAAGAAAAAATGGATACTTTTGCACAGCTTCTAGTACTAGACTTCTTCTGCAGAGAAACTGCCAACTGTACATGCGTGCTGGTTTGGCACTGGGACAGCGCATTCCCTGGAGAGTAGAATGAAACCACACACTCCTTTTGCTTGTGAACACCTTTCCATGAAGCAGGTGAAATCATGCTGAACTCACCCCTGCATTCTAGCATGGCTGTTTTCTAAATGTCATTTGAAAGTCTCACCCCCTCCTCCCCCTGTCCCCAGTTTTATCCCTCTTTCAGGAGGCAGCCATCAGCAACAAAACCACAATGCGGGGCTTGGCTGGCTGCATGCATCCAGCAGCTGCTCTGTTCCAAGTTCTGGGCAAGCCACAGCTATCCAGATTCCCGCTTGTCCTATGTCTTCTGCCTCAGTTGCAGTACAGCATCTTGAGCTAGAAGTACCACTAATTGACCAGCTTGGACGGGTTGCCAGCACTGCAGTACAGTCAGCCTGCTGTCCCCAGTTATCTGTGCCTTTCCCCCCTTCACTACGTTTCCAGCCCTTCCTGATCCAAAGCTTGTTACATCTTCCAAGTCCTCCTTGCATTCAAGACTCTAATTCGGCATGTGGTATGCTGTGCTTTTCCAGCAGGCTGCTTTTTGTCATTATCTCTCCACCCAAGTGAATGTTCAGGATGGGCATGTTCTTTCTTCAGTTATTGCAGAGAACTAAAATGTAAGCAATAAATGCTAAAGCCAGATTTTTCTAATACAAAACACCAAGCAAAATCTTCGTGTTCTCATATAATTATTCCAAAAGAGTTACAAGCCTGGAAATAAAAATACAATACTCTGTCTTAAAATATGAAGCAGTGTTTTCTTACAGGATAAGGATAAGAATGTGATTTAAGTTTGCTTTAACCCATTTCTTCATTGTGTTGTGCTGACATGATTGTTCAAAGAAATTGTGCTTTTGGAAGGAAAAGGTTAAAGTTTGCTACTGATATTCATCAGGAGATGGATATTTAATCTTTAATCTCTTGTTCTAGGCCCCTACTTCGGATCAACTCATTATCCCGAATAAACGATGTGTCATTCCCATTATTTATGTTTCACTGCAGCCAAAGTATCTGGACCTCGTTTTGGTAAGCACCATTCATTTCGACCCATTCAGTATTAATCTCCCTTCTAACATCTTTCCTGTCCTATGTGCTGTCCCCTATTTGCTTTTATGTTTTCCGCAGAGTGTTTATAAAAGGATAATCTTTTACAAAGCAGACAGAATTTTTGTGTATAAACTGCTCTGTTTGAATGCCTCATTGATATACCATCTAAACTGAAGTGTTCAGCAAGATTAGTGCATCCACTGAGCCACTGAACTGGGCAAAAATATGGGAACTGCTCCTTTCTTTATAGCGAGAGAGGGTAGCTAATGATGCCATCTTCTTTTAAATAGGATACTTTTAGCAGATGGACTCTGAGAATATGAATACATTGCACAAATAAAAAATAATAAACAAGGGAGGTGGCTTATTGTGACAAATAATAGGAGAAAAAGACACAAAGTGTATATATTATGTAGAGACCCTGAACCAGCTTCCATCTTAGTGAAACTGGTGTAAATGCAGAATAATTCAGTCAAAATGACGTGAATTAGTGGGGGTTTTTACATCATTGTCGCTCACATCAGGATTTGGTCTCTTTGTACCATAATTGCCGACGACTTCAGCTAGGATTGCAATGCCTTGAAATGCAAATGATACGTTTTTCTCTTTCTCATGCTGATAAAAAGTTCCAGTGAGAATGTTTTGAGCATGATCCCCTCCTTTTTGCATGAAATAAACAAGTAAAGACTGCCTGGCACACATAATGTACACTTATTTCGGCTGTCTCCTTTGCAATGTGTATCTGGTGACATTGGGTGCCATTGACACACCCTCTGTGATGCCGACACTTTATGTTAGAAGAACACAGTATGCAAGTGAATCCGTGCCCACATTCCCACATTTAGATGGGAAAAATCCCAAACAGACATGTGGTAGTATTATTTGAATGGCATAGATTCTTAAATACATTTGTCAGGTTGTACACTTGCCAGCTCTTCTTTGAAGATATAAACCACCAAAACACTCCAAATTTTATCCGTCACGACTCCATCAACATGTAGCACTGTTTAGCATGTTATTTTAGTTAAATTGCACTATTGTTGTCCATCTATTATGACATAAACTAGGATTGGTGCCCTTGCGTTAAAATTAAATAAAAACTGTAAGAAAGAGTTGGGCAAAAGAAAACATTGAGAAAGTCATGCCATTCATTTAGCAGTGTAGGAATGTGAGGAGAAATATTAGAGAGGCAGTAAGCACAGAAGGTGTCAGGCACCTCTAGTTTCAGCTTCAAAAAGGATCATTCATGTTTACAAGAGGCTGCATGTGGGGCATGGTTCAGTACCACCTTTGGGGACTGTGCGAAGAGAGGGATGAGATCCCTCTGAATGGCTCCCCTTGTCATTTTTAATTCACTTCCCCCACTGATATGACCCAGACCTGACTTCTAGTAAGAAAACACTGTTCATGGCTATTTCTGGAGTCTGTCAACACCATTGGGAGGTTACTGAGAGCAGTTTGTGGGTTGGCGGGAGAGGTAACCCAGCTTACACCCAGCTTACTGAGTTGTCACTGGTCTTTGGAGAAAGTCCATGTAATTTAGTACACAGAAGCAGTCTCAAAGAAATAATTGCCTGTTCAGTCCTAAAAAGACTGGTAATAAGAAAATGAGTCTGTCACTTTCTGGTTGCTGTTAGCTGAGGTTAAAATCTTTGTGTCATAGCTGCTACTCAGTGCCCTGTGCTGGGTAGGTGGTCTCAACAAAGGAGAGAAAAACCCATATTTGGCTCAAATTGGCCTGCTTACTGGTGGGATTAACATTGGAGTGGTTGGAGAGAGCTACTCTCTGTGTTAGGACTGATGCTCTCCAGACCTCTATGTTCAGTGGTCAGATTTCTTGCAGAAACCAGTGCAGTTTCCAATGTGTTGTGGGAGGCCAGGCACCTGACAGTGTGAAACAGAAGAGATTTAATGACATTTGCTTGACTATTTCTCATGTTTTACACCAGTGAAGTAATTAAATACAGAATTTTTTTCTTCAAAAGATGAGCAGATATGACCTTCCACGCCTATAAGTTTTAGTGACAGAGCAGTGCTTGTAAGCGTGATATATTTCCTTGCAGTTTTGTGTGATTAACCATGAGGTTCCTGGAAATCCCACAGGAAAGAACATCTCTGTAGACATCAAAATCTTTGCACAAGTGATACAGAGATGACTTGTGCCAAGGATCCATGGCTCTGGAATGTGTCAGACTTGATGTACGTGTGCAGGTCAACTGCGTGGTGCGTTGCATTAGCTCAGATGCAGGATGTGGCAGCCCTGTCACTTCCTAGTTGTCATGTTGGCAGGTCTTATTCAGACAGATTTTTCCCAAGCACCAAATTCAAGTCAGTGAAGACCTAATGGAACAGTCTTTGGAAAATATTCGTAAACCATTCTGAGGCAGCAGTGTGGGGATATGTTTCTGGGTGATTTATTTGCACTTAATTAATCTACTCTTCTCACTTGCTCTGACTAAATGGTGGACCTGGGATGAACTCACTCACAAATTTGTGGCACTAGGTCTGTAGCAGAACAAGAGAGACAAAGGGAGGATGAGTGAGAGAGGACCAGAGACAGACTCAGGGAGGTTCATCTGGATCCCAATAGACCTGCTTTCATAGATAGGTAAAGAAAGGAGCCAGTGAAGCAATAATAAAGCCTCTAGGCTCTCATACAGATTAACATACATGGGAAAATCAGAATGGGCTGCTAATAAGTGTGAAAATAGAAGAAAATAAATGTACACGGAAGAGGACAGATGATGTGATTGAGTCCAATAAAATACAATAAGATATGATACAATGTGCCTCTTTTACAGCAGACATTGGATGCACCTCCAAGGCATTAAGGTGGTCCTTGTTAAAATAGTCTTTTCCATAAGGAAAGGACCACATCCAGCACAGAAATACTCTGATGGTGTATCAGTATCCTCCCTTCTCATTAAACCCACACTATAAGGCAGGAGAACGCACAACTGATACGGGTGGGCTAAGCCCATTTTTTCCACGAAGTGCCTGTCATGACTATAAAAAGAGGTGGGATGTTCACGTGAAGTCTGCGTGCCACCCTTCTTTTTGTAATGTATGATTGTGCATAGCAGGAGACAGGCCTGGCTGTCATTAAAGGAGATTAGTGAAAGTGCTCATTGCTCCTAATCTGGGAATACCCTCACATAAATGCTAAGCAATGCCGTGATTTGGTTCTGACCTGTAGTGGCATCCCTGAGTTGTATCGACACTCAGGATGAGTTCCCACATCACTCTTCCCACACAGTCAGTCTTAAACATGTAAAGGTGCAGGCAATACAAGGGGAAAAGGGAAGGAAGAGAGAATGCTGATATGACAGCTGATCGTTAAAGAACCAGGTTATCCCATCTCTTCTGAGGCATGAAATCTGTCAGAAGATAGTGTATTTTTAGGAGCTGACTGTGGACACTTAAGCAGTATATCTTGTTGGTCTAAGGGCACGGAAATCTAGGCACTAACATGATTAATACCGTATCTCAACAAAAGGGATTTCTTACATTTATATCACTCAGAAATAGCTTTCCATAAATTTGATATGAGTACTTGGCAAATGAAGCATCCGTCAAATACCAGTAGAAATATGTTTGTGATACTTGGAATATACACCTGAAGAACTAGAGAACATTAGTATTCTAGAAGGATCGTTCAGATACCCATAAAAATTGGATGTGGGGTGACTATGTCAAGGTAGAGGTGTTCAAACCTTTGCCTGATGTAAAAATTGCATTGTAAAATTTCTTTCTTATTGTGAAAAATCAAGATTTCACACTAGCAGCATGCTTGAAGTGAGTGCTGACCAGCCATGTGACTGCAGCGTGCCTGGGATTCACTTGGTCCTTATGGATCAGTTGGGTTTTTGGCAGTGAAGGGGCTAGTCCCTTTACCTCCAAGCATCTGGGGCAGCCTGAGAGGCAGGCAATGTCTTGGGCAGAGAGGGATGCAGACCTGCTTTGTAGGTACAAGGTGGTGCAAGGTGAGGCTGTGCACCCAGAGAAATCTCTTTAAATATTATTCCTTATAGGGTAACATTTTTAGCTGCCCAGGCAGTGTGGCTGCATTTGAGAGTCCAGGGCTCCTTTTAAAGCTCTCCAGACAGAGAGTCTGCACTAATTTCTACATCAGGATTGTACTTTTCTCTTATGCCTTTTTCTCTGCTCCCCCACAAGTACCCCCTCTGTAAATGAAATGAAGCTCTTCTGGGGTCTCTCTTTGGGATAACCAGCCCTGACCACTTTAAGAGAATAATTGAGAATGTTTCCTGCAGATGCTGTCTGAGCACACAGAAATGCCAGAGTGATAGACACAGCTTAAATCCCTAGACTGCCAGACAGATAAAGATGGTCTGTCCCAAAATCTGCCTATCCCATGTATCACCATGTCAAAATGAAGCAGAAGGCTTTCACACATCATCACTTCTGTTAGCTTAAGTCCAGGTCCTTGCATCCGTATCGTGTTTAGTAATGCGCTACTGAAAAAGTCTCCAGGGCCCCTCCTGGAAGAAGAATATCTTTAACCCTGCAACAGGAATCTAAGTATCAAAGCTGCAACAATTCCTTAGATACATTTAAGGCAGCACTAGTTAATTTACAAATCCAATTCAGCAAAAGAAAATTATACTGTTTACCTAACTAGCTCTTCCTATGGCTATTAGTACTTTGAGGGCTCAGATAAATACATATGAATGCACTTATAGCTCTTTTTATTGTCCTCACCAAAGAATCATGTTAGGGCTGGAAGGCAGCTTTTAAATCCAGAACAGATAGTTGTAATTGTGCTGCCTTATGTACATAGCCCAGGCCACTCATTTTGCACCCACCATTTCACTTCATGATATCATTTCACTTATGGGGACATTTCTGCACATTTGAATACATCCCTACACAAAGTGTTTTGCCAAGTGAGGTTTTTTGGACCTCATTTGGAAAACCCCCAAAGAACTGGCTTTCGGGTTTCTTCCAAGTTTGGAAAAAAAATCTGATGAAAGCTAAATCAGTTAACACCAAATTGGGTTGATAGGAGAATCCTTGTCTTCTCAGCTAACGGTATGAAACCAGATAAAGGGGTTGATTTGACAGCTGAATAGATTTCCAAAGAGGGGTCATTTTCTCCCATGACCAAATAATATGATAAAGATATGCAAGAGTATGTGTGTGCCTTTCAACAGCAGGCAGAGTCCAAGAGCTTGCTTATCTCTAAATAGCTTCTCTGGTGTTTAAAGTAAAGAATGCAGAGTTTCTGAACAATCAGGGAGCAGATGCTTTTTCTATTTCGCCTTGAGTGACCAACCACACTAGGAGAACTTATGGCTTCATTCTCAGTAGTGCTGTGTGTTCTCATTAGGAACCAAAATGCTGCAGCTTTCAGAAAACATTCAGCACTGTGAAAGATTGAGCCTTTAAGTTTAACAGTGTAATCTTTGTAGTGCCTCCACACAATATTCCACTGACTATCGCACGGTCAATTTATTCCATAGTCATTGAAATATCTTGATGCACTGTTGTTCTTCTGGAGTTTATGAAAATCTATGGGGGAAAGAAATTGGACAATAAATCTCTTAGGTACAGATTTTGGTTCCTTTTCCACCAGCAGATGTGGAGAACAGTCAGATAGTTCGTTTTCAAAGGACCTGATGACTCTACTGTTTATTTACTATTTCAGTTTTTGTGGCAACATTGTCATTCTCTCACGCTCTTTTTTCTTTAGTAGCTGCAAATATGGAAGAAGGATTCTTCAGTGTGTCTGCCATGGTGATCTACTTTTTCACCTGTTTTTGCTTTCCCCCCTTCCCCATGTAATTTTTGATAGGATAAGGTTTTTGCATGTTGCACATCACCTAACCAACAGTGATGTCTTGAGGTTTGGATGTGGAGGCTGTGAAACTACCAGGGCTGAATTTCTTGGATACTTCAATCTTTTTAAAGGAATCATGTATACTACCATTCACCAAGGGAGAAGCAGATGGAAGGCAGTTGATTAGTAATGGGATAAAAAGTCATTTAGCTCTAAATTAGCAGTAGTAGCAACTGATAGCTGTTTGCATCTGAAGGTTGGTCTGTGTGAAACGAGCTTGTGGTTTCCATCCACTTTCTTGGGGAAAGCAACTATACCTCTGCATACAGTGTCATTGTTCTCATTCCCTCACACAACTTCAACAAAAAGACAGATGGCAATTTTTCTTACCCAGCTTTTGGGAGTTAGTGAGGGGTCTACCATCAGTTTCAGTGATACCAGGTCATGCCTGACTAGACAAGGAGCCTGACCTTCCCAAGAGCCACGGAGAAAGCTCTAGGGTCAAGGGCACAAAGCATTGCACTGGCTCCTATCTGTATTCTGGATAACAATTTTGGTGGTCTTTAATCTGTCTCCGGTGTTCATTTTTAAACACGTTAATAGTTACGAGAAATTAATTTTCTAATGGGTTACTCACAGCTAACAAAGTTCGGAATAGCTGGAGAGCCAAACATAACAATATAGTCCTTTCTCATAGAGACACATTTTAATACTCATTGACAGCAAAACTGTTACAGAATTCCATGGATGAAAAACATGAAGGTAGAATAAGAAATGTAACCTTCTGACTTATGAGTGGAACTGTATCTTCTTTTAAATGGTGTCACTACTGATACTTTGCTTTGAAACTGAAGTCAGTGTTTTAACACAGCTTGCATAATTTTCGCATGTGTTTTTTATGCTGTACCATTACAGGACTCTGCTGTGATGGCTAACTCTTCTAGCCAAAATTGTTGACCTGCACACTTTTCAAAGAGTACCTCATTCTTCTACTAGGATTAATCAGGAGCTTTTCTGCACACAGTAAAGTTTTGCTACATCCCTATGCCTTTTGCAGAAATTAACATAGATTACTATTACTGGAAGTGTACAAGTTATTGTAGAATCATGGAATGGTTTGGGTTGGAAAGGACCTTAGGGCTCATCTAGGTCCAACTGCCCTGCCATGGGCAGGGGCACCTGGCATTACATCAGGTTGTAAGAGCCCCATCCAGCCTGGCTGTCACGTGAAAGGTGGGAGTTTAGATTTTTGCCTGTCGGTATCCCTGGGAGAGCCAAGACCCTGGAACCTGACAGTGTATCAGTGTCTTGTAATGAGATCCTTCACCAACAGATTCACAAGACCAGAGGGTACCTTGACCTCCCTTGTTAGGGGGAATCCAACAGAGCTAAGGCCCCTCAGTGGGTCCTGCAGCTGGTGTTATCTGCTGCTGGTGACTGCAAGGACTCACTTTAACAGTTTATGGAATAACTTTATTAATACAAATTGTGACAGATTAATAAGGTTTGAAGGTTGACGGTGATAGTGTCTACTGCAAGAATGTGTCTTAAAACAACAATCTATTGCATGTATTAAGCAAGCACAAGTTCTAATACAAAGCAATCTACTAATATGCTATGGGATAAGCACAAGCAAAAGCTCTGCTCCTAAAAGCAGCATTTAACATGTGTAGAGTATATTTCTCCCCCAAGGCATTCCTCGGGGGGGGAAGAAGATGGACTCAGACCGTCAATTGATTCCAGCAGTTTCAGTGAAGGTCTTCTCCCCCTTTCCCCATATCCCCAACTTACTTTTATACTATTTTCTTTATGTTTGGATGGAGTTTCAGTGGCTCTGGTCATAAATACCTTTTATTTCTGATTGGTATATTTAATGGGAGGTGGGTGGTGGTCGTGGTTTAGCACCTGAGGAGGTGGTTCAACATGGTTGTTGGTTTCATCAGCAGAACATCTTGATTCTCCCTTATCAGACAGGTACTCTATGGTCTCAGTACCACAATGTTCTCCCATTCTGCCAGGATTAGACTGGAGGGGGGCCACATAGTCTACATGTTGTTCCACACTCTGTTCTGTTTCTCTGAGCAGATGTTTATCGTTGTACTGGGGAACATATTGACCTTTGTCCATCCAAGGAGTTGTAGCTGCTTTTTACCTTAAAATTCTGAATCTCTTCTAGGTTTAACTCCATCCATCATCCCACACTGGCCTTGAACATGTCCAGGGATGGGCACAACTTCTCTGGGCAACCTGTGCCAGTGCCTCACCACCCTTAAAGTAAAGAATTTCTTTCTAATATCTAATCTAAACCTACCCACCCTTATAGTAAAGAACTTCTTCCTAATATCTAATCTAAATCTACTCTCCTTCAGCTTAAGGCTGAAGGCTCGTTCTCCTATCACTGCATGTGAAAAGTCCCTCTCCAGCTTTTTTGTAGACCTTTTAGGTACTGGAAAGTTCTACAAAGTCTCCCTGGAGCCTTCTCTTCTCCAGGCTGAATATCCTCATGTCTCTCAGCCTGTCTTATAGGAGAGGTGCTCCAGTCCTCTGATCATTGTTCCAGCCCTCCTGTGGACTCCCTCCAGATCAGTGTCCTTCCTGTGCTGAGGACCCCAGAGCTGAACACAGTACTTCTGGTGGGGTCTCATGAGAGTGGAGCAGAGGGGGAGAATCACCTCCCTCAACCTACTGGTCACACTTCTTTTGAAGTAAATAGCTAATAACTAAATATTTAAAGTAAATAACTGATATGAGTTATTAGCATTATTTTGCTCAACTGTATTACCAAATAAAATACATAAGAGCTAAAACAATCTGTAATGATCAAAGTAGGTAAATGACACCCAGAATTACATAGGTGACAAGTGGGAGCAGGCTATCTCTCAGTGGGTGGCTGTGTGATTTTGAGCAAGTGTGTAGCATACTTATTTTCTATGGTGGAAATGAAACTGTTGTGATGCTGTCCAGCACCTAGGAGTGGAACTGGGGCCTTGTCCCTGCAGGCAGAGCCCTGTTCCACAATGAATTTTACTTTCATTGTGACATTTTGAAGGTACTACATGGTAATGACACATTGCTCCAATAATTTTTGTACAATGTCTCTATGAGCTCTCTCCATCTGTCATGACAGCACTAGTCTTGGCATCTCTGATAAAAGAATCAAAATTAAAAGGGAGAACAAAAAAGTCAGTTTCTAATATGTTCCAAATACCCGTATCTTACAAGCATAAATTAAATATTGCTCTCATCTTGCGGCCTTCCAGCCATATTACATGGATAAAAACCTCAAAGCTATTTAAAATTAAAAATCCTGTTAAAAGCTGAAATATATATAAAGTAAAATAATATTCAGCTGTTTAAACTAACCTGTTGATAGGCTGTCAGTTGTCATTTGATTTGCGCTTCATTTAAATTAATAAAAGGTAAACCATAAGCATCATGATTTACAGTAATATAAAAGCTATTAAGAAGGACCTTCATCGTAAGCTTCTTTGTCATAAAGCTATTGTATCTTACTTTCAATCACTGAACACTGTTAAAAACATTTCCTAATATGATACTGCCTGATGCAATATACAAATTCCTTTGCAGATCTATAGAGATGTGACTTTGGGTCTTTAGAGGCAAATTGGAAACTTCTTCTTGTATAAATTCTTAAAAAAAAAAGAAAAGTTATATTGGTGTTCTTTGTATTTTCTTGAGGCTACACACACATACACCCTAGCTGAAGTTCTCTTACAGCCATTAAAATACCTTTGTGCCTCCTCCTTTATTTGAAATAACCAAACAACATCTAGTTACTCAAATACACCAATTTGTTTGCTCCTATGATAAACGTCATGGACCTCAGTTTCATATCTCCTGTTAAAAATTGTTTCTCCTTCTCCCAGATGTGCTGCTTTTTGAAGTTAATAATGCCAAGAAGAATAAGCTGGAGTTGACAGATACCTCACTTTACTTCCTTCGGGTTGTCCTTACCCGTGGTATGTAAATAGTCCCCCTGGTTCTTGTCTATACTGCCTGGTCATGGCAGTGTCACAGTTGCTGGCACGAGATGTGTTCCCCTATCTGGCCCTTGCAGCAGTCCTCATGTGCCCACAGACAGGAGTGCAAGGAGAGAACTGCAGAGCATTCAGGCATCACAAGATCCCCAAGGCACACTCAAAGCACTGGGCACTCCTGTGTGCCAACACCAGGGCCACTAACACGTGTCTCAGTGAGACACCTGGCACAGCACAGATCAGGGCTTCTGTGCCCTCTGGCCCTGCAGCATTCCCAGAATGCAGGTAACCACCCAGGCCAGTGAGGATGCTGCTGCTGCCAGTGAGGGTGAGGTCTGTCCTTCCCCAGCGATTTTCTGCTAGAACTGATCCAGGACAGAATAGTTCTCTAGTATCACCTGCAAACCAGAGCTAGTGTGCTCTTTGGTTCTCTTCACATGTTGGCTAATCCCTGGCAATAAAGGGCAATAAAGGGCTAATCCCTGGCAAGTTCCTAAGAGGGCAATGGGACATACTTCAGAGACAATAGCTACAGGCAGACAAGGCAAGGTAGGGCTGGGTGCATTCCTGGGCTTAGACGTAACTCTGAACTCCCAAAGGGATGCCTGTCTTTGGAGCATAACAACTTTCAACTTGCTGTTCACATGTGACGGTGGAACTCCATGAGCAAACAGAGCCTGCCATAAGTCTTCTCCACAGGTCTGACTGTACAAGTCAGAGGACAGTGCACCTCACCATCTTACTCAGAAAGGAACGCCACTCGTACCCCAAGCTTCCTCCATACCATCCATAAAGACTGAGGACAGGGATGAAAGGGTATAGAAGGGCAAAAGAATGGAGTAGTATGCTACCCGTTTGTCCTGACTGCAGTGCCTCTCCCATCAGGAGGCAAAGAACCAGCGTTGGCAGAGCTCCCACTGAGGAAGGCAAGGAGCAAGGGCAGCCAGCCCAAAATGCTCCCATTTCTATAAGCCGTTCAGAGACAGCCCCAAAGGCTGCCCAGCTGAGGAACTCCCTGGGGCCTGGTATGTACAGACTAAAAGCACAGGTATGGACAGGTATGGACCCATGGAGACAACTTACACAGCCTATGGCTGTTGGCAGCCATAGCCAGGGATAGATCTGAGGCTGGAGTGCATAAGGATGGAGGGCAGAGGTGCCTGGCAGAGGAAGGCAGCTGCACGACTTAAGACCATGAGACTACTTTTTCCCTCATGTTCTTTTAAAAACTGGGGCAATGTACCCTTTTAACAAAAAGAGATGGTCCAGAAAATGGAGGCTAAGAAGACTGTTAGCCTTCTCTTTTGTTCGCTGTATTTCTACAGATATTCCTCCAAGGACGTTCTTTGCTTTTCAGCTCCCTTCAAAACCAGGCTACAATCTGGCCTGTGTTCTTTGTTTTTAATCTCTCTTTGGGTTTCCTAGGCCATGGATCACAGAGGCCTTTAGGTGTCTTTAAGGTAAATGGACTCAGTTTGACTTCAGACAGTAACGAGAAAGAGAGATATCTTCCTGCCACTCAGTAACAAAGCTGTGCTCAATGTATGCTGGTCCTGACAAGAAGACCTGGCCCACATATAAGTAAATTATCATACCTTTACCTCCCAATAGAGCAAGAAGTGCCTAGTGGACTGTTTACTGTGAGCTAGGTGAAGTCAATGCCATTTGCATATACCTGGGAACATAGGAAAAAGTTTATTTGAGAGCAGTTAAATGTGAGCAAGAAGTTTGGACTAGATGCCCTCCTGTGATCATCCCCAACTTGAATCATCCTATAATCCTACCTGTGTGGGATGACACCATGGATAAATAAAAGTTTGGCACAATCAAATTGAAGAAAACTGTCCAAATCCTTTGGGATATGTCTGACAATGAAAGTGTGTCTGCTCCAGGGCTAGCACAATATGCTGCTCCAAGACCATGTTGATGGTCTTTTGCTGTCCAAAATTAGCAGTGATTAGCTGATCATTCACTGCTGCAGGGCAGTGTGGTTTCTGTGAGAGGAACTCATGTGCCCACAGCCACTGAGACATAAAGGACCTAGTTTTGGCCTCTAGGAATTTAGCCATGTGCTTATTGTACCAGGTAGTGGCTGAGCTCCTGTATCATAGTATACCTCAGTATTATTTTTGTAGAATTATGTGGAATTGTGGTGCGACACTACTTAAAAATATGGTGGTGGACTGACACTGAGGAGCACCTCACTCTCTTGCCTGTGAAGCAGTGAGTTTGCTTCCCTTTGGTTTGGCTCTCCCCAAAGCCTCTTGCTTCTTTTATGGTCTGTCCTCACAAGTCACAGCATGTCATGTCACAAAACTGATATAGCTGGGCATGCTACTTCAGGGTTTCAGCAGATCCTGTATTTGGAGTAGTTTGAAAAGTGTCTAGTGGCCTTTGTCACATGATTTCTCTGTAGTGTGAGACCAGCCGGCAAAGAGCCGTGAGCTCACATGTTTAGATGGCTTAGTTTCTGCATGCAGATAACGTGAATATCTGCTTGGCAGTGTTTTACAGCAACTGAACATTCCTGACGCTGCCTCTTTTCATCCTTCTGCTCCCCCTTCCTTAACAGCAGAATCAGCAGCTGTAACAACACATGGAGGACACTTGGCAGCTGCAAGACACAGATGCTGAGCTCTGTAATAAACTTCTCCTGTAGAAGAATCTGAGTGCTTTTGCTGGCTGCTTAAAAGTCCTTACTGCCGTCTGACTCACTTGTTCAATAAGCAGTTGCAGTGTGCTGATGGCTGTTGCTAATCACTCTTGGGGTTATAAGGACCAACCTAATTGTCCTGTTTAGTCCTTTAGGATGCTGCCATAGCCTGGCTTTAATAATTTGTAAGTGAATTGCATGCTTTCAAGTAGATATTTAAGAATAAGGTACTGTGCAACGTTTCAGAGGGCCAGGTTTTTTTGTATCTAGAGATAGGCAATAGCCCTGGTTTTGATCACAAGTCACAACGTCCAAACCAGAAATAACTTCACTGTTGCTAAAGGGGTATAAGCTGTTATAAAGCAAATGTGAGTGAGGTCAGAGGTGAAGGAGAGCTTTAAATGAAGTCTGCGTTGCCTGCTAAGGAAATGGCATATTTTTAATATCTCAGAAACTGGTGTTTGTTGGAATTGGTCTGTGATAAGGATGTGAATAAGACTCGTGGCAGTAGGCTGCTGTTGGGATGGTAGGCAGGCTTATTTCAGAAAAGCCTTGCAGAAGAGTGTTCTAAGGAGCCATTTGAATTTGCAGAGAATGGCCAACTTGGAAGGTTGTCCTGGAGTCTAAAGAGCACTGGGAAAGAAACCAGAAACAGACGCTTGTGGAGATAAAGACAGGAACTGGGCAACTAGTCTGATATGTGGCCAAGACAGAAAGGGATGCTAGAAAGAGGTAGTTGCAGATGCAAGCAAGAGAAGAGCCATATACATGAAGATCCATAGATTAATCTTGATGTATAACATGAGGGGAAATGTTGAAGGAAAATGAGAGAAGAGTGGCATGGTCAGTGATGTGGGGAATCATGTTTTTGATCAAAAGTTCCTTCCATTTATTTTTGAGGAAAACTGAAGTCACAACAATAGCAAAGATAATGTAGCAGTGGGAACAGAAATTGAAGCACAGGCACAAGTAAGGGTGCAGAGTGTAGTGAACAGGATGGACCTCACATTCAGTGACACAGGGCTAAAGGGGCAGCTTTATGTGACAGGATAAGCAGGTAAACTGACGTGGGCAACATTTTGATGGATGTCTGCTACAGACTGCATGATCAAGAAGTAGATGAGGCCTTCTTCAGAAAACTGTAAGAAGCCTGATGATTGCAGGCTCTGTTCCACATGGGAGAGACTTGACCACCCTGGGGGCTGCTGGAGGGCCAGCACAGCAGGGCACAAGCAATCCAGGAGATTTCTGAAGTACATTGGTGGGAACTTCCTGACACAGGTGATTTAGGGGTGCTGAAGGAAGGCACCTCAGACCAAAAACAAGGGAGAACCTGTCAGGTAGGTGAAGGTTGGAGCAGCCTTGGCTGGAGTAACTGCAAGGTGGATCCAGAGGGGAAGGAACAACAGCAAAAAGTGGAATTAAAACCCTGAGCTTCATGAAAGCAGAATTTGGCCTGTTCAGAGATCTGCTTCAAAAAATCCTGTGGGATACAGCTCTGGAGAGAAAAGGAGTCCAGAAGAGCTGATTCAAGGATTACCTGTTCAAAACATTATCTATCCTGACGTGCAGAAATCAAACAAAGGTGGTACAAGGTCTGTAAGTATGAACTCCTGACAAAACTCAAACATAGAAAGGAAACCTAAAAGATATGGAAGCAGGGAGAGATGACCTATGAGGAATAGAGAGGCACTGTCCAAGAATGAAGTGTTGGGGTTAGAAAAGCTAAAGGCAGAATTGCATTTAGTGAGGGACGTGAAAAGTCAAAAAAAAGGCTCCAGTTCTGGGCTCTCCAGTACAAGGGAGAAATAAACATATTGGAACAAGTCTAATAAACAACCAAGAAAATGATTAAGGAACTGGAGTATCTGTCATATAGAGGAGAGGCTGAGAGAGCTGGAACTGTTCAGCCTGGTGAAGGCTGAGTAGGATCGTATTAATGTGCATAAATCCCTGATGGAGGTGAATGGAGAAGATGGAGACAGATGCTTCTCAGTGGTGCCCTGTGATAGAAGAAAAAGCAACAGGCACACACTGAAATGAAAGAAATTGCATTCAAATATAAGAAGAAACTTCTTGTTTACTCTGGGGGCTGTGAAACACAGGAACAGGTGGCCCAGCTAAGTTTTGGAGTGTCTGGCTGTGGACTGATTCAAAAAGGAGCTGGACAACATTCCTGGGCTACCTACTCTATCTGACCATGCTTTGAGCAGGGTATTTAACTAGGTCATCTCAAGGGGTCCCTTCCAACCCCAGCAATTCTGCAGTTCTATGAATGTGCCATATACTAAAATGCAGATCTGGCTAATGGTTGTTGATGTGAAATAGTTACCAATGGGTACATCTCGATAGTATGTGGGAGAGGGAGGAGGTCTAAGAGTGAACAAGGGCACTGGCACAGAACAGGTGGATGGTTCATATCAGCCAGCACTGGTGTCACCTTGGCAAGAAGCTACCACCTAATCTATGCCTGAGGAGAAGACTCCTGTTTCCACTTCGGTTAGTCCTGTCTCCTTCATAAGACTGACATTCATTATATACACTTTTTTACTAGAAAAGGACAGTACTATTTCTAGTTTGCACAGGAGATGTTTTCCTGTGACCTTTTTTGCGTCCTTGTACTCCAGCATTTGAAGACAAACAGCTGTCCCAAGCTTCAGTTGGAGGAGGAAAAGGAAGACACCATCAGGCACAAATGTTAGTAAGTCACTTTTCCTCTCATTGTCTGGTATATCTAGCATGATTTTTAACCTTAGAAACAGTTATCTCTCTGATTCCCTTACACTTGATATTATTAACTAGTACTGGACATTAGCATTTAAAAATTCCTTCTTAAAGTATTAGTCTTGTTTCTCTTGATATATAGTGGAAACTGATCTGCCTCTGTGATGGCTGCTTGGTAAGTGTTTTGGGACACAGCTAACAACATTGAATTTTATTTTATGTAACAATTGTTATCTTGTAATTTTATAATATTCAAGAATTCTGGATCTAAATATAGTATATAAAAGTTTAATATATTACAAAAAAGTCTAGTGTTCCTCCAAACAAAGCACAGATTAGGCACCAGAAAATACTAACCTTCAACTAATAGGACTTAAATACCTTTTTCAGAAGTGCTTTCATGCTGCTTTGCTTGCTTGAAAACATGTGAACTATTTATTTTTAATTCATATTATCTTAGTATTGCAGGTTTCCTTTACAACATGGCTCACTTCAGGCATTAAAAAAAGCCTAGTGATTTTTATCTGTGTTTTAGATTTTCCAGTAGTGATCAGTCACACATACAGTGCTAGTTAGAACTGATGTAGTAAACTGGTTTTGTTTTTTCTTTTGTCACATTGGTAGTACAGCAGGCAAAATGTGTTATGACAATCGTCTCTGAGATGCAAAGATAAATGTGAAAAGGAGCCAAGGACTGTTGCAACTGAACTATTGTGTTAAGAAGCTGAAGGTGACCAGTGAGAACTTCTCACTCCCGCTTACATAATGAGTGATGGCTTTTCAACACAAGGACTCTTAGTCTTTTACTAAGTAGGTTCTGATTTGGCAAATACAGTCTGAGACACATTTTTTTCCATGTGAGTAGCTCCACTGAGGTGTCAATGTCATCCACCAGCTTCACAGGAACAGGATCAAAAGCTACAGATGAGGGAAGTTTGAAACTCCAGAGGATTTGCTCATCAAAATCAGGTGTTGTAAGATATCCTACTTTTAGTTGTTACTGTAATGAATGCTTAGAGCCTCCTCTAATATCTGTACTCTTTCTTCTGCTCAGGGGTAGTCCAGTGGGTCGGGTCTAAGCTGATGGGTCCAAGCCGTGGCAGGATGCAGCATCACACTCCCTCCTTGTTCAAGGGGTCTAGTTCAGTCCTACTGAGCACTTGAACTCTCTCTCCTTTTCTGCAGAGACCTGGGTGCAGCATGGGAGGGTGCCAAGACCTGAAGAAATATTCTGTGTCCTTCAGCTTCAATGCAGTCTTACAATCTCCTCCATGAATTAAGTGTCTAGTTTACATGGCATAACTAAAAAGTGGTGAATAGTCCATATGCAGGGAAAATTAATTTAATCTTCCTACAGAGGGTTAAATTAATTGATTGAATTGAAGGTATAATGACCTTTGTGGTCTCATCTTTAATGCCTGTGATCATGCAGAGAAGTAAATTAACGAAAATGAAGGGTTAGCAGTTTTTCAGACAGGAGAAGAATAACAGGAGGGTGATAGAAAATGAACATGAGGCAGCACTAGTAAAGGAAAACTACAAAGCAAGTCACGAAATAGTCTGGTGGTGTATACAGAGATAGGGCTGAGGAAAGGGTGTTGGTTGATGAGATACAATAATGAAGGGAAGCTGTTTGATCGCTTGTAGCTCCTGGGTCAGTAGCAGCTGCACCTGCAACACCCCTGGGCTCCCTGTGTGCTGGCCAAGGCAGTGGCTGAGTGTCTGCTGCTGTGCAAATGTGGGCTGCCCTTCTCCTGTATAACACTGCATAAATCAAACATCTGGACTCCAGAGAGACCTTATTAGCGCTAAACAACCTTGATTCAATTATACTACAAGATGCACACAAGATGATATCTTTTGCACACTCTTACACTGTAAAGGACTTATAGGAAGTAAGGCACTGGGGAAGGGGTGGAGAGCATGGAAACTCAATTATTCTCTTATTTCCACCGTTGGCCCATAATAGTGCATAAGGGGGTGGAGGTTGAAGAGTTTGTATAGTCTAACGGCAGGGATAATTTGAATGATTCTGTGCTTTGAAGGCTCTCATTCTCATTTGCTCCACAAATACTGTATCTACATAGACAAAAAATAAAGTAGGGCATGATTTTCAGGCCTGGGTCTTAGAGTCAGCACTTGGCTATGTGGCCAGAGCTACTCAGTTGTGCCTCTGCAGCTTCTGCTGCTTTAAAACTCACTTTTCTTTCCTGACATTAGAAAATGGATCAGCAAAAACACCAGCAGTAAGGCTTTTGCAAAGAGCGGGGGTGCGAAGTGCACTGCCTGGGCCAAATTCCACACCAGATAATTCCATTGAGGCGATGGTTTCAATTGGGCATCGTTATCTTCACTTCCTGTCTCATACTGCAGTGCTGTGCTACTGAGCAGCTGCTGATTTTGTACGTCTCAGGCCTGGCTCCATGTCATAGTGGGGCTGCAACATCTCCTCCCAGCTCTTTGCTTCGCTCACAGGAGTTGCATGGAAAGGGAGCAAACCATGGAAAGTGCTTTGAATTCCTCTGTTGAAATTTACGTCTTCTAGTGTGGTTATTTTTTGCTATTACGGAGCAAAGTTGTATTTCAAAAACTTTCCTGTTGTTTCTGCAGATCTGTCATCCATTTCCATGGATACATGAGTGGTAATAAGGCAGCCAGTAGCTGTCAATTCCAGCCACTCACTGGCTGCCCAGGGAGTAGTGAAAAGCTGCTGAAGTCATTAGGATTTTACACTTGAAAATAACACCATAGTTTGAACTTTTCTGGTACTTTTCAATCAGGAATCCCCAGGTCTGGTAAATGAACCACTACTATAATTAATTAAGCATCATAACAGCTTGGTGAGTGTGTTAGGAGGACCTGGAGGCTGGGAAGCACTGGAGTGACCTGTTGAAGGCATTCAGTTCATCTGTTCTGACACCCTGAGCTCATTCCTGAATGTATTAGGTGTAGACCACCTACAGATCAGGTTATGGAAATTTGTCCATCCTCATTTGCTTAATGACAAAGCATCTCTCTCTTTTTTTTCCCCCTAGATAATCCAAGACATCTTTGATTTCTGCTGTAGCAAGAGCCATCAGATAATAGAAGGGCTGCATTCCTGCAGGATATGGCATATGCTAACTGTTCATTGAATGGTTTTCCCTGTCCATCATGTTGAATTCCTCAGTCAGGTTCTTGCTAGCTCTTCTCTAAGGATAAGGCTTTACCACTATGACAGGGAGATTATTCCATGAAGAAGAGAGACTATGTGTCATTATTATCCCTGAACACTTTGTTTTTCTGGACATTTCCAATATAAAATATCTCTTAGTTGTGTTTCAGGGAATGAACCTAAAGAGTAAATTAGAGGAAGGAAATTTTTTTATATATATAATGTCATTATAGTATGCTCTGGTTTTCCACATTCAATTTGTCAATATATTCACCCTATTTTTCAGCTTTTAATTTCTGCTCTATGAGAGACAAACATTAAGTGATGATTCTTTCATTCTTGCACCTTTACATAATCCCCTGAATCAAACAGGTCTTTGCATGTTAAACAACTGTTCAGAGTAATTAAGGTAGGTGGAACTGGGTCCGTGAAAATTTACCTTTTGTGAATCCTCATTTTCTGTTCCTAAAAGACCCCACAGGTAGGTGACTCTGTGTGTTTATGAAAAGATCTATAGAGTTTTTATAACGGGAACTACTCAAGTAATCCTTAACTCAGTTAATTTGCCATCAAACTTCCAAATTTACCAGCAATGCATCTGGAGTTCTTCACGCTCTCTCATAATTATTATTAACCAAATTCAATCTCTGAAAGTACTGTGGGGATTATCCAAGTAACTTTTACACACAGAGCCCATTGAGGTTCAGTGGCTTTATTTGTGTGAAGAAAGATTGCAGAGCAAAGTCTAGAAAAATAAGATGGCATCACTCAAGTATCCCCAGTCCATCTACATTGTCTCCTTTGAGTCATTCACATGGATAGTCAATAAAATTGGTCACAGATGATAATGGTACCCAACCATTAACCTCTTTCCATTCGCAGAGGAAGTTATTTATTATGACCCTTTTTTTTCTGTTACTTAAACCATTTTTAATCTTTAACGAAGACTTCATCTCTAGCCCTGTGATTATGTATTTCCCTTAATAGTATTTTATGAGGGATCTTACCAAAAATATTTTCAAATTTCAAGTAAATTAATATCCTGCAGATCACCTTTATCTGCTGGTTTGTTCACTTTTTCCAAAACCAAAATGTCATGCTTTTCAACATTATTAATTGCCTTGGGGAAGACATAAAAAAAATGCAGATGTATTTTGACAGCTACTGTAATGGTTTAGCAGAGCTGCGCTTGGATTAACACTGTTCTTCTGCCTGTACTTAAGAACTCTATTTCATTTCCTGGCATCTCTCTCCTCAGGTCAACCACTAGTTCAAGGTGGAAATGATAAGTCTGCAGCATCTCGAGTGTGCTGGTGTTAGCTCTTGGGAAGTCGAGAGGAAGGAAATAACAGTCCATAAAGTTTTGATTGCTTGGAAGAGAAGAGATGTTTGCTGAAAGTATGAGCAAGGCCAGCTGCAAAGAGTTCAAGAATGAGTAGAAGTGCTGCTGCATTGTCTGCTAATTCACTTCAGCTATGAGTCGACAGCATTTCATATTGGACATTGAGTAGAGGAAGACTATTTTTCTCAGGCCTTTTAGGAGACTATCTTACAGCATCCACTTTTTAGTTAGTGGAGGTTCCACTTTAAAGATGGACAGAACAGCATGATCCAGGATAGTGTGGTAGGGAAGGTTTTGGCAAAAATAATGGCACTGAAGAAGTAAAATAAATGTGCCATGCTCTATTCCTCCCCCAATTTTAAAATATCAGCATTTTGCAAGCAATGGGCCATATGCTCCCAGGGCTTGCAAGCCAAAAAGTATAGCAACTTACTACAAAACCGCTCTCCAAATTCTACACACAAGCCAAAACCTCCTACTTGGTATTCTGCCGTCATGCCAACTTGTGGAACAGAAACTGGGCCTGAGCAAGGAGATCTGCAAAAGAATCTCAGGTTATGCACATACACACATGAAGGGAGATATAGGATGTGGCTGACTAGGGCTGGTGTTGGGACAATTATCCTGAAAACCCAGCTTGGGGAAAGAGCAAGATAAATCACCACTAATAGCAAGCACATATTTCCAGGTCAGAATGCCCCTCTCCACAGAGGGAGGGCAACAAAGCCTCCTTGGGTTGTTTCTGCTGGGTTTGCTAGGAGAGGAAGCAGGAATGTGGGCCTGAAATACCAGCCTCATCTGGTCCATGCACTGGGAGGAGCATGGCTCTTCAGCATGAGGGGGGGGCTCTAGTCCCATCCTCTTGGATGGGAACCATTCTGCATGCTCTGGTGTCTAGAACTAATTGACTAGTTCTGAAACCAGGTTCCTGAAGAACACTAGTGCTGCCCAGAGATATATAGGTGCTCTTCCCCTGTACCTCACAGAATTGTCTACCTGTTTGGAGCAGTGAAGGAGATGTCTTTGTTCAAGAATTTTCTGTGTGGAACAGCAAGACAAGAATTAGTCTGTCACTGTCAATTTGCTTTCAGCAGAAATGTACATTGTACTGTTGCAAGACTAATAATATTGGCACGTGAAAGTACTGGGGAATGCCACCTCTATATGATGGACTTGTGGATGTTGTCTGAAACCTCATGGGGCTGTTCATTTCCATGTTCCCTCACCCCTTGGTACAAGACTCTCCTATATTTTCCATACCCTATTTCTCTATGAGCATCTGGAGGGTACTTTTTATTTCTCCAGGGATAATCCCTGCAATATTTTAGCCATTGGCTAGCTCGGAGCTCCTCCCTTTTCTGGCTTGTACACTATACACTCTTTAATAGAGATTTAAAGCAGTACAGATACTCAGCTTTTCTGAACATTGTTGTGGACTCTAACTGATAAAAAAAGAGGTAGAGAATGCCTATTTGAGGAGCTGTACTCGCCACTGTAGGCAGAGTGAATTGGGGCAATAAAATCACAGGGTAGGGTGTATGGAGCAGAGCATATGCTCTACCTCGACCAGGAGTGAGCCAACTGCTGCTGGGAGGATGGGGCTGTGAATGGCCTCCGGACCAAACACTTGCTCGATTTGCACGCCTGCACGGCTGCTGGTGGATCCAGCTGCTCCTTCCCCTGGCTGCCTTACACAGACACAGGGATGCTCATGACCAGACACAGAGGGGCAGAGCAGCTCCTTGGGAACCTGAAAGCAAGCAAGAGAAGAGGACCTGGTCTGGGAAAAACGTGTTCTCTGGCCCCACAGCTGGGCCGAAGTACTGTAGGTAAAACTGAGACACAGCAGGCTGGTACTTGAATGAGAAGTTTATGAGAAGTAGCTTATGTCAGGTGCTTCAGGGTATAATTTTCTACTTTCAGTAGGTCGTAGTTTCTACCTCTGGTATCGTCCCTTTGAGACTGGTGGAAGAATTCTCAAAGGCAGTTGTTGGAAGAAGTGATAAAGTCCATTTCCTTTAGTCAGAGTTACAATTAAGCTTCTACTGAATACTGTATTGCACCCTGAATGTGACATTTTCAACAACAGGGCAGTCACTTCTCTCCCCCAAGGGAGCAACCAGTGCTGTGCAGTCCTAAAAAGACAGCAAATGTCAGTGACTATGATTTTATGAGGTTGAGATATAATATATAGGCTCTTGTCATCAAATGATAAAGACAAGATGTGCTATTTTAAGCGTGCAATTTTGCCAGTAATAATCATTTTCTCCATAATGGCCCTTTTTTTTTTTTTTAATGTTGATATGAAATAAACTTTTAAGAGCAATGAGAATATGTTTGGAATTTTCTCATCCTAAAATTTATGTTCATTTATTTTCTGAAGCAAGTAATCAAAAGTCTCATGCAACAACACATGAAACAGGATTGCTCTTTTTATTTCTTGGGAGATGGCCATCATTATATTGGGCCAGAGCTATGAGTCAGGACTGCTGTTTCCTATCCTGAAGTGAGGAATCTCTCTCAGGAAGTCCTGTGTTGTGCTGGAGATCAGAGCAGGTGATAATGGTCTCATCTGGCTTTGAAATTTACGAGAAGGAGATGTGTCTTGTAATGGAGTCATTATTTTGTTTTAGTCCATTCTTCAAGTTGCAGCACTTGGAGATGTAAAAGCCGTGTGGTGACCAGATGGATGGAGCTGGGAACAAGGAAGAGCAGTAGGATGGCTTCCCCATTACTAGTAAGATGATATTGAATAGAAACATAAATGCTGTGAAACTATGTGATTTTATCCATGCAGATGACTATAGGAAGAAGTATAGGTTATGCAAATGTAGGCCCTAAACTGAGAGGAGGTGGAAAGAGAAGGGAGAGGTCAGAGAATATAGACTTAAAACCCAAGATAATATGAGTGGTTGAATCCCTTAAAACCTGAATCAACTCCATTAGTTGACATCAACAGGGGCCTCTGAATTCTGAAATGAAAATGGAAAAACACTCAATGAACATGAACTTAAAAATATGGCTAAGAAGATTGAAATAGATGACATTTATGTGAGGTTTAGAAACATTCCAAATTGCTAAATAAAAAGATTCCTCCTTCAATTTTCCTGTAATCTTTCACATATTTCATTCAGAACTCTGGGACTCAAAATTACCAGTGCATCCAAGTTCAAATTTTTGGCTTATTTGCCTAGGTTTTATTTTCTTGTTCTCTTTAATTCCATTCCTAAATATCTGTTTGGTAACTCTTGGTTTCTGTTTGGAACTGGACAAAGTAATATCTTCCATCAGTTCTTAAGCTTCCAGTCTGTCTTCTTTGTGGCTATGAGAGGAAAATGTATTTTAAAACCATTAGAAAACTGCATATTCTAATTCTATTCTAAACTAAACTAATGAGTTTATTTCATAGTGGACCAAAAATTAATTATAATATGACCTTAAGTAGTTGAAACTTTTCAAGGTAATTTGTACTAAAACTTTGCTTTGTTTTATGAGGAAATATTGAACACTCTTTAAATGCTTATCTAGTAAAATTAAGATGGAAGGGGGATGAGTTTTCACAAAGAAATTCTGAGAGAAGCTTCAAAGACAAAAAAAAATTAGTTAAAGAATATTACTATTACAAGATCAAGTAAATGCGAGGCAGTCATTAATACATTCATAACGGAAATTTAGAGAGAGATTTCCATCCATCCAAGAAGTGATATTCTGATTATGGTAACAGAGAAATTCACTGGTTTAGGCTGCAGTTGGGTACGTTAATGAAAACGATTGTATCGCAGAATTCTTAGGGACAGAAAATGAGGCTTGTGATGTGGATCAGTTGGTATCTGATGTTTAGATGTCAGCAGCTGAGTTTGAAAAGAGACTTGGTTGTTTATTTGCACCATTGCTTTATTCTATTAATCACATGCTTCAGGACTTTTGTTTGCAGTCTGCGGAGGTCAGGAAGGGTCATTTTTACTTTTCATTTATTCATTGCTAGACTTCTAGGTTGGTCTCTTTTTCACCTCTGAACCATGAAAGAGCAGGAGGTAGGCTAGAGCCCCTAATCTCTGCCTATATCTCACTCATAAACTCAAGTTTAAAGTGATTACAAGATTTGGGGTAAGGGAGGAATTTCTTTGTTGATCAGATAGTCAGGAGCTGCTGCAGAAGAGAGGATTGTCTTCACCTGTCTTAATTTCTTAGGATTTACAGGAGATTTCACCTAACAGTTTCCTTCTATTACAAGGATTTGGGCTATTGACAATGCATTACATCTTGTCTTTTTGCTTCCTGGGGCTCATTAAGTTTGCAGCTGCTTTATGATGAAGTGTAAAGTTTGTTAGAGGCTCCTGGGGCCAGTGGTGTGTAGGGACACATTGGGCAGAATGCCTGTGGACTCTCCAAGTTAATAATCTGTGAAAGTCTGCACTTGCTAGCCCAGCTGACCCTTTCCATCCTTGTTTCCTACATTCTTTATTCTTCTTTCCAAAAAAAAAAAAAAAGACCTTCCAAATGTTAATTTTAAGTCAACCTGAAATTCTTTGTCTTTCATGATGTGCCAAACTGGTTAATAACGTAGGCATTGAAAAAACAGCCTGCTCACACAGGAGCTCCTAATGCCCTGGGTTCCTTCATGACCTCAAGTTAGATGCAGAGGCCTGTGGGCAGCATGCATACAGCAATCCCTCTGGACCTAGAAGTCAGAAAACAGGCTGTAAAACAGACTAGAACACTACCTCTATCCTGGCTTACATTAGGCTGAGCAGCCCAGTGTTCCAGGAATCTGGTCTTTCCAGAATGTGACTACTATAGATCTCAAATGTACTGACCAAAATTGGGAAGCAGTTGTATTTCAGTGGAACACTTTTGAGGGTGATGTAAGTCAGGCATTGCTGCTGGCTTGGGATTCAGGTGGAAATCACCATTAACCCTAAAGCAGTGCTGGGTGGAGGACTCAGACCTCCTGCCCACCTAAGGAGTGTAGTCAGTGCTTTAAAATGGGACAAAGTGGGGATTTAGGAAATGGACAGGCAGGAGGAGGCCCAGCTCTTCTTCTTCTGACACAGCTCTCACTTGTGGAGCCACATGCTGCACCAGGTGGCTCTGACACAAGAAAGCCTAACAGAGCTGCTGGAGAAGTCTTGATGATGAATTATTTTGAAGCCACCATTGGGCAGCAGCTTACCAATTGATCAAGGAGAAAGATGAATCGAAACTACAGTGACCTGCAAGATCCTGGTACTCTGCTTTGTAACTTGCACATGCTAAAGACATAAAATGATTGTTATGGCTTCTTCCTTCCTTTCCAGCCTAAAGATAGTAAAAAAATTCCCCCCTTGTATGAAACAGACAAGTAAACTGCAAGGATTCCTGTGGTGCACTGTTTTAATACATACTGTTTAATTATACTTTTATGACTGGGAACAGGTAACAGTGTTCATGCTAAAAATATTTAGACATATGGATTCCGCTTGCATTCAGAGCTGTTTTCATCTACCAGACTCATAAAGTACATGATAATGCCATATGTACAATAAAAACACATTTTTTGAAGACTACATAAATGCATACTACTAAAATACAGATATTTTGCTAAGGAAATTAAAAATGAAAGATAGGTTTAAAACATTGTTAAAGACTATAATGGGAATGGCAAGTGGCATAATGGGAATAATGCCATGGGATTATCCTTGGGCAATAGGGAATAACCAGAATGAGATAGTATTAAGGACAATAAGTCCAATCCTGCAGAGCACAAGCAATCCTGAGAAGTGCTGAGCCTGCTCAGCTCATGGTGAATTCAGTGGATGCTGAAGGCATTGAACACCTCTGCAGGATGAGACCCCAGTCAGAGACTTCCAACCTAAGGCTGGCAATTTGAATGTCTTAGTGGGACCCTGGAACACTGAAAACCACTCAGAACAGCAGCCAAAATTTTCCGAGTGGGCCTGATCCGCCTGCCACTTATATTGAAGGACAGATCTCCATTGTCCTCCATGGGCTTTGTTTCTGGCCCTTTTATCAGGAGGCACCCTAAGTGCATTGAAAATTGGCTGAGGGAGGTATGGAAGCAGCACATCTCAAAAATCCTGTGCTGCTGGCACTCTGGTTAGGTGGAGCCAGCTTAACTCCATTTTCAATTGTGAGATGGCCAAGTTGTGCAAGCGCTTCTGCCCATTTCGTTCCTTAGCACAATAAACCCCTATTTTACATGCTTCAGATAGCCAAGGTTACAGAGCTGTAAGGACAGTGAGAGTCACGTATCTTGATTTCAAGCAAACAGTTTCCTTGGATGGAAAAATAATATTTGTGATTCCCTGAGCAGAAAAATCCTGGAAAAGCTATCTTCCCCTTTCCCAGAGTCCAAGCAGGATTGTTTTAATAACCTTATTAACAAGGTTTATGTGAAATACTAGTGACTATGGCCTCAATCCTGCAGTTTTAACATGATCATCCGTGGCCAAAGAGTGAAGGGGGGATGTGTGAGAAGTGTTTGCAGGACTAGGGGCTATGACTCTGTCCCACTGAAATCATCAGAGAGTTAACGAGTGTTGTTAAGTTTCACTGCTCCCAAACCCAGTGTGCACTTCCCCAGGGTAGGTGGAAGCTGAAAAATTTAGCCATTTTGGGGGCTCAGGGATTATTGTAGCCTGGGCCCAAACCCGCATGGTATTTACTTGTATATCCTCGCCTCTTTGGAGCTCTGCATTAGCTGCTACAGGAAAATCATGCATGGAGAATGAAGAACCCTGCTCAAGGGGTCAAAAATCTCGTGTTGGGCATGGAAGCAGCTCCGACAACACATCATCTGTGCCTACATTGCATAAGAAAATAGTCTGGGCTGCTGAGAAGGTGGCATGGCTCCTCTTCTCCTGCTGCCATCCTTCTCTGGCGCCAGAGAGGGCAGTTGTGCACAGTGATCCAACCATGGGTGCTCCCTGGGAGATCTGGAGCAGGAAGTGTCCTCACAGCGGGTGACCATGTGGCTCGAGGAGGCCCTGGCTGCCTGGCCAGCTTAGCCTAGCATGTCCATGTTGCATCTGCAAGCCAGACCATCTCCCACCTGCCTGGAGGTTGGCTTAGGAGCTCTCCTTCAGGGTGGGAGTGAGGCCAACCCCAGGAGAGGATTTGCAGAAGAAAGTCACCCATGGTGAGACATTTGTTTCTCTTAGACTGGGCTAGACATAAGGCTGCCCTTTCCTGGTTGCAGAGTGAGGAGAGCAACAGATCTTCCAGGAGCAGCTTCTTCAATGTTCAGGTAAGCTTCAATATGGACAGCTTCCACAGCTGCTCCTAAAATGCTGCCTTTAAAAGGCACCTGAAGGCACCTCTCAGTTCTTCAGTGGACCTTCAGCACTCTGAAACTATTTGTAAATACCCTTGTTAAAACGTGCATTTCGGCATAATCACAATGAGCCTAACTGCTAAGTCCAGCCTTACAGGGAGGATGGCACTTACTTCCTTAAATGTATAATATAGAGCATCCACATTCATATTTTTAGTAGCATATAGCAGTGGTCCAGCCTTTAGTGTACTGTATGTACTTTTAATAATCTCCATAAAAGCCTGATTTTCAATCCCTAGGCTCAAGCTGACAGTGTAAATAAAATCACCCAAATCCACAGGGTAAGAGAAATGAAAATGACAAGGATTAAAATTTTGTCAAACCTCTTTCTTTTTAAAATTCTGCTTCCCTTCCAATTGGATCACGACCCTCTGTGTGCACAGCTTAAGACCAGACGGTATGCTTTCACTTTTATTCCGCTCTGCAGCAGGCTTACAGTATTTAGTGAAAGTCTGTAAAGAATGTGTGCTGTGTAGAGAGTTAATACCATAATCCCCTATCGTTAGGGTCAAATGCTGAATAGAGCAGAAGAATTAGAAAATATGTTACATACAATGGCAGAAAAAATGCATCAGCATGCTGTTCTGTTAACACATGCATTCATTACCAACAAGTAAATGACAATGAGGTAATAGAGTATATTAAGAGATGTGTACTTCAAGTCTAGTGGGCGTGTTGTTATGAGAACCTGAGACTTTGAGTGAGAATCTCACTCTGAATACACACACATCGCAGGGTTCTTCATCCCATATTATTGCATCTTTCTAGGAAGCACTTTGATGCAAAAATCAGCTTTTAAAATTATTTGGCAGGGATAAACTTTGAATACTCCTTTTTTTAATTTCCTGTGAAGTGTGATATCTGTATTTTGCTATCCAAGCACGACAGTGCGTCTGTCTCTAGAGAATTCCCGAGCATGAATTGTGGTAATTTTAGCTAAGGAAGTATTCAGAAAACAATCCTAGTGCTTGCCTTTTCGAGAGATTCTTAGGGGGATAGCTACTTACATCATATAGAATTGGCATGGGTATTTCATTCCCTTGGGTTTTCAGGAAAAATGAGCCAGTATGTGCTGGAGGAGTGACAATTTGCTAGAAAGACAAGAAATAAAATACATTTTATATGTTGCATTGCCTGAAACCAATTGCAAAATACAAGAATCGCACAATCTAAAAACCTTATCACTACGAGTTAGCATATTATGCCTTCCTCTAAGGAAGAGTCTGAGCTTCACAAGAAGGGGTGGGTGACCTTATGAAATAGGAAGAGATATAGAAGTTATTTGGCTGCCTGTACTGGCACTAAGTAGTGTCTGATTCCCTAATTATTCCTGCTGATTTAGCCTGGTTATTAAGGGAGAGAGACAGTGCTGAGCTGGAGACAGGATGAAGGTACTTAAAAACCATCTTGCAATAGCTGGTTAATGACAAACTGTGGAAAGCACAGCAGCAACGTGTAACCTCAAGACTTTGTCCAACCCAAGCGTGTTATCTTATCTCATGACTGATCAATTGTAAATAGTACCAGGCAGCACAGCACTTCACCAAATGGGTCATGTATGGTCTTATGTAGACACATATGCTGGTTGTGAACGATCACCTGCACAATGTTTCCAATTTTGTATTATTTTCCTACAGTAAGAGTTGGGAGTGGTCAGGAAATTACTTTTATCTGAAGAAGGAAAAGAAAAAGAACTTTAATTTCTCAGAAGCTTAGGTTTGGGGTTTCTTTTAACTAATTCAGGAAATGCATTTCTCATAATGCCTGCATCAAAATAACTTTCTTTTAGTTTTGAAAGTTTTCTAAAATTCTCCTTGAGAATTTTTGAGTTCTGTGAGTGGGGCTTTAAGCAGTTGTCCAGGCTGTCTGACAGATGCCAAGGGTCAGGCAACATTAGCAGGGCTAGGTCTGAAGGTGTTGATGTCCTGCTCCTGAATTGTGGTGTCCTGTAGTGGCCTCATTGTTAGACGTGAAAATTGCTGATGGCTTCCTTTCTTTTTCATCCTCCTGAAATTTGTTTTACCTACTTTACAACATTCTGACAGTTCTTCCTTCAATGTCAGACTACTGCAAAAACAAATATAGAAAAAATAATTAAAAAGGAGACATACCAGCAAAACACAAAAATCCTCCCCATTTAGGTGCACAGTTTTCATATGCATCCGTTGATGTAAAAGATGTTTTTCATCTGGATAAAATTCATCTTCATGGTTTAGTCTTCATAATCTCTGGTATATATTTCTTTATACCCTTGGGCAGTAAATGTAGAAGCTATAGGTAAATTCTGGGTATTCACTTTATTTAGCCACACTTCTGCTTTATGGTGGACAGCCAAAGCCAGACTGTGCCAGACTGCTGCCCAAGGAAATCCTGGTGAGGAGGTTCTTAGAAACTGAGATGTATATATATGTTTGTCACTTACAGTAGTAGGAGTGGGGTATTTTTTATTAAGGGAAGAACTTCTCACGTGGAAACTGCAGACTTGATGAGTTGATATTATTTAAATCAATAGATTATGTGTATTTGTCTTGACTCAATTTAATATCTGAGTCACTAGGCTGAAATAATTAGAAATTATGACTGGAAAGGGAAATGGAGTGTGATAAATTAAATCAAAGAAACAAAACCAGTTGTTTCTTTGGTGGCAGGAGAATACACAACAGTAGAAGAGAAAGTATTTGATGTGGAGTTCCTTTTCTAAGACAAAGTAAGAATAAGCAAGATAATTCAGGTGATTGAGGATTAATCAAGTTGGTGCTTGTCATTCAACAAATGGTTCAGCTCAAAAAAAGAGGCATTAAACCTAGAGGAGGAATCTAATAATAGTCACTGCTGGGGCTAATTTTAGAGCTATAAAAACTACAAAATAAGCTCTTTTCAAAGTGACTGATGCCACTGCCAGCTTGGGGCATGAGGAGAAGGGTAGGCTGGGCCAACAGGATAGCGAGCAGAACCTGTCGGCTCTTCCCTGGTCCCCAGTTTTGCTTTCCACACAGTTCTCTTGGTTAGGCTCAGACAATAAAACGCTGTACTGGGGGTTTACTCGCATTTTGTGAAAGGACAATTAATGCCCATTCACTAGAAGGGCCTGGATTGAGGTTGATTGTCTTAGAGATGGTTATTTTCTAAGATCTAATTTTGGGTTCGGCTGAGTGGAATCAAGCCGGAGGTCTGACTGTTGAGTGTTCAAGTCTGTGCACAGCAGATGCAGAAATTTTTCAGACAAATTAGTGAAGAGACCTCTGTTATGCACAAACTGCTCTGTAATGATTATGGGTACTGTCTGAATGTTTCAGTGCTCGTGATATGACTATAAAGGGTTAAGCCAATGGTACTGTTGGGAAAACAAGGAGAAAAAGGGAAAAGAACAGTGTCATCTGCTTACATGAGCAAGTTGTGACCAGCATTCTGGTCACCATCAATTTGCATCTTGTCATATGGCTCCACACAACTCCTTTCTGTGGTTCAGAAAGGAATTGACTCATGAGAATCACCCAGGAAATGTTCTTCTCTTGCAAAGACATTCAGTTCCCTTTATGCTCAGTAACATACAAGTACCAGGAACAAATTTTTCCCCCCAGCTTCCTTACATAATCAGTGCATGACCTGCAACCCTCTTTGGGATGAAAATTATTTGAGTACAAGGGAAATGAACTCTTTCTGGTGATATCCACACCCTGTTCAGATCAATGGCAGCTGCATGTCTTTGAGTGCTTTAGGAAAGGATTTAAGGCCATCTGATGGTTTGAAAGAAATGGTGTCTACCTTATTTCTTAGTATTGGCCTCTAAGCATAGAAAAGTAAAAGTGAACAATTTGGGATTAACCCTAAGGGAATTTACTCTTCAGAAAAAGTGAGGTGACAGTAGGTTTTGCAGATGTTTTTATAAGAAGTTATATTTGGTTCTTGTGGTATTTACATAGCCTCTACCATTACAACATCTGACTATCTTCCAAATACCTAAATATGCCAGTGTCTTTCATTTTTTCTTTGTTTTTCTTCCTTTTTTTTTAGCCCATAAGAAAAGTAGCTTGATTAGCATGTTTTTGTTTGCTTATGTTTGTGCTTAGATGTGGTTGTACCTGGCAACTGTATGTGAAGAAATTAATGAGGCAAAGTTAAGTCAGAGAGATGAGTTTTGCAATTACCACTGAATGTGGTGAGATATATAGTTATTCTCATCTCTTGTGAAAACAAATTAACTTGCCATAGGAAAGTTGTATCTCCTGCCTTCATGGGTTTCTCTACATTGGTTGGCCTTTCTTGGTTTTGATAGCACATACCAGCTGCAAGTTGTAATGTGATGCAAAATGCATCCATGAACAGAGCATCAGGAAGGCTGGATGATCAGCTGCTCGTGCCACTGTTGCTTTTTTTAAAAAAATGTTGCAGATGCACCATTAGCAAAGAGGAAAAGTGTCATTTATTTGAACAGAAGGATTCTGATTGATTTAGAAAATGCCCAGCAAAACATAAAACACATCATGTCTGTCATTTTCCTTTGCTCATTTGCAAACAGCAACCGTTCACAAATCAAACCCCAACATTATATTTCAGAGAAAATAAAAACTTATGCCTACCTTTGAAAAGTGACATAAAACTTGATTTCATCATACATGCATACACAGGCAGAACTCATCACTGTCACCAGAGAGTTCATGTGAGCATGGTACACACATGTTTTCAGTTTCATGGTTTTCATTGCAGCTTTCTTGATGACTGCCAGTTTATTGCCTTGAAAGGTACAGCCTGAGTGCTTTGCTAAACTTGTCTTCTTACTAGCTTCTTATCTGTCCTCCCTTTTTTATTTGATGTTGGAAAATGCTGTGTAAAGCTATCCTTCATGCTCAAAGGAAATCACCATAGTGCAGGACAAAGTATTTTTTAGAAAATGCTGAATTCACAGAAATCTTCCAAGGAACTGAAGAAACTGTCAACAGTTCTTGATCGTAGCCAGTAAATAGTCAATTAAAACATGTATTTACTGAAATTTACGAGAAGTCAAGAACAGTTTCAACTTTTCAATAAATATATGGCCTCTCTTTTCAAAGCAAAAGTTATTAAAGAATGTAAAACAAATACCATTATCAGAAAGCACAAGTTTAATGCAGAGAAACACTTTGTGCTAAAACAAGTGTATCAAAACTTCTTATTCCTTGTGTGTTTAAGCATCAAAAAAATGTGTCAAAATTACCTCTTATTCACAATGCTACAGCATCTCCACAGATTTGAGACCACAGAATCCCCAGGCTATCACTAATGGAGTACTGACACCAATCTCAAGGCAATTTTTCAGAATGTGAGTTGTTGAACAGTTTTTGTCTGATTCAGGTAACATCCTTTACAGTGGCCTTAGTTTCATATCAGATCCCCTGATTGTTGTCTGTAGAAGTGGAAATACAGTTCATAGCCAGCCACAGACAACAAATGAAGGGAAAGCATAAATAACTGGACCCTGATCCCACATAGTGTTTAACTGTCCTGATTTTCTAGGTACTTCTATCACAATGAGGATTATGGAGCATAAATACAATTCTGTAATTTAATCCATCTGTAATCTGCATCTGTATGGAACTGAGTTCTGACTCTCTATTTCAGGGCAAAAGTCCCATTGGAACACCTGAGAGTAAAGTCTGCTTCAAAGATGTTTGCACGTTTTGTATACAAGGTTTTGCTTCTTGTGTTAGATCCAGCATGGGTCAAAGTTGCTTTATATCACCTTGACTGGTTCCAAAGGAAACCTTCAAATAAAAGGATCATTGCAACGTTGCCTGTTGAAATACATCCAAGTAAGTCAGCATGGCTTAACTTAAGCAAACGAAATCAAGTAAACTTATATCCATCTTGCACAATTCAGCTTGGTTTTGCTTCCTACCTGCTGCACAGGATGCTCTCAGAGCACCAGAGTATTCTTCAGGTAATGCACATGATATGGATTGGGACTGTCATTATATCTTAACAATTTAGGAGATGAAGGGGAGAAATGTTAACACTTTGCATTTATTTACTTTTACAGCATGCCATAAAGATTAAAAATACATTGTACACAAGTGCAGTATTTAATGTAGCACTTTAATTACATTCAAGTGTGTTACTAAATAGTCTTGAGAAAACCTTAATGACCAGCTGTTCTACCCTCTTCCCATATGTCAGAAATGGTTTCAGAAATCGCATTCTGGGACAGTAAGGTTGTATAATTAGACAGTGTATAGTTAACACTTCTAGATTTTCCTCTTAAACTGCGGGCCCTTTTCACTAACATATTGTGGTTTGGTGCCAGTTTGGCACAACACAATTGTGTGGTGTGCCAAACTGCAACTGAGATGTACAAACTCTCAGAGACATGTTATGATTGCACCATTATCTTTTTATATCTTTTTCATCATTAGGACTGGATGCTTTTTATGTTATGTAAGATTCAGCTTTTTATGGCCAACAAATAAACTTAGTAAATAGGACTATAAATTTTTAATACTTCTACCATAATGCCATTTGTCTAATCAGAATTAGATGGTTACTGTAACCCCACATCAGTTTTCACCAAAAAAGGCATCATTCCAAGAACAGCAGCTATGGACAAAAATTTCAAAGGAGGTACCTTCTGGCCCAGTTCAGGAATGCACTTAAGCACATGCTTAGCGTTAAGCACATGAATGCTTGTATAGAGGCATGTGCTGAAGCTGGATCAGAAAATGGTTTATGCCAAAAAAATAAAACAAACTCTCTCTGGAAGTTAACAAGTGTACAGGCAGCTCAACCTTTTGAACAATTATCATCCCTCTTCCCGTTAGCATCTAAAAACGACGGTGTTTTTCTGGGACGTTTATTATTTTGCAAGACAAAACAGATCCACAGTTTGCAAGGTGGGGGGGGAGTTTGTGGGAACACATTAAGCGCGAGCCGCCAGCCGAGCCGTCAGTGCACAGCGCGCAGAACATCCATCCTGCCCAAGCGCAGGGGGGGCCGTGGGAGGCAGCAGCTTCACCATCCTGACAAGAGAGGTTTATGGCAGGTTGTTTGTGGTTTTTTTATTTTATTTTTTATTTTTTTTTCCCTGAGCTTCAATTTCCAACGACTTATTTAGATGTAAGCAATGACAGCTGTAATCATGTTTTAAATCTTGCTTTGTATCCTTAGTTATAATGTTGTTCAATTAATATTCAGAATAATGGAAGTGATGTGCCCCTTTGAAAAAGACTTGAATGCAGGCCAAAGCTTTGGGAAACTGATTCTCAAGAGGATTAATCAGCATTTAAAACTTGCATTAATAAAAATCTGATCTTCTACCATGTAGCATGCATAATACTTTTCATTTTTAAGCATTTTATTTTAATAGTGTGGTATCCTTTGTCCTGATTTTTAAAGGGATTTTAAAATCTAACTCCTTCAAATCAATCCTGCTTTGACCCCTGAACATTCTTTTACTGAATATAAAAACATTATAGAAATCCTTGGTTCACAAATACCTCTATTGCTAAGGATGAGCAAAGTACAGTGCACAAGCATGCTTGTAATAGAAATTATATATATCTTCCACAGGAATATACGTTAGGCAAGGGCTCACCTTTTCATGTAAATTATTGATGCAATAAAACCACAGATTTAGACATAATTTCTTAAAAGTTGGAAGGTAAATTATACCCTAAGAATTCATGAAGAGCCCTGGCACTCCAGAAAAAGTGCTCTCCATTTTTCACATGACTTTTCACTCTTTCATAAGGAATATTATTGTAACCTATGCCAACAAGATGTAGTCTATATCTGAAAGACAGATTTAATCTATGTTTTGTGTTGTTCTCCTGATCTTATTAGTGGGTTAGAGAAACAAGAGGATTTTGTATAAAGTTTCGCATGTAAGTGCAATTCTAATAAACCAGCTAATTTACATGCTAAACAGCCAGCAGTTGGTAAGAGTTTTGTTTCGTGTCAAATGCAGAAGTTAAATGTATTTTATAAATACTAGAAAATATTATTTCTTCTGAAGAGGCATTTTAATAGCAAATAGTTTACTCAGATCTTCTCCAAAGCAGAGAAATCTAGTTGAGAAATACTTGTATCCTTACTCATGTCATTGAAAGGCAACAGTTTGCACTCTGAGTATGGACCATCTGCTTTTACTTTGTTTCATACCTACTGTGATGCTTCAGTTCATCACAAACACAACCAGTTTTCTAAATGAAGCCAGAGGTTCTCAAAAGATATTTTTATAATCTTGCTGCCTTCTAGAAACAGAAGGTTAATATGTTCTGTTCAAAAACAGTAACTATAAAATGCATCGTATCCAATGGAACAACAGAAAATGTAGTTTCTTAGGCACTAGGATGACTAGACTTTGAAATACTACAAAGAAAAATGAATCATAAAAATATGTCATCTTTGCCTCCAGTGGATAGTGCAACCAACATGAGAAGTGAAGTGTGAGAGGGAAGGGTTTTACACAAATGTGCACATGTTTGAACTAAATGCTGATTTAACTATTTTGGAGTTAAAGGAGGAAGACTCCAATTTAGGGTGCCCTTTGTCTGAGTTCCTAGACCTAGATCTGGCCCAGTATACACCATGACCCCATCACTTGGGTAGAGATAATAGGAACAAGTTCCCACTCTTCATGTACTCTATAAGAGTGACAAGCAGGAGTTACTTTGGTATTCCACTAAGCACTACATGTCTGTTTCTGGTTTCAGAGGATATCTCTGACACTACTGTTCACAGACTAAAGTATTTCCTATTAATTAAATCATGGCCATAAGAAGTCTATGACAAAATACACGGTCAAGATTTCCAACTGAGCTAGTACATTCGCTTGAGTTGATAGACGCTAGATTCAAATCCAAAAATGTACATGAGACTTTTACTTATTGGATAAACACCCAGACACTGGTTTTCATCTCTAGCCTCCTCCATCCTCACCAACCCAAAAAAACTCACTTCTGTCTCTCTTTGGTCCTCTCAGAAGAGGGATAGAGAAGTCCCTTTGAAATTCAGTCTGCAGTGTTCACATCCACAACCACAGGTCCATAGCTAGCATATGTGACTGTGTCTGATTTGGAAATAATCTAGACAGGGGCCCATCCTCTCACACTTAAGTGAAATGTCATGACTTGTGTCCAAACCTAAATTTTCTAAAAACAATGTGTTTTTGTCAACCTGCCTACCAGGAACAGTGCCTGGGAGTGAAGCTCTTTCCCTGCTCTCTGCGTAAGCAGTGCCAGAAAGGAAGCTATAATCATGTCCTAACTGTGAGACACCACCACTCCCCAGTGAGGGCAGCAGATCGAGGGACAGCTTTTGAGTCTCTTGCCAACTGCCTCGTACAGGGATGAGAGAGGGAACATCCAAAATTATGGTAAGCAACTATTACAGCTTAGCCTGAGACTTTGAAGTGTGAAGAGGGCAAAACAGCAGTCACCCAGTGTGGGAGTTTATTAATACAGAAATTACTGTATTCACTAAACTCATCTAACCCTTAGTACGGAAGAACAAAGCTACAGTTAAGTGAGAGGGAGTAGGTCTGATGCATCACTGCAGGGAGCCTGGGTCCCGTTATGTTGTGCTGTTGGACCACAATCTTCCATTTGCTATCTTCTACACTTTTCTTGTTCTCTCTTTTTAAGCTCCTAATTGCCATGAGGAACCAACATCCATCATGCGGTCAAGGATATTACTCCCACCATGCATCCAGCCCTATGTCCTTGCTCCCTGGGACTCTAGACACCCCTTGCCCTGCTCCTTCTCCCTGCTTCCATTGCTGCTTCCAGGCTGCCTTGCTCTGGGCTGTGTGTGGTGGTGCCAGTGCTGGATTAGGCTGAATACAAGTACCACATTCTTTATTACAGAGTCAGCATTTCTTCCTCATTCCTTGCCTGGCTGCTGCCCAGCAGGTTATTTTGGGAGTTACACTAGCTGGCCCAGAGCACTACCATGCCAGGCAAGGCACTAACAGCTCAATGCTCCTGAGGGTTGTTTGCCTGTGCCAGAGGTATTCCCAAAATGAAGTACTGTTTTATTTGGGACACTGACATAGTGTAAATGTCCCCGAGGAGTAGGGCAGTAAAGGCGAGGGTTTGTAAGTGACCAGTACTAAAGCGCCAGCTGGGGGAAAGGGAGGCATGGCTAGGCAGCAGCCCCTTGCAGTGCCTTCCCTGTAACCTCATTGTTGCAAAACCACAGGCTGGGGGTGGGAGGAACAGGGATGTGAGAAGGATTAAACTGTCTGCACATTTTTCTCCCCTTACTCCTAGTCACAGACCAATCTTTCCCAAGTCAGGACAGTGCCTCTGCTCCCAGAATATGTGGTTCCCCTCACTTCCCCCTGGGTCAAGGTGAGAAGCAGCAAAACTAGAGCAGCACTGCAGGACTGTCCTGTGGATCTTGGTGGGTTGGGAGTGGGAGACATTGGTCTAGCATCTAGGTCATGGTTCAGGTGTTTCTTCTCACCCCATGCCTTCCCCTTCCAAGACAAGAAGCACTGAAAGCCCATGGTGAGGAGACCAAGCTGTAGGCCAGGCAGAATGTGTGCAGGGACAGGTGGCAAGGGGATGCAGAAGAAGGGGCAGGAAGGTGGGAAGGAGATGGGATGGAAGAAGCAGGATTTAAAATGGCATCTATAACATTATTGGGAAAGACTGATTTGGTTGAGCTGTCCAGTTAAGAGTTAATCCCCCATGTGTTCTCTGAGCTGGTAAATAATACTGATGTAAAGGTACAAAGTTGGGCTCCATGACCAGGGACAGAAGCTGCAGCATCTTACGTGTCCTGCCTATTACATACACATTTTATTTGGAACCGGACACAACTTTACCCTCTCTGGTACACCTGCTCTCCTTGTAAAATATTGTGTCATACTTCAGTGCCTCCTACGCCTCTGAAGCCAGATGGCCACCAATGACTTGTATTTCTTTTTCTGGGAGACAACTTGGAATAGCTTAAATAGGCCTGAATTTCTGCTCTGGAGAACAACCCTTTGAAAATGCTTTGAAGTTGCTGGGCAACTTTCAATATGTGTCATTAGGACCACATGATACCATTGCACCTTCTCAGCCTCACTGCAGTGGTGCAGGCCTTGGAGGAAGCCTGAGTGCCCTTAGAGCAGCCAGTGAGCAGACACAGCGGAGTTGTTGTGGTACCTGTGCTGCCCTATTTGAAGCCAGAGTATATCTACAGGATTTAGGGTAGATACCCTCTCAACTTGCAGCTGGGTGTGCTGAGGACACCAGAGCAGCTACATGGATGCCTGAAGAACAATGTTAAATCCTATGGCAGAGTTCTGATATGTTGCTATCTTATTTCTTAACCTTTCACTTTCTAATGCAGTATTTTTGTGGGGAAAAAAAAAAAAGAAAAGGTTATTGTTATACTTGAATTTATCATGCTGTTGGAGAGCACTAGGCATGAGTCAGCCTTGAGGCAGTAAGATGGACAAGATGAGCTTCTGAAGTACCTTTCCAGACCTATTTCTACAAGTCTATGAGCAGAACAAAACGAACTCAAGATGTTTTCCCAGAAGAGGCAAATAAAGGAACCCTTTCTTTGAATTTTGCACAGATTGAATATGAATAAAATGAATCCCACATCTGGGCCACTCTTCTTTTTCATTTCTTTAAAGAACAGATATAATAATGCCATACATACACAAAAAACAAGCAGGGAATATCAAGTCAAGTGTGCCTCAGGTTTTACGTTTTTGTCTCTTTTTGAAATGGCAAAAGATTAAAAACAAAAAGTCTGCATGCCCCCCATGCTTAAATAAAACAGCAGCTACATCTAGACCGTTCAGTCCCTGTGCTCAGTGTTATAAAATCAAAATCTGAGAGGCGGAAAGGAGCTAGCAGTGGTCAGAAAGGGTTGTCCTCACAGGGAGGAGGACTTAGAAAGCTGTTAGACTCCTAGGAATCCGTGATATGAAAGTAAGCAGCTGGGCTCCCTACACAATGTGTGAAGGAAGTTTGGTCCCCTCCCTTTCAAAAGCCACAGTGTTGAGCAGGGACCTGCTTCTCCAAGCCAGTGGTTAGAGATTTGCCCCTCATCGTGTCTTTGAGAGCTGCTCAGTTGCCCAGCTCAGGCCAGAGAGCAGATACAGTGTATGACAGCCCCTCCACGTTGTGAATACTGAACAATCTCGTGCCAGATATTTAGAATGAGCCCATTCTTGCAGTTTCCTCAACTGAATTGTTTGCCTTTTCAGAATCTTGCAAGGCTACAAACAAACCATATCCATTGGTCTTATAATACTTTCCCCTTTGTTAGCTAATTGTTTTGCGGCACAGGTGACTTTATTTATGTAATAGATTGCTAAAATGCTATTCCACAATACATTTACTGTTTATTCCCTAATTACTTAGGAATGTATGTTTTCTGGATAGTGAAGGCACTCTGCAGAGCCCCTGGTAGGTTAGCTTTTAAAATTAACTTTGGGTTTGGGTTTGAGTGGTCAACACCAAGGAAGAGACACTTTAAATGCATTAAAAAAAAATAAATATAACTCAAAGTTCATGTTGAGACAAAATTATGCAATTTACTTGCACATTACCTTCTACTTACTGTAACTTCAAAATAATATTTCTGAATCAGGTTTGTTGTATTAAGTTTATCTCTACCCAGAAAGCAAATTTTTTGTATGCTGCAACTATCTTTCAAGATGCACATTGACATCAACTTTGTAAAACTCATGCCTCTTATTTTGTGCATTAATTTATTCTGTTCATGTTTTTCCTTTTGGTAGCCTCCTTTTGCCATTTTAAATTCTTGTTATGTATGTGCTTTAGAAAGAATGCATCCACATTTGAGTGGTTAATCAAGGGGAACTAACCAAAATAATCACTTTCCAGTACTTCAAAATATTCTGATTTTTTAATGGAGAACATGCATTCTTACATTAAATATGCATAATAAGTAATAAGTACTAATAAGAATAAAGTGGGCTCTGTAAGAATGAATGTTATGTTTTAAGCAAAATGCATTTGATTTACTGGGTTCAAAGCTGCTTTGAATCCGTAAGAATCAGTGCAAAAAATAGGGTGAGGAGGCTAGAGAGCCTCATAATGCCTATAAATTGTCCATAATTGTATGGATTTTAAATATAAAACTTGGCAGTGGCAAAAGCTAAAAGCCATTAGGAGAGATCCTATTGTGCAACACATCAGTAATCGTAACTCATAATCTTAAGGGAAAAAAACTGACTAGAGTTTTCTAAAATTTTCATAACTGTACTTGAGCCTTGTCTTGATGTTTACTACAATGATTGCATTGTTTGAAATGACATAGCCTAATGCATATATAAGTCCTGTTTGAAAAGAGCTACTAATTAACATGAATAGTCTTCTTCTCTGAAGGTCATTTATTGCAAAGTTCATTTTTCAGCCGAGCATTGCTAAAGTAGTCACCCCCGCTAACAGCCATTAGATTAAGAGACTTAGGTCTGTTCTTGTCCTGACACTGGGTCAGGATTTTCAAAGAAAGAGGCTCTTCGATGCCAAGAAGCCCTTAAAATAATATTTGAACAGAAAAAGAATGGATGTAATTACATTGTAAATATTTCCGTGGTTATTGAATTAATGAAGATAATTCTATTCATTTTATCTTTAAAAAAAAGCCCCACACCAAGTTTTCCTTGTGTGATGTTCCAGTGCAGCTCTTCCCCTGGGACCTTTGATTTCTTCAGTCATAACGATTCATTAAAACTGAGAGGCACTGAATATTTAGCATCTGATGTGAAAGCGCGTTCACCTATTGCCAAATATTAGGCATCTGAAGCCCCAGGTGCCTCTGCCTCCCCTTTGGAGGCCCCAGAAAGGCTTTCTCTGTCTATGTACATGCCAAGCACTGCTGCTTCTCTAGTGAGAAAAAGAGATATTCAAACCTAAAGTATGCCAACTTCCCACTGCCAAACTTACAGCCTTACAAATTACCACTTTACCAGGGCTTTAGTGTTGCCACTGGAATCAAATTCTGAAACACTATATGTCCAGGAGCCCCATTAATACCAGTTCCATGATAGTCACTTAATATAGGTTTAGAAACTGCAGTGATAGAAAGTTACTGCTGGGGCTAAGGGACAACCCCGGTGGTTTCATGATCATGTCTGTGGACATACGGTGATTGAAGAGATGAGGATCCTTTGTTGAGGCTGCAAAAGCTTGTTCATCCTTGTCCTGATGGTGGCTGTGGAAGCTGGTATGCTGTCCCTGTGCCATCTCGGGGCACAAAGGAAGTTCTGGTAAGCCTTGGCTCTATTTTTTGATGCTTGCCTCCAATTTGAGCAGGCTAAAGGTGGGATCTTTGGTAGTCAAAGAATGACTTAATGGAATATAAGTCATTCCCAAACTCATCCCTGGGTTAGGGTTACTCTTGTCAGTGAAGAAGAGGTTCCATGACCCAGTGGGGTTGTGGAGATGGGGAAGGAGACTGTGGGAGCTCTTAAGCAAAGCCAAGAAACCCATGGAATTTCTTAGAAGTAGCAATTTTGTGTGACAAAGCTTCTCAGAGGGAAGCCAGCTGAGGCCATAAGAGCAGCAGGAAAATTCCACAGATCTCAGGGCACTCATAAAAATATTGTACCTTGGACTACAGATTTGTGTCCTCTTCTCCCTTGGCCATTCCATGCTCCCTGCTGTCAGGCTTCATGGGCTTCCCATGATTACAGCAGGGCTGCTGGATGTCAAAACTGCAAGCACAAAGAAGCCCCTCCAAGTCTGAAAGTCTGAAAGAGAGCAGCAAGGTACTCCACTGCCCTTTCCATTCCTCCCTGTCCCCAGTCCTGGGGCAGGAAGATCGCAGATAGGATGGAGGGGAGCAGGACACTTGTGATGTGGCACAACCGCTTCTCCCTGCCAGCTTCCACAGGGTTTTTGCTCCTCTCCACTTGCGTTAGCAGAGGGGAGCATATGGGCCTTGGAGATTTAATGTTTCATGGCTTACTTGGCTGTCAAAATGTTTTACATTATTATTTGTTGCAACATTCACGGTGATCATCTTTAAGGAAAAAAAAAACCTGTGCGGCAGGTCCCTAGATGCCCTTGCTGGGAGCAGATGTCGGTGCAAGAGCATTGTTAAGCCTCTCCTGGATTTTTCATTTCCCACCCTTTGTACAGCCAACACAGTGTGACGTGGCATGCACACAGCCTCTCTCACCGCCTGGCAGGACCCACTGGGGTGGTTTAGGAAGGTTGAAACTGGGAAACTTGCAGATTTATAGGGCGCCGAGACAGATTCGTAATCTGTATTGATGGCATCATCCCCGACCATGTGACAACCAAAGCAGATAAGCCTATGACTGAACTGAAAAGATTTCTTAAAGCTGGTAATCGATATTGAGCAGCTCAGTCTGTTGAGCTATCGGGTTTGAAGATCTCCATGTGTGCGGGGTGGGGGGGAGCTCTGTGTTGGTAAAACAGGGAGATGCTGAGCTGCTGCTAAACTGCAGCCTAGCACAGTGCTGGGGGTTACTGGGATCTGCTGCTGCAGGCAATCACTTTAGCTGAAGAGCCATGGGAGGATTGGTTATTAGGGGGGAAGAACCAGAAGCAAAGGGATGATGAGTAAGAAACCTGAGTATCACTAACTTGGGGCCTTGAAATGTTGCTATGGGTGAAGCTTTCCAAGGCTGCTGCATGTTGTCCCTTCCTCAGTGTCCCAGGCTCAATAATTGAAATCTCTGGCTGATACTGAAAGTTTCCACAGGGGTTTCCTTGCTCAGGGTCTAAGCCCATTACTTAAAATTATTTTGAGAAACTTGTGTTTCAAAAGCGGTCCTAAGCCGGATGGACATCCTAAAGGAGATGCCCCCATTCTGGGAGTTCTTTCCAGAGCTCCTCTTGGAGACAATCTGTTTTAAAATGAATAAAATTGTTTGGCTCTTTGCAAAGATATAATGACTTTACAGGAAGCAACTATCCATGCCACTGTTGTCCATAATGCACAATAAAAACAAGTCTACCTTTCAACCAGATGGCCTGGGACGGAACTGCCCCCAAAAGTCACTTCCTGCCTTTCCTGTCACCTTTCAGATAGGGAAGGGAACTGGTCTCTGTTGAGAGAAGTCATGTATGGGTAGCACCTCCTCAGGGACTGCGTTCCCATGAAAGGGAAATGTGTTGTCTCCAGATGATCAAACCTTGTGCTTTGTTTCTACAAGATGGCTGGATGTTATGAAGCTGGACTGGTTAGACTGGCACATAAAGATGAAGGGAGAATCTGAGCCTTTCTGTTCTTCTATATTTATTGGGCAAGACATCTGGGGTTCAAACACACTCCGTATTATGAAGCACCTATTAATATCGTCTCCTAATGGAGAACAGGGTATTTTTTTCTTCTTAAATGTTTAATTAGCAGGCATTGTGTCATGTCTTTACTTCAATAAATTCCAGTTGAGAAAGATTTTGGGTGCACATGTGAATGAACGCTTGTCTTGAAAGACAGAGCAAAAAGAAATTCATAATCATGTTTCCCTTGTTGTATTTACTGTTTTGCTTCTAAAGGGAATATTACTCCACTAAGAGATTCATAATTAGGAGGATGCCAGATGGGTTATCAATGTGGTTTTAAATTTTTATATGTAGAGTGCTTGTTTTTGCAGGGGATGCTTTGGTTCCATGTACAGTAGTTAAATATAAATGTCTTCTATGAGGTGACTGTTAACTATTCCATGATTTTGAATTCGCCGTTGATTTAATTCTTCTTCCCTCCTCATCTTCCCCCCCCCAATCTTTTTTTTTCCAGCTTTTCTGATGGGATAGATTAACTGAAGGAAACTACCCAGGTGAAAGAATAAAGCTTGAAAGCAGAACTGAGACCCATATCTTCACTTGAAAGAGATAACAGTTTTACTCAATCCAAAGAAATGAAGAAAAGTCAGGACTTCAGGCACCTTTCCTAAATGCCCAGGGAAAGGTTTTCCTGTTTGGCCAGGTGCCTCAGAACTCAGTGTGTGCTTTGTGCCATCACCACAGAGAGGTGCAGCAGAATGGTGCCAGTGAGGAGGAGAACATTTGATGCTGGAGTACCTCAGGTGGGCAGTGATGTTCCCACAAAACAATTTCCAGAGGGACAGTGAGAAGTTACAGGTGACCAGAAAATCAAGATGTGACAAGGCCGTGCACCAGACCCCACAGCTAGAATTACTGCCCCACAGAAATCCTACACCTCCTCGGGAAGGGGGGATTCTGCCTTGGTGGTTTTATGCTTTCCAAATATGGGCTGGCTAAAAAGCCTGCTGCACACAGCTCTAGCCCAGACAGTGACAAAGTCCTGTGGTCTGATTATGGACCAGCTGCTAGAGGGTGGGATGCCTGCACAAACACCTGTAGACACAAGCAGAGCAAAAGGGTGTACACATGACTGTGCACTTCACCTTTTCACTCAGCATTCTTCGACCCTCAGCACCAAAGTGAAACTCCCCTCTGCAGGATTTGTGTCAAAGCCGGCATATCTTCATCACCTGCCAGGGCTTTTTCCCTTTTCCTCTCTTTTATTCTGAGTCCCCTCTTTATCCCGAGCTTTAGGAGTTGTGATAAACAGAAGGCAGCCATACACAGCATAATGATAACCCAGATGACAGTGTCAAATCTGCATTCATTCCATGTGTAAGTGTTACTGAAGGAGAAGACACTGTTATTAAACACCACGGAAGGGTGATCGGAACTGGCAAAAAAAAAAAGGCAACCACAATGGAAATGGAATGAGGTTTAATCAAAGCCCATCAATGTAACAAGACAAGTTTATGAAAAGTCTATATCAGGCTAGGGACAAATCCAAACCAAAACCTTAGACTTGTCTTGAAAAACTTGTAGGGGTCAGCTCATTATCTCTGAATGTGATTTTCAATGAAAAACCTCAGTGTTGCAGAGCATCTTGGTCTGGGGAATCACAACCTTGTAAGCTCCAAATCTGGAGCACAGACCTGTTCTCTAGGGCAGAGGCCATACTGAAGGCTGATTGATAAAAACAGATAAAAGTAAATTTACTAAGGACTTTAAATTCTTCTATTCATAAAAGAATACATTTTCAAGGGAAAAGAAATGAATCTGTCATACATGTAAAGACAAGCTGGGTTTACATGTTGTAATCATGTGGCACTGGTATAAATGCTATCAGGAAAGCACTGGGTTATCAACAGAAAATCCTCATGCTTAATGATAGGGACAATGAGGTAAAGGTTACATGAGATTGTTAGGTCATTTTCATTAGAGTTTAAAATTATTGTTGATGAAATACAGAAGAAAGTTGTGTGAAGGAAGCTCTTGCATGGTATAGACTGCGGTGGTGTCCATGGTTTTGTGTGGACAAAGGCAAAACTTCATGAGCAATATTAATTAGGGCTTTATTTAGCTGAAATTCAAGACCCACAGGTGGTGGCTCTGTGGCTTGCTACTGAGAGTATGGTCTCGTGTTTTGAAGTTTGCTTTAATGCTCTCCACCTCCTCATGGGAGATGTTTTATCAGTGTGATAGAAATGTCCTTCTTTCCTTCACACAGAGCATCTCTGCATCTGAAGAAGTTTGTAGACCCAGTGCTCTTCTTCAGTTCTATATAGACACAGATTACAAAGCACACATCCCACAGTCTAACCTGGTATGCGAGTGCCAAAATTTCACTATATGCTGTTTATTCATCCATCCCTCTGCTTCTCTTTGGCTTTCTTCCCACAGAGCCTCTGGGGAGGCTCCCTCCTTCCAATGACAGGGAAAGCAGGGACAGGAGATGCTCAGGGAGGAGACTGATCTGACCTCGATTTCTGCAGCAGCACAGCTATGAGAGTTTTTGTGGTGGGATTAGAAGTACCCTTAGTTTGCACAGCAGTGATGAATTTCACTAAATGCAATAGGGAGCATAATGGTAACTACGAGAAATGAAAAGATGTAGCACTCCAAACTGAGGGAGGTGACCAGCCAGTGAAGGAATGGCTGTATGTCTGCTCAGATAGTTGCCTATCTCATACACACTCTGCAGGTCATGAGCTGGACTGCTCTGTAGTTGTTTCAATAAAGTCACATTTACTCTCCTGCCGGGTCTGACAGGAGCAGCAGGGGTAGGAGTTTTTCAGACTTTCTCTAACAAAGTTTATGGGACAAGGCAGTGAGCATTCCCTTGCCTTGCCAGGCCATAATGGGCTTAGAGGTCATTTTCCAAAAAATACTGTGTTGAACTTCTCGTGTCTTCTAGATGTGGCTGAGAGGGAGAAACTGGGGAGGTTTAAAGCCCCAGAACTACTTGACTATACAGCTAGGGCTCCCTGTGCTTCCGCTTCTAACCATAACAGTGTCAGCAACCTTCTGCTGGCATGTATGGGTGCAGAAGTTTTTTCTGAGATCCCAGAACTGAAAGACTCTTACCTGTATCTTTGTTTTCCTTCTTGTGCTAATAACAGCAACTATATTCCTAATAAAAATATTCAGAGGACCATGTTACGCCTGTTTCTTAAATTGTTATTATTATGTGACTAATCATAGTAATAATATTATATTATGGGGGGAAATGTTGGAAGATATTCCCTAGAGGAAAATGAATTTCTTTTTATCATCTACAGTGGTTTATTTCTCATATTCATGACCCTCCTGGTATTCTTTTTTTTTTTTTATGATGAGCCATAAAAATGACAAAATACATTAGCAAAGTTCTCGGTTTATGCTAAAATGACCATATTCAAAAATAATAACAGAGACTTGTATCAGCAATGCAAAAGATGCATGAAGTAATTGGTGCTTAATTTGTACACAAACTGTCAAGGCAGTTTTCCTCACGGCCTGCATCTTCTGAATTCATTAGTCTCTAATTAAGGCCAGTTGGGACCAGCAGTTAGAAGGTTAAAGAGGTTCTGACAGCCCTAATCATTGCTCAGGAAGCTGAAAATGTATGCAAAGTCTCGGCAGATGGGGTGAGATCTGCTTCTGCCAAGTGATAACTGTTATTCCTTTGCACCTCCAAAGCTGTCATCCTAATAGGCACATTTTAAATTTATTAATGCTCTAGTTACAATGCATACACAGTCTCTAATGGTATGTCATTCAGAGTATATAAACTGAGCAATTAACACATATTACCTGGTAATGGTAAAATTATTTGTTGCCTGTTTGATTTTTTTTTTTCAGTTTCCTAATCCAGCAAGAATAGTCATAAGAAAAGACTTTTCTTTGTTAAAAAGGGGGGGATTCTGAGCTGCTTGTTTGTTGACCATGAATTCTTTGTTTCTACAGACAAAAAGCTCACAAGCCATAACTAACTTTTCTTTGATTTTCAGTGCCTCAAAGATTTTGGTTTCGGGGATTATATGTTTTTCAAACTTGAAATTTAAAGATGTGTGTTTTCAACACTTCAAATACAATTTTAAAGGGAGATATATATTTTTTCTTTATTTTTTAAGCCTTTTAAAAAATAATCCGTGAATTGTCCAGCAAATTGTTGTTGTCCTCCCCTCCTTCCCCACTACTTCAGTGAGGTGCCCATATTATGTTTCCCTCCATGGTGGTATCTCTCTCCTTAATCCTGTTTGGTTTAAAGCCGCCTAATCAAGAGAAAGGCATGGTTTTAGGTCTCTCTGTCCATCTGAAGGCTGCAGCCATGGGAGGCCTTTAATTGCATGTGGCACTGGTGCCACGACAGGTTGCAAGGGGAGAGCCCACAGCAGAGCCTCCTGTGCAGGGAGCAGGAGCAGCCACCGGAGCTCAGGAATCGCAAACAGTGCTAATCATGTGCTAAGATGTTAATGTAAGCAACAGAACAATTATGTATCCCGTGACTTATAGGCAGGCCAGGAACCTATTCCTCTGTTAGAATTAATTGATTTTGCACTGTGTAATGAGCATAGCACAGAGAGGGAGAGAGAAGGTACTGTGATTGAACTGTGGGCCTGGCTCTACGCTCATCAGCCTGAGTCATGACTGACTCCAAAAACATCAAAAGTTTTAAAATGGTACACTATTGGCATGAAAGACAGTCACAGGCCAACTTTCTGCTGCTGTGATCTCTCCAGGTTGCATTTCAGGCCTTAGTGCCCCATGGCAGCTCATTGGAGATGAGGCCCAGAGCACCCCTGCTAGCCAGCAACTCCAATCTTGTGTTTTCTTGACACATCAACAGTCCTGATGAAGTCAAAGAAGAATTTTCCTCAGTGAGAACTGTGGGGCCAGACCCTGTGATAGACAATGGGACTCCCCTGATGGCTACAGATATTGCCAGAGTTGTTTGCATGGGGAAGTGCTGCCAAGGTGGTTGCTGCTGGAACCTGGGGTAAAATAGCCCTGCTATACTCCCTCCCTCTGCAAAAGTACTTTCTTTGGTAGGTCTCAAAGCACATAAGGATCATTAGTCCTATTTTACATCAAGGGAAACTCAGGAACAGAAAGAAAAATTACTTGTGCCAGTAGTGAAAAAAATTTTTGGAAAACCTAGAAACCCCCACCTATAGAACATATAAGAAGGGAAGAGAATCAAAGCTGATAAATTATATCAAACAACTTTGACCTATATGGTTTTCAGAGAATGGATAAAAACCTTGATCACCTTGACCTGCATCACTGTTGTATAGGAGAGTCTTACTCTAATGATCTTCACTTTCTGATGTGGATGTACAGCAGAGCTCTAATCCCTATACCTTTCAAGTTTGAGCAGCACATAACCAGCGTGGAGTATGCTTAAGCCTAAACTATAGATAGCCCCCTGAGTTATGGTAGCTTTATGCAAGGACAGGTCATTTCCACTGAGATCTGCCTTACCTGAATGATCAACACTGCTCCTAGACCATCACTAAGTGATGCAGTACCTCCTAGGCTGAGTTTCAGGTTACAAAATGCACTCTATCCAGGCCTCCAGGCAGAGAGAGACATTTATTTTCTTCAAAACAAAACACACATTACGGCAGAACCAGCTCTCAGGATATCCCTTTGCACCCACAGCTTGATGTGTATTCCCACAAACTCAGGAGGGCAGATGGTGCAGAACCAGGATATGTTGCTGGAAGCTTCTTGCTTACACCCAGGCACTGCTCACTAGGTTGTCCAAGACATGTAATTTTTGATTATTGTAGATAGAAGTGGGTAAAAGCTGAATTTTCTACAATGCTTCTAACTCAATAAATGAGTGTATTAAATTACAGTGGTATAAATGTGGTGGGGCTCTGGTTTAGGATCGTTTGAGCAGCCAGAAGGCACACCATGTTGACACAAAGCTAGAAAACCACTCAACTGTGGAGACACAGCTTCCCGTTTCCTCAAGTACCTCTCCCCCAACCAGTCTGGAGCAGAGAAACCAGCGAATATCATATGCTGCAGATGGATCAGCGATGGATCGCATACAGCTAGCTGAGTCTGGCATGGTCTGATTCCTCTTGTGTTTGCTGGCTACTTACCCAGCCAACAGCCAGACATTTGTGGGGTAAATCATTTCCAGTTGTTTCACAGAAAAAAACTGTCCAGCAGTATAAATAATAATTCCTCTCGGACAGGGATTTCAGTGTTTACCTGAGGCTTTGGTGCTCTGCTTCTTCCCTTCAGACCCCACCCAGCACATCTTCTGGAGAAAGGTATGAACTCACGGCTAAAGACCAGTCATAGACATCAAAAAGAGGTGCCAGCTTTTTTTTCTAAATTTTTGTCTCTATCCGTACACAGGGCATAAGTGGACAATGTTACAAACAGCAATAGAAACTCTTGGTCAAAAATAATGGAGGCAAATTTCTTGTAAAATTGTGAGTGAAAATGTTGTTTGGTCTGTACCACTTATAATACATAAAACTTGAGGGACTGAACACAGACTGATGCTCTGTCTAGAGACAATTCAGCCCACGTGAAAATTACTAGATGTTGCCATAGCTTTTGCTGGCAGTTGTATTCTGAGGAAGCTCTGGGGATAGGGAAAGCTTAGCAGCGAGAAGCTTGGTTTTGCTTAAATTCTGCAATGTGTTGCTTTTCCCTTTGCCATCTCCTCTAGGCTGTCCAAGGTGATGCCCTCTTCTCACTGCCTGCCCAGAGTCACACGATAGCCACCTCCTGCCAGCCAGCACAGGGATTTCTCTGCTGCTTTCCAGCCTCCCGATGCTGGTGTAGGAGGGCAGCAGAAGGAAAAGGGCCATGCAGATGATGACCCCACACTACGCTGAGCCCCAGGTGTCATCTCTGGCCCACTGGCATCTGGTGTAGCATCAAGAAGTCAGGGCAAGCAGAAAGACATATGGAGAGCCATTGTGTAGCTTGATGGTGTCACTGCATTGCCCTGAGTCATGGCATACTGTCCTGGGAGGGTCCATTGTTCACTGAGGAGCAGCCAAAGCTCAAGATGCAATGAGAAAAGGTTTCTGCAGCTAGATAGAGGTGCTGGCTTCCCCCATAGCCCATGTTTGTAGTGGGGGGTGTTCCCACCAGTGACACTGCAGTGTCCTGCTTATCTTCTTGTTCAACGAAGTGCCTTCCATACAAGTTGCCAATTCCTTGGCAAATATTTGTTCTGTACCACATCTTGCCTAGAACCGGAATTTGGGACCTGTCATGCCAATTCAGTCCATATTGCTGGGCTTCCACATTCAGGAGGCATTCCCTTTGTGGGTATGCTACCCATGAAATGTCACTCGGGAGAGGGTACCTCATGCCCAGGGCCAAGTGAGTCCTGTTGGTCCAGACAACTAATGTTGCGCTAAGTGATGTCACACTGAGGATGAGGCGAGGGCAAATGATCACTGCACTTGTGTGCAGTGTTTACTGCAAGGTGGTACACGAAATACATCCAAGTCAAATGGGCTTGAAAGTGCCACAAAATGCAGGGCTGTAGCTAAGCTCCTTTTCAATAAGAGTTTATTTGGAGCGAGCTAGGAGTATGACCATGAACCGTCATGGGTTGTTTTTTGAGTAGCTGCCTTTCTGTTGAATCTTCCTGACATCTGGTACTTTTTTCCAGGATGGGTAACTTTTCTACCTCAAGGCCAACCAGATTTTTCTACAGCCTTTGCTAACTTACTACAGCAGGGAGAGCTAGGAGAACTGATACCATTATAAATATTTTCTGCAGGGCCAAAGTTGCTTCTGGTCCAGCAAGAAGCTGATAGTTCCAGTGACACGCCAAGCCTCAGGACCACAGTTCAGGATGCCCAGTAGGACCCAAAAACAATCTACAGGCTGAAAACACAAGCTGTGCAATGTTTCTGTTGAACTGGTGATCACAACATAAAATAGTAAGGCTTAAGAAATATGGTGGTGTTTAAGAAATTTCAGACCCATTACCATTTTGTAGTTATTCTGGGTTTATCAGAAAAAGATTGACAGATTAAAAAGAATTTGAGAAGGTGTTTGACCTCCTACTGTGTTTTTTTCTCTGTCAAAACCTTAAAAGGTGTCTACCTTCGTAACTACAATGCTGCATAGTTTAAATTCCTTTGCTTGTATGACTGCTTTCTCGTCTTAAATAGCCTCTCTTAGTGCTTGCCTGGTGATTTTCTTGTGGTGGTGGAAAAGCTCTATTAATGCTATTTTGTCACAGTCATCTCTCTATTTCTACTGAAAAAAATGTATGTTCAGAGAAGCTAAGTGAATAACCCAAAGGACTGGCAGCAGCAGAACTAGACAGCACAAAGAGTCCCAACTTCACACCAGGGTGAAACTTGGGTTACCTTGGAGCAGTTCTTCCCAGGTCACACCAGGGTGATCAGCCAAAACCCTCCTTGCCATCCCCTACCCCAGAACAAACCTTTTCAAAGGGTTTAAGGGCAGATTCATAGTCTTGGGTATATCACTAGCATAGGGCTCAGCATACAACTAGGGTAAGAATCACATTTAGTATGTTATGATTACGAGGTCACTTGTGCCACAAACATGCCAGGAACCACCCTGAAAAATGTTGCTGCATAGCTGGTGGGGCAACAGCTGGTGGTCCTTACAACAGGACCAACTAATAACATATATAGGAATCATTTCTTTCTGAATTGTTTGGTGGTGTTGGAAAGCTTCTGTTGGGCTGTAGGTTAGCACCACTGAGCTCCAGAAAATGCACTGTGTTACACCTCTGAGGCATGTGAGAAAGGGTGAGATGTATCAGGTGGTGTGAAGCTCGCTTCCCGGACTGTCTTGATGTGCTCTTACAGGACCCACACTGCACAGTCTCCTGCAGTATTGGTACCTCAGGTTTTACCCTTGTGGCAAATTACTCCTTTGCCCATGAGACCTCTGACATGGATCAGCTTTAAGAAACCTTTTACGGAGCATCAGTTCAGATTCTGAAGGTTTGTGCTGACATCCTGGAATGAGCAGTGGGTGAATGCCCTAGCAGTGGTAGCTGTCTGTACTGCCCACTATAAAATGCATTTTTCCTTATGCAGTAAAACCATCAAATACAGACACCTTCCCTTTAGTATCTGAAGGAGGCTCTGTACTGCATCAGTCTTTGTACCAGTTGATTTGCCAAGGTTTCAATTTCATGTCTTCAAGCTCAAGACCAATGTTAAACCAGTATTTTGAAAAATCAAAACTACCCCTTATCACCAGGGTTTGGTCAATGCATCAGATATTTTTTGCTTGCAAAAAGGCTGGTTTGTACCTGATCTCCTGAGCTGGCGTTACACAGTGCTACAGCACTATTGCCACAGCTGGGCTAATCCCTGTGCCAGCGCTCCTCCTTGGGCTGCTCTGTACCACAGTCTTCTGTCATTCTTTCACAAAACAGGCAGCCCAAAACTGCCTCCAGCCCACCTTACTGGCTCCTCTATCAACAATTCTCACACTTCAGTGTGGAAAAAAAAAGCCCCTAGGCAGCTTCAGTTTCCAGGGACCTCTGGAGATCTTCCATCTCGTTTACACCAGGATTGAGCTGCCATTAGCCACGCCAGGTAAGAGGAAGCAAAAATGTTTTTCTAGTGCCACCTTTTTTTTTCAGTCAGTCCAACTTGGTGAAACCAGCAGATATCTGGCCCCATAAGCTTAAAAGGTGTTTTAAAAGTTTTGGAGTAAAAGAAATCCTCCCCTGATAAATAATGTAAATCATAAAGTAGAAAAATGGAGGAATTTATAAAACTACAGACAGTAGTGAGGCATTCAGCTAGAGCTCTCCTGGACACTAATCATTTCTCCTTGGATACGTGTACAGTGATTTTAAGCAGATTGTATCTACAGTGCTACAGCCTCTGACATATAGTTATTATAGTTGATGCTGTATGCAGTCAGAGCAAGATGTGACTTGTCTGCTATACCATGCAAAGGTGAACAGCTCCATAAGAAAAGATTCAAGCAGCGTAATCCATTAGAGTCCATTTACAAACTAACAGATACTTTACAGACATTCAACAGACGTTCAATCAAATCATAATCTCAGAAACCTGCCAACAATAAAACCCATAAATTAAAATCAAGTTATATAAGCATGACTTGATGAACCTGATGTAATCTGATGGCATGAGATGCATATCCTACATTAAGTAACAAATTCCCCTTCTTTTCTCTTATCCATTAATAGTGGGGCAGAAAATGAGTAGCAAATGTTTTGCAGCCAGCAAACCTGAACCTGAACAGAATGACATTATTTTATGGGGGATTATTTGTCATTAATTTCTCCTTAGCATATCACCTTTTTATTAACAAATTGATGGCTGAATAGACTTCCCATTAAAGGCAAGACAGTTCTTCCTTTTAAAGGGCAATATACAGTGCCTAGTGTGTGCTTAGACCCAAATGAAATAACCTTTGATTCTTTGTGGAGCTCCTCATAAACATCTGTGACTATCCTCAGATTTTACTTCTCTGCTGCAGAGAAGTAGACTTTGGCTGGTTCTTACTCAAGAGAGAACTGACGTGATGCAAAAGCTTCATGGACTCCCTCATGACTGCCTGCAGGAAAGAGGGTACCTTGCAGGAATTGGGTATCTTTCCTTCATGATCAGGAATTATGTTTTAATAACATGGCTGGTGATAACATGGAAAATGAAGCATTCTGGAGGTAAGGCATTCTGGAGGTAAGGCATGAGTTTCTTTACATGTCTAGGAGAGAAATTCCCACCTTTGTGGAACATGAGGGTACACAGGAGTCTGGGGGCAATCATTAGTGAACAAGCTGTGCAGAAGGTCTGAAGGCTGCTCTCCCAGCTCTTTGCTTGGAATATCAAATGCACTCTGATCTTGAAACAGGAACAAATGCACCACTTCACACCCTCTGCTGTCCCATCCACCCCATGCTTCAGCCTGGAATTTGCAGAAATAGCTTTTCAAACACAACCAGGTAGCTCAGTAGACCTAATAAATCTTAATTGCCGCATGTTTATTACATTTGCAGAGAAAAGAGCACTGCAGTCTGAATGTCTAAATTAATCCTGCATTATCAGGCCAGCTACCATGACATTTCTATGTTCCAGTATAACACAAACCTAACAATTAATTTGATTTCTTTATATCAGAAAAACAAATCAGAGTATGGAGGTCCCAGTCTTGACCTGAACCTCTTCAAACAGAGATGAGGTTTTCTCTAAACTAAGAGACCTGAAAGCACCCACAAGCTGCAGGGATCAGGCAGGCACTTAGTCCCAGCCCCTCCAGTGGGGACAACTGGGGAGGACCTGGACAGATGCAGCCTGCACCTTCCCCTACCCTTTCCCTAAGCTCTGGCTCACAATGCTTTATAGCTTGAGGGCTACAGCTTTCTCAGGAGGCTGAAAAAGTGGGTGCTGAAATCCCATTGAAAGTAGATGTTGCATCCCTTTAGGTCTTAAATCCATCTGAAATGTTTGTTGTCGTGACGATGAAGCTGTTGAAATGTGTCCTGTATTAGGGTGACACGGTTCTTCCTGACTCTTAAAGATTACACCTAAAAATATGACCCTCAGGGGTATTTTTAGAGTAACTCTCAGCTAGGAAAAAGACAAGCCACCAAGAAGAATAAGAAATAGTTTGAAAAGTAGATGAGAAGCACAGTGCAATTTTATCTTTATTTAAAATTAAAATGCCTAGTTTTAACTAAAGGCAAGAACATTTCCTTCCTTCACGTGAAATTTTTCTTTTCTTAAATGGAAAAAGATTTCTGAATGACACAGACTCTGTTCTATTCAAGAGATAAAAGGGCAGCCTTATTTATAGACTTACAATATTATCTAAGTAAAGAAGTCCCAGGTGGTGCAGAAGGTTTTTTTTGATTGCCAGCATGGTTATTTTCATTGGCCTAGTTTTGACTCAGCATATAGGAGGGACAGTGGGTGCTGGGCAGACAGAGTCCTTGCCCTGTGCCGTGGGAGAAGCTGGGAGCTCCCATGTCTGGGGCTGGGCTGGGAACCCCACAGCAGGGGCAGAGCATTCTTACCTTACAGAGATAAATGACCTAAAACCTTTTCAAATGTTGTCTAAGTGTGAAAAGAAAGAACAACTTTCTCTAGATATGTTTTGCTAAGGTGCTGCTTTTCTTTTGAATAAGCAGCCTCTTCAAAGGGATTGGCTTTTTCATCTCAGTGCCACAGCGAAACAATACTCAATTCTTGGTACTGAATGTCTTCAATTACCACAATACCTTGCAGGATATGACACTAGAAAGGTTATGCATAGAGAGGATAATTTTGGTTCATAGCCTCTAAATGTTCCCAGCCGCAATAGTGTGGTGAAAGAAGATGTCTTCCAAGAAGTTCACATTACTGGCTGTAGTAAAATAAAATAGCTATATTGTTTCAGCTCGCAATTTCTTCCCATTGTCTTCGTTTTAAAAACCATGCATACTCAAAGGCGAAGGGATGTGTTTCACTACAATTTGAGAACTGTACTGTAACCAAATATTATCTTCATTTTGCTCCTTGTTTCATGTTACTTTTTGGTCCTTGAGTTCTCCAAAGTTCATCACTGTCTGTGACATTACCGTGACTTGCTAACTTTCTCATTATTTCCCCAATCAATAGGAGAACAATATACGGTGTTATTCTGTATTTCAGTTACCTGTCACTCAGTGTTTTATCTCCATTGATACTCCAGGTACTGCTCACAGAAACCAAAGTAGGCTGTCTTGTCTTCCGCTAATCTTGAATGCCTTTTGTTCAAGAGGTGTTTTGTATTCATCAGTCAACTAAGGACTCATCCTGAAGAAGCCCTCAGTCAGCACATAGATCTCAGTGAAAAAGGGATATGCAGCTCGTGAAATATTCATAGCAAAAGGTACCTCAATCATTTTCACCTTTTGACCCTTTGAGTCTGAAAGGATTATCAGTGGTAAGTGGCAAACTTCATGGATGTGAAATTTTCATAGGTGAAATACCTCACCAGTCCCCTTAGCCACTTTTGGTATTAAGCCTGTTCAGAAGGTACATTTATCTACCCACTCTATCTGCCACTACAGTTGTGTCAAACTCAAAACAGTTTTAATAAAGGTCCAAAGTTAAAATGATAGTGATCAAAACCTGGAAATAGCCAAGATTTTTCTGAGAAATGGAAAAATGCTGTGGATGTTCTCTGCTTCCTGCACTTCACTGGGGGCAACGAAGAGCCCTTTTAGAATAGCTGTAATAAATATGACGTAGTACTATTCCTAACCAAAAGTGTCATTTGGGGAATCAAGTGACAAGTCATCTCAATTTGTGAAGTTAAAATATAGCAAAATACATGAGATTTTCTGATACGTACAGTCTACTAAAGGAGAAAGATGAATGCTGATGGTAGGCAATTAGCTTATTCAGGGATCTCTACAGCTAAGAGCAGGCTGCAAAATCTGCAACAATGGCTTGAGGAATGATTGCAAGCAGAAACAGTCTTCTAAAATTGAATATAGTTTCTACAAATCTAAAGAATTAAATTTTACCTATTTAAATATAAGCATCTCTGCTTTGGCGTTAATCCAGGCACTCCTATCCACAGTCTGCATCCTGTAAGTAACAGGATCCATCCTTTCTAAAAAACAGATTAGCAGTGTCACAGTTGTGCTACAAAGCAATGTAGATGAGCAGCAAGAAAGGATGTGCACCTGGGCAGGAAAAAGGACATGTCTGGGGAATCCTGAATTCATACCCCAATGTCTTACCAGGAAAAACAGGAGTCTCCTGGAGGGGCAACCCCATGAGAAGTATCAACATAAATAACTGTGTTAGCAGGGCTGCCAGGGTGCACAGTGTGTCCCATGCAGCCCAAAATGTTGGATGACTCTGACATCATTATCAAAAAGGTAGTCCTTTAGCAAGAGGCTTTATAATCAACCCACTGCAGAAGCAGCTCTTCTGGTGATATTTCACCAGTGAAGGCTTTAGTCAGATGAACATCCATTACTTAACAAGTTAATATCCAGTGGAATACCAGTAGGCGGGAGATAACACACCCTGAAACATGAAATGCAGGCAACATCCTCAAGGATAAGACAGTGTTGTGTTCTTGGACCAGGGAAAGGACATAAAAAGTTATACACTAATGCAGAGATGACTTGTGATAAGTCACCTAGCCAGTCTGTGCCTCAGTTTCCTGTACTGCATATCTGAGTCAGCATCAACACCTTTGAAAAATATTAATAAACCCCATTTTCTGTAGGGGATTTTGGCTTTCCGTGTCCTGCAGCACTATTTTTCCTCCTGATGATGAATCCACGTATGAAGTATATATCACCAATAAACAAAGGTTCCCATTACATCAAATTTTACATTAAAATGTCCTCTGATTTCAATAATGCATCTATATGTTCTTACTATAGCTGTAGAGTTGCCTGTGGCGTGCCCTTTGTTCTTGAATGCTCTCTGTCTTGTCTCCTTTCTTTCTCAAAGAGTTCTTGGTCATACATTCACATGAGGACGACTCATTGAAACAATAGGTGAAAGCAAAGAAAATTAGTATACATAACAGGCCAAAGTCCTTGTGCCCTCTCTCCTAAATATTTTCTTTATTTCAGGAAACAAACCTCATGATTTGGTCCAATGTGCTGCATGGAGTGCATGAAAAAGCATACTTGGTGAAAATAAATGGTAAAATGTTTTTATCTTTGATTTCTGTTAGCTGTATTCTTTTAATGAGCATACTGGACAACAGATCGACAGAAGAAGAATACTCTTGGTTGGAGGTACCCTTTTGGATGACAAAAGGATGCTTCCATTCAGTGATAAATCATATGGATGTAAAAACTCTAAAGATTTATATTTCTCCTGGAGTCATGTCTTATGATTGGTAAAGTTATTCTCTCCCCCTATGGAAAAGCTCAGACCTATGGTTTTTAAAATGAATTAGCAGATTTCCAGAGGTATTTCAACACTGTTGCTATAAGGGAGAAATGAATGTGTTTTCAAAAAGCTCCCTAATGGCTTCAACACTTAACTCTCTTTGAGACATCAGTGTTTCCAGAAATCTGTCTGCCAGTGGCTAAAGTTGGGAATCTAAATCCTTATCTGGGCACCTGGAGGAGAAAATGGTCTGGGAGGTGCCAAGAGTCCAGCAATTCTCCCAGACCCTACTGGGACTGACTGAGTGACTTACACTGGAAATCAAAGAATGTATTTGGGGATTAAACACTGGATTTTGGGCACATTTAACCTGAAACAGTTAGCTCTTTGAGGTCTGGATTGTGCAGTAGAGTACATCACTCCAGGACATCCGTCTCTGACGTGCTGCCTCTGCAAGGTCCCTGGCATACGGTAAGGGACTGGCATGCAGAAGGGGTAAACCTCTACTCTGCACTGCTGAAGAAAAGAGCCATGGAGTGCCTGTCTCCTCTAGGAACTCTAGGAGTCTCATATTCTGTGCCTGTTGAATTCTTCTCAGCTTGTGTCAGAAAATATGGGATAACTGATTACACTCCAGTGAGGGCTATTTTGATAACATACATGCAGAAACCTGATACCCTATAAAGCCCAATTTTTCTCCATAATGGATCCAAGGCCTAGAATCCATGTAAAATATCAAACACCTCATGGAAGACAAGCTTCTGCAATAGCAAATCTACCTGTATTTCTTTCTCTAACCCCTCAAAATATTCAATGAGCAATTATGAAACCTATAGAAATACAGACAGGGAGCCACATTCTGCCATTAACTTCAAAAGAAAATTAACAAAGAAGTGTGCTCAGAGGGGAATCCCACAGCTCAGGGAGAGGTGGGGCAATATAGAGCCTTTCACCTCAAGGTCACGGATCTAAATCCAGTTGAGTTGGTAAAAGTTGGCAGTCTTGTCTCATGGCCAACACCAAATGAGTCCTTAACCTCAGCCCAGCTTCATGTGGTCCCTCAGGTGAAAAGTATTGGGCACTATTTGATATCTCTGCAGGGAACGTCAAAGAGTTACGGGCACCTGAAGGCCCAACTTCTGACCAGGCTTTTTAGCAGCGTTGAGGCATATGCCTGATCCTGTTGGTTTCACTGACCGAAGATACACACTTGTCATGTGTCTGTAGGTCTGGCTTTTTAATACATACAGCTGAGTTCATGTCTGATCAAGAAAATAATCATAATTTAACCATTAAAAACAGAAGTTGGAATCAACACAAACAAAACCAGTGATTAGAGCCGTTGATCGTAGGCACAGAGGGTGTAAGACTCACTTTTGCCCCATAAAATAAGAAACATCCTTAGAAACACAGCACAAACTTCACCTTTTTCATGTTTTAGCTCAACAGATATCAGCACTTGCACAGAGATTTTCCTTATAACTTTAATTAACATACCCAATATGAAAAGGAAAAGCAACACCTTACTATCACACATCCATCAGTATTAAAGAGCAGCGTTAGCTAGAAATGAATCACAGTGTCCCTCTGCAAATGGGCTGAATGTTTTCATTTCACATGCTGAACCAATTGAGTCATGAGGAAGCAGCAGCAAGATTTTAATTCCATATAGTACATCCCCACCTCTGAATTTATTTACCAAGTATAACATTTATTTAATGTAATTTAGTTCTAAATATTTAAAAGCTCACTTTGTTTAATATGTTTTCAAGTACAAGATGTTAAGTAATTATGGATGATGTGGTGGTCTTTTATTAGGTAGTTAATGACCATCTGGGAATTCAAGCCCCAAGGCAATGCCAGGGGCTTCTGAGTATTAGCTAGCCATTAACATAGTGGTAATGGACTAGCACACTCTACATGATTATGACTATTAAGTAAGCATAAAAAAGTAACATTCAAATTAAAATAGGAAATTTAGTTTAAGGCTTCTCTAGCATCCTTAATTTAATCAGATCATAGTGACCCATATGGCTGAGTCTTGTGTTGAACCGGATCAAATGGTAAAGAGATTCAAGCAAGCATCTCCTCTGGCCATAACAGAGTTGTATAACCAGGTCTCCACTGCTCCCAGGTGCCAGTGTCCCCTTGTCACAGTCCAAGAGACCACTCATATGAGGACTGCTGCTGCCATCCCAGTCCCCTTGCATCATTTGGGTGTTTATGAAATAGGAGTATAGGAGGATGCTGCCCTTCTCTGGCATTATGAATGGAGCCAAGAGGGATGTCCCAATCTCCTACACACCCATGGGGATTAGAAGCTCCTTGCTGGACCAGGTGGCATCTTGGTGACTGGCATTACCCTGGAGCATTGGTAAAACAGGCTCAAGGCTAGGATTGTATTTCCCCACTACTGCACGCTTCACAGTCATTGAGTTTTTCTGGTGTTTTCTTTTCTAGTTTAATTAGGTGATGAAAGACAAAGATATTCATTGTGAACAAATCTAAGATAAAAAGCCTTAGTGCATTTTAATATGCTCAGGCAGTGTTGCGGCTCATAAACAATACTTTGGAGAGGAGGTAAAAACAGATACCGATTTCATTTCACTGTCGCCTCAATACTGTACTTCTTTTCTCATAGGCAGGTATCAACATTGCTTTCACAGAAGTTGGAGGCAGAAAAGATCTATTAGATTATACTGTTCTCTTGACATGATAATGTGCTCTGTATAGACTTGTATTGAGTTTGTTTTGCCATCGTTTGTCATAAAGTCTCTGCAGGCTTGAATTGCCATCATTTTGCCATCAGAATGACATCTTAATACGGTTTCTGCTCTACAGAGTTGCCATGACATTACCATGAGATCATTAGACTATGCTAAGTCTCATGCAAGAGAGAAAAACATGATGTTATAGAAAACTGCTGTTGGGATTTGAAAATTTAATTTCTATTTCTTCCTATGCACTACAGGTCTTTGATCAGGAAAAAGAGGTGTTTGAACACTGGCTTCAGTGGAAACTTAATGGACTGTGATAATCTGTGAAAATGCTCTTTACTGTTATCGCAAAATGTTAAAATATTTTTGTTAAAACAAAAATGTCTCTATTGTTATCATGGACTCCTTTTTTTAAATAAAAATTTAAAACCATTTTGCTCTGGTACAGAGATCTGATTAAAGTTGGATGCAAACAGGCTAAAATAAAGCATTAAAAAGAAAAAAAGAGTCAATGTCAAACAAATGTTCTTCACAGAAGAAATTGCAGTACATAAAGGTTTAGCTAAAGACTTTCTATCTTTGCTTTCTTTTTTTTTTTTTTGGTAGAAAAAAGAAAATATTTAGAGATTTATTACCCATTTATTTGTATAGCACAGTGCATTCCCAAAGCACCCAACGAAATCTGAGCTTTTAACAAGCCACATACTTTCGAGGTAACAGTTCCTCCACTGATGAATGCAGCCGTCTCTGCACTGAAATACAGCAGTTTGGTAGGACATAGCAATGCTACATGAAGGCAAGAGCTAAAGGAAAAAAATATGCCCAATATGTGGTGTGCAGTTAATGCAAAATATTTGTGCTGCTGTGTCCCTGGAATACTTATGATCTCAAGTCCAGGAAAAATTAAAAGGTTAAAAAAGTTACAATCAAAGAAACAACTGGACAGTGCCAAGTGAAAGGTCACAAGACAAATGAAAAACACATCAAATGGCTCACCCACTGATGTGCTCTAATAGCAAAATGACCCCCATCAAAATGTTCACCATGAATGCAGTATCAGAAAGTCTCCAAAGAATGCATCAAAATGTTGGCTTCCTAAATTAATCAAGTTTTATAGCTTGCTTGGAAATTTTGGTCAGAACTTCTAAATAATAACATATCACCTCAGCTAATATAATTTCCCCCTGAAAGCACACCTTCTTTTCCAGTAATAGGAAGTGTGTTATTGCTGCCACCACCCCAATTTTATGGCACCCTGTGTGCTCCTGTGTAGTGCCCAATACTAGGAACGATCTTGGCTTACATTTTATCTCCATTTGCCTTAATGATTTCACTCGACTGTGCAAAGGGGAAAAAGAAAATAAAGGTTTAATGCGAAATCTGAAGGCAAAGGACTGCACTTTCTAACAGTGTGTACTATGCTCATTCAGAGCAATTATTATTGCTCATTACATTTCCATGCAAAAATCATTACATTTTATATCACAATATGCATTTTTTTATAAGTAAGCTTTAAACAAATTAGAATACTTAATATGCTTTTTGAACTTTTGCCAGATATGTGCTCCCAAGCCAGTTCCTTCTATTTACATTGTAGCATTTATCCATTTCCAAATATGAGAAGATTTATCTATCAGATTCTGTGTAAATTCAGTACACAGATAATTTGTAAAAAGCTTTCTTTTTCAAAATGTTTTGTGGTTTTTCTAATCTCATGTCTTTTCTAATTTCCTAATCATATAACCTTGAAGTCTAAAGACACAGCCTGTGATAATCTGTGTAAACTGTCTTTATTGTTATCACAGACATTTATTAAAAAAAAAAAAAACAACACACACACGCACACATATTCAAAGCTGCCTTTTAAGTAATACTTTAGTCAAAGTTCAATCAGATCCACATTACTGCTACTCATCAGATAGAAAGTGTTCACAAGCAGGAGGGGGATATTGACTTTAAAAATTCACTGGCGAGGCGTACAGAGCCTGCAGGAATGTCAAAACTCCAACCTGCATTTTGATGTTTTTGCCTCAGGTTAGTCTTGACTGACATGCTTGGAGCACTCTTGTTTGTGCTCCGGCATCCATTAACTGTCCTTGACTCAATGTTACACGGGCCTTTACGGTCAGCTCGGTGCCTAATGGTTACGGCAGATTAGATGCCACGAGGTGTAAGAAAAGCATACGCCTCACTTTAAGGGATCACATTGGTTGGTCCCTGCTTCATTAGGGGGTATTGTTTGATCCTAAATTAATGAGAGCCTGTTAATTATTATTCTGATAACTCTGCTTCACATGGGAGCATGTCAGGCAAGTGGTGTTGTAAAGAAACAGAGTTTTGCAAAAGAAAACAGAATGTCAAGGTTGAGATGTCTTTGAGTGGGCTTGGTTTACATGTAAGGCATTTCACTCAAGTGTGGATGTGGCTCGATGCGAGGAAAAGAAAGTCTCAGCTGTACTTTTGTTCAGCATTAAATGACTGCCTTGCAAAAACAGCTCAGAGAAGGCTTATCAGTCCTGCATATAGGCAGATGTATACATCCATAATCCCCTGCGATGTGCATTGCTGACTTTCCTTCTCTTTGACTTTGTCCTTCCCTGGTTTCCACAAAGTTTTTAAAAAATGATCCAATACCCACTTGCATTTGGGTTCATGGAAAGTCTTCCTTTCAAAATAGGGTAAAATGGGTGCTAAAGCAGTGTTAACATTAACAATAATTTTAATTATTCTGATGTCACTCACATCAATGTATATAGAGAGAGATCTCTACAGTAAGTGCTGACAGGTACAAATGTGTCCATAGAAATGTTTTTCTTTAACATCAAGCTCAGATAAGCTTCTGAGGTGCCTATATTCATTTACTGGGAAGTACTGAGATTAGACAGATGTCTCAATTTAAAAAGAGAGAAAAAAATCTCATGTAGATGTGACACTCGTTCACCTGTGTTTTTCTGCCAGTCTATATAATGCTATCAGAACATAACCAGAGTTTTGATTTATACACCTCATTTGACATTGACTGGCAGCTCTACAGAGAACACATGCAAAGAGGTGGTAATTTAAAAATATGGAGATCTTATTAGCCCAAATGGAAAGAAAAAAAGATCACCATTTCATTTTGCTTCTTTTGAAATTTAATGGGGGACAAACCACGAAAACCAAATATCTCCGCACTGAGACACCGGGAACATGAACCTGGACGGGGCCCAGGATGTGCAGATGGCCCCTGTCTTTGAAAAAGGCCAGGCGAGGAATAGAAATGCCCTAAATTCTCGCATTGGAGGGGCTTGACATTTTAATCTGACTTAATAGTTGAGGGCAATCTAGGTTATTACATTGACCTCTTCCACTTATCTGAGATATTTCACTGGAGAGAGAGAGAGAGAGAGAGAGAGAGAGAGAGAGAGAGAGAGAGAGAGAGAGAGAGAGAGAGAATGAGAGAGAGGTGCTCCTCACTTCTCTGTGGCTTGGTGCTACTCAGCTGTTGTTCACAGGAGGCAATGCAGAAAGTGTCTCTTCAGCTCTCCAAGTCATCCATGACTATTAAGTCATCTGCCTAAATTTAGCATCTTTCAGTCTGAAAACCACCTGAGCCTGGGCTCAGCACACTCCTCAAATTTGAAAAGCTCTAGGCAAAAAGGGTTCTAGAGAGGAGTATCATTTTTTCTGGAAGTGTCAAAGTTGACTCAAGTGTTACTGGCAACAGTTTGGGGCTTTTGAAATTGTGAAATGTTTGGAATTAGAATATGGCATGTATATAAAAAAAATTAAAAGAATTAAGAAAAGGAAAGAACCATATGCCCCCACACAACTTGTGAGGATTTTGGTTGTGAAATGTCAGGAGGTCACATAGATGACTCCTTTTTTTCACTAGACCATAAATTTTATTATCTTGAAACAATGTTTTTGTTTCAACAAATAAAAAGTTAAGAAGGAATTGGAATTTTCTGAGCACAAGGGTGGTGAGAAATATCTGTATATTTTTCTCATTATTTTTTGTCTTGCATTGCTGAAGCCACTTGAAATGTCTTCTGTCTTCTGTTTATTTTCCTTTGGAGAAAATTCTACTGCCTGTGAATAGTTCTGACAGCTCTTGAGAATAGCTCTTCTTCCCAGCTGCAGAATGAAGCCACAAGAAAAAGCGGCCTCATTCAAATTTCTCACAATGTTAAGCCTCTCAGCCTCAGCCCTGATCTAGTGGGTGGCCAACTTAGTCCATAAGGACTTTCCAGGTTTTGGATCAATTGTCAAGATGCCTGACTGTCAGTAGTCAAGGTAGGCTTCTGGTTGGTATTAATTTTCCTTGAAATTTCCAAAAGGAAAAGTTCAAAGTAAAACCAACTGAAATAAAACAGTCACTTCTTAGCTTGACAGTGAACTCAACAAGTTTGGGGCACTACTGAAAAAAAATAATTCAGTAGAGCCAAGGTCAGGCAGCTCCCTGGTCACACCATCTCACAAGGTAGTACGATTCATGTGCCTCCTGCCAGGCACATGAATCACAGTGGGAGCTTGCAGGACAAGCAAGTTCTTCTTTGGCCACTTTCCTACAAAACTCTTCTTACTTCTGCTTTCAGGTGCCACAAAAAGCACATGGGTACATCAGGAGCTGCATCGGGGTGCATCAGCTCTGCTGGGCCAGATCTGGAGCTACCTTTTACAAGTTTTGGAAATAGGGGCAGGTGAGCTTGACTATGAGCTGTCACCATCTGCCAGTGCTTCTCAAAGCCGGTCCTTCAACCTCAGTCAGCAGGTGGACTGGTGCTAGCATGCATGTGATCACAATCCCATGTGAATGTGGAAAAAAACCTGATCTATCCTGAAGACAAGTCACAATGTGCTTTATAAGCTGTGTCTACTCAACAAAGGGTCTCAGCAACTTCTAGGGAAGCTCCATTTCCTGATGAAGGCTACAATGAAAGGCAAAACTGAGGCTTCTGGGAACTTCTTTGGGTGCGGATTTTTCCAAATGCATAAAAGTGTCTATGTGGACATGAGCAAGAGGTGCCTCATGAAGACTGGCAGAGTTTTGTTTCAAATGCCTTGCAGCACGTGCTCGCATCTTTTGGCCCTCCATTATTACATAGAACAAGCACTTGTTGAAGTTTCAAGGAGACTTTGAGCCTCCCATCTCTGCTAGAAAGTGACACACGATGAGTGAACTCAGAACAGCAGAATCTTGATGTATATATGCATAAATTTCTGAAATGCAATGTGCTTTACCTTTTTACAGCAGAGAGAGCTAAATCCTGCACTCTGTTGTTTCATGGCACTCTCTACGGAAATCATGTGCCTGCTGGAAGCGTCCATGTGCAGAGGATTACCTCCACAGAATATATGTGCTGTAAAGGAAATTTTTCAGTCCCGTCTTGGAGGGGCTTTCATTGCTGTGGTGGAAGGAACACCAGGGCAATGTGCATGGCTCCCACCTGGCCAAGGGAAGGAGTGCAGGATGGGCGCCACTCTGTAGCTGCTGGTTCTTGACATTTGATATGCTGCGGTCGAGTGACAGGAATTGGGATCTCCAGAGCTTTGGAGGCATTCGTCACAGTCCTATTTGTTTTGTTATGAAGTTTCCTGCAGTTTTCAGCTCTGTTGGAGCTGCTGTGATTGCCAGATAAGTGTGTTTGGCCGTGGGTGCGGCTGAGCCAGAGGAGGGTGCCATTTCGGAGGTTTTGCTTTGGGATATTTATAGCTGGAGGAATAAGCACGTGCATGAGGGAGTTTTCCAGATGAAACACATGATTTCAGCATGCTGTGGAGTTCATCTCAGTGTGAGATTAGCTGTGCATAGTGGATATGAATAAAAACAAAAGATAACTTAAGTTGGCTGGCACTAATGCTGACCGGGAGTCCAAAGCAGCTCCCACTAACAAACTAGCCACCCCCTGGTCTCCAATGTCACTACTCATGTGCAGTGCCTAGAAATGAGAAAGTGTTGTTTGGTTTTGAGGGTGCTAATTGATTTTGTCCTTTAATGTGCATTTCTTACAGCTTGTTATACATAGTGTGGTGCTGTTCAAAGACCCCAAAGCGTAGTACTAGGAAAGAAACCAGGAGTCTGATCCAAACCAAATACCACACACACATGAATCAGTGCTGCAGCAGGACATGCAGAGGCACCTTGCATCACGAACCTCTGCACTCAGCAGCTGCCTAACCTCACAAACACCTGAGCAGATCAGCCCTCCTGCTGCCTCACCGTGGGCTGCCCAAGGTCTGCCAACTCACCCCTGCGTGTACAGACCTGCCTTGATGTCAACAGTGAGGCACCCAGCCCACACCCACCAGAACAGAAGAACTGTCACCTTGCTTCCCCAGGAGCTGTGATAGGTCTGCTGAGGGGGAGGCGACCACATACCAGGCAGGTTTATGCACCTTTTCTGTAGTAACCTACAGTTCCCTCTCTGGTATGTTGGGATTTAACCCATTGGATTGATCTGCCAAAAGAGACCCCTATCATCATACTGTAGTGGTGAATGAGTAACCAACACTAGTGTTGTCTCCCTGCTTTCAAGCTGGGGTCACCACACTTGAAATGGTACGTGGGGTCACTACAGAGCCAGAAAAATGAGCAAAGATAACAAGTATGACACCTTGGATGAAGTGTGGGGTTGGTATATGGTGAACCTTTTAGATATTTTGCTCTTGTGTTAAACTGTGAATTTAAATCAATTAACAGTGTCAGAAAATCCAGAATAGCTCTTTTCTTTCCTGCAGTCTGGGTAATTTGGAAGGAGAGTCATGAGGTCTGAGGATTCATGACTTATCTCTACATCCATGAATCTTGCTTTCCCTTCTTCACAATGGCACACTTTCCATAAGGGGGATGCTGACATTAGCTTATAAAGTGGTTCCCATGTCCCTTTCCCAGAATAAGGAAGTGAACTCACTTTGGTAAAGCGCTGAACAGAACTCTTACATTTCTTGGTCAGATGTTTGTCATGAAACTGTGAATCTACATCTAGAAGGGAACCCAGGGGCTGAGTCTTGAAATAAGGAGATACTAAACTGCAGAGGTGGCACTAGAGTTCAGACAAACACATACTTCATACTTTTATGAGCAGGAGTTTTAGAGCATTTTCCTGGAGTAGTAACCTCTCAGTGCACTGCCATGAGCTGTTTTTAAAACTCCTGACTTGTTGGTATCTAAACCTTTCTTTTGATCTAGCCCTACCATGTCTGCAGCAGCCTGGAAACTTAGTGAAGGAGAAATCAGTGTCGGTGTTTCATCAAGGTGGTGATATATGCAGAAGGAAAAGTGTCCACTGCATAGCTGTCCATAGGCAGTTGGAAAAGTAGACACATCCGCATTTTATTGCTGCTATTGTACATAGATGTTTCTAATTTAACCCTGCAACCACTAAACTGGTGTCAGAAGAACTTTAAAATGTGCTACTTATGTCCTCCATCTACTGAAAATTGGACAGTTTAAAATCACCCATGCTGCTCAATTAGAGCTAGATGTGTCCATTTTTGAAAGGATGACTTAAATTAACCCTCATACATGCAGATGAAAGCTAAACTTCTGTAAGAAAATTTTGGCAGAGGGGAAGGGTTGTTGTGGCATGAGATATAGACACAGGAGAGATCACAGATGATAAAAGTAGTGCAGTTTAGCATATTAACACTCATAAATTTTTAAAGGTATATTTATATAAGACAAATGAACTGTCCAAAGATAACTGCTTAGTTAAAAAAAAAGGTCTTCACTTTAGGGATCTTTCTGTGTAGTTACTTTTTGAAGTCATTTGTACCCTGAGCTTCTACAGTGTCACTTGGGAATAAGTTGTAAAATTTAACAGGGCAGCAGAGTAATCTTTTGATTCTGCTGCCTGCTCATTTCATCAGGTTGTCTTAGTTCTTGTGTCCTGAGAAATAACAAATAATCACAATTACCCTCAAGTCACCTTCTCCGCATTTTTTAGGATTTTCTAAACCTATATATTTTCCAAGACGAAGAGTCTTCATTAATTTTTCTATTCTCTGGTTGCCTTTTCTCACACTTTTCTGTTCCTACACTTGTGCAATTGAATATTTTTTATCTTTTATTTTAATTTTCTATTTTATATTTTGAAGGAGGAGGAGTGAGCAAAGCTGCACTCGGCTTGGGATGTTGCTGGTATTTGTCTCACTTCTATTCCTCAATGATTCTTTACATTCATGTTTTCTCTCTGACTATCAGTGAGGTTTTTCAAAGAATGACTCTACAATATCTATAATGACTCAAAGTTCTCATTTATGAATGGCAATAATGATTTAGAGTTATTTTTCCCTGTCTTATTTTCTTTATAAATACGAACACTTAATTTCACTTTCCATTCTGTCATCCCAGCATTTCATTTGTGAGTTTCTTTGGCAGTTTTCAGTCAGGTTTTGCTGCAACTCTCCAGTATAATTGTCTGTCAAAAACATTGCCATTTCAGAGCTCACACCTTTCCCCAGTGGATGTCCAGAACTGCAGAGGCCCTTTAAAACCACATCAACAACCTCAACTTCATTATTAAACTATGATTTCTACTTATTCCTAACCTTTATTTTATACCTGTTAGTCACTTATTAAATAATAGGTGTTTCTTAAACTTCTTTAAAAGTTTATAGTGAGGAATGTTACAACAGGGTTTTGAAAACCCACTAAATAATGATCAGATTATCCTAATCCCTATGTTAGCAGTCTTCTTTAAAAGCTCTGACAGGTTTGTGTCCATGACTTCCCTCTAAAGAATTTATAAATATTTTTGGAGATATATATACAAATATATAATATATATATATATATATATATATATATATGAACTCAGTTATTAGTCTCATTCCTTATTACATTTACTGCACATTCAAACATTATTATAGGATATTCATTCTAGCAATTTCTTTCTAAAATACTTTATATCATGCCATCAGTTTGCAGCAGATCTACAGCCTCATTCTTTCAGAAGAAAAAAATCTCCATTCACAGTTTTTCCTCAAAAACAGGTATGGAGCAGACGATGTAGAAAGCTGATTCATACAGATTGATATTTATTACTTCTTTCTCATTCTATTTGCCTGGAAAGTGGTTGTGTGTTGATTAAACTACTTGTAAAATTGCATCAGAGCTGCTGGACCTGACTAAATCCTTGCAGTGCTTCTGTTTGTTGGTTTTTGTTTTCAATCTAGAAATAAATGTAGGCTATAGGAATATTGCCACCCCATTTCCCTTTTGCATCTCTTTCCACACAGAGAGATACTTCTTCTGAAGGCATTCCTCCAACATCAGTAGCTTTTATCTTGAATCACAGACATCATGTATTTCTCCAGCTTCCTTTTTTGGCTTGTTCTGACAGCACTGGAGACGTCCTGATAGAGACTGTGGGACTATTTTAGTGCATCATTCTCTTTCTGGGAATTTATACTAGGCAGCTTGTAGAGACTATAAAGGTATACATCAGGTGTGGGGATTGCATCTCCAAGTTCTTCAGATACTCTGAGTTTTCTTAACCTGTCAGATATTTATCTTGAATTATGTGGACAGTAATTTTAAGAAAAGACTGATTTCAGTTTTCTCATTTCCAAAATCTGTCAAAGAAATGATGAAGCCAAAATTCAGCTCCTGTATTTTCAATATATATATACACTTCTATTATTATGAATACATTGAACACATATATAGTTGAATACATTGACCAAATAGTAGCTGAATTAAACAAAGAAATTTTACGTATCTTCATATATGTATGTACATGTATAATATGGCCATCAGCTCTTCTCCTGCATTCATCCTCATTCTTTCAGGAGCATAGATCCAATTGCACCAATACTTTCTCATGCTTTCCCTGTTCTTTCTCTCAGAATTTTTTTTTTTTCCTGGGAAAAATAAAAAGCCATCTCTCCATTATTCTCCACCCTGCACAGGCACATCGCTTCTGTTCCTCTGTGTCACAGGCACTTTTAGCAGGCTGAAGATAAGATTTCCAGTTGTCCCAATATGGTAAACATATTCTGGGTTTCCTCATCAAAAGAACATATCGGGAAAAGATCCTTACTTATTTTTTCTTGTGGTATCTTTCATTTGGAATTGGGTAACACATTCATTCATAGGACAGTAAACTGGAATAAAGCCTACATTCTAATATGTTCCAAGTCTGGAACAAATAAATATACAACATCTCCCACACACACACTTCTGCTAGTTAGCATGTGGTAATTAACACTTGTTAAAATGACTAAAATTTCAAATGTGGACATGCTCCGTGAGAAAACCTCAGTGTGATTACACAGTGAGCCTTCTGTCAGAAGATAATAGGTATTTTTAGCAACCCCCGTCTCACTTTTGTATGAGTTTTGTCATATCCCAATCCAAAAAAAACATAATCAACTTTGGATTCTGGCAATCCTGGTTTTCAATCAGTCAGAACATCAGCATTTTCACATTCCAGAGGATTTTCACTTTGTTTTTTCATCTCCATTTTACCAAGAGATGCTGAAACTAAACCATCCCAGATTCATGTGATGAAAAGGGCCCGGAAAGGGGTCGATGGCCAGCGGCAGGGAGACCAGCTGCTGAGATGTTGGGGGAAAACATTTTGTAGCAGCCATTTCCCTATTTCCTCATGTTGCATGTGGGTAGTAAAACTTCACCGGGGACAGGAGAGAGGATCCTTTTGGTGATTCTACTCTTTTTGTATAGGTGGAAATAACTACCAAAATGCACAGGGGCAGAAGGGCAGGTTCAAATCTACGTAAAATAAATGTCACCACTGGTAGCGGTGTGTCTATGAAATACTTCAGGAATTTAGAAGACACCAGGAGAAATTTCCCCTTCCAAGTAGGTCCATTGTGGATAGCATTATAAATCAACAAACAAAAGGGATAAGGATGAGTTTTCTGTAGAGGACAGTGAAGCGACAAATAAGAAAGTGCAGCAGGTTTTTGGTCAGAAAATTTTTTGCATTTATTTGATTACCTTTAACTGAACCTGGAAAGCTTTGATGGGCAAATTGGCCTGACAAGGCATTTCAGGTTCTGCACTGATGGCCAAAGGACAGCATAGCACTATTGGGAAAGATGGCAAGGAAACATAGAAAGGTGCTATAAAAGTGAGAGTTAAATAGATTTTTGACCAGTGAGGCTGCCCTAGTAAGGCAGATTTCAAGGCTCCATCTCAGCCTGAATGAGAGTTGCTGCACTAGGACAGCAGCGAAACGAGACTGGCAATTATCACTGGCGCTTTTACAAGTCAGGAGCTTACAGGGCTCATGTGATACCAAGTGCTCATTCTGCACTGAGCAGTTGTCCTGGAAGCCTTGGCTTTGTTTTCACTTAGTCCTGAGAACAAAAAAGAAATGTTGCAAGGAAAGTGCAGAATGAATCCAAAAAGAACAATGGAATTGTGCTTGATTTGTTTAATTCTGAAATCAAGGTCACTTAGAAGTACTACAGCTTTTATTTGTTTTATTGGGTTTTTTTCTTAAGGATTTTTTTTTTTTGCAACATCTTTCTTTTCATTTGACGGTTCTGTCATCCCAGAACTGTATAGGTTACTGATCCTTCCTGTATTCAAAGCTGTTATTAAGTGGAGTCTTTTAGATTTTAGAGAAATGATAATGGTTCCAAAGATGACAGAAAGTGGCAGCTGGTGACAAAAAACCCCCTTGATAAGACGACAACAGTAAATCAAACTACTGCCACTTTTTCGTTTCATGTTTGTTAATACCACCTCGCCTTTTGAAGTTTAAAGCAAGGTTCAAAAGAGCCAGGTGCTGAATCATAATATTAAAGCAAGTAAGGAGCTCCATGAAAGAGAGGAGATCTGAGAGGGGAAAGCAACAAACACGGCTTTCAACTGCCTTTTGTCGGCCTTTCTGCAGATGTCACCAGTTGTTATCCCCAGCAGAGGCTTCAAGCTTGTAGCAGTGCCTCTGGCTGATTCCAACTCAACGTTTCAAGTGTCAATCAAAAGGGAAGGACGCAGCTTAGGTCCTGGTCATTGTCCTGTGAAAAGAGCCAAGCATTTAACATTGATTTAGCTCCCTCAATATACAAAGATAGAGCCAGCTTTGTGCAGCAAAAGGGCCTTTGGCAAGGTTGCTTGTAGAGCAATTCCATCGCATCCGATGCTCCTTGGTTTAGCTGTCACACTGCAGTGTCTGGAGTCCTATGAAAAGTTATTCAGGAATGAGTGAGCAAATTAAAAAGAAATAACATGCTCTCCTAAATAGCAATGCAAGCTATAGAAAGTGCTTTTAGCGTCATATAGCCCTGAAAAGCATTTTTAATAAAAGTATTTTGTGTTTTTAAATGCCTTTTAACAAGGAGAATAAGATGTTTCAGACAAGAGGGGGCCCTTGTGAAACCCATCTCCATTGGATTGGATAAGCAATTGTACCCACAGTGTCTTGGTCAAGGGCTTTCTTATTTTGTTTTCAAGCCACTTACATTCACTACTATCCATCCACATACTGCATTATCCTTCCATAAAGGGGTAAAAAATGCTCCCAAACCCAACAATGACAAAAAAGCCCTGCCTAAATGCCACAAATGCTCCCAATTCCAACCTTCCCATCCTTTCTCATGTCAAATTCCTGCTTGCATCTCTCATAATTTTCTTGAAAATTCTCATAATTTTCCGAAAACACCTTGGCAATTATTTCTTTCTCAGCCATTGCACTCCCCACCAGCTCTCACAGGCACCACCAATGAGCCACACTGGAAACTCAACATAATCATGGAAATGACAAGTCAGTCAGTGGCTGCACTTGGACCATTTTGGCACTTAATGGTGGGCATTAGGTTCTCACAGATGCGGTAGAAACCACATCTTTGTCCAAAAAAAACAAAGTAAAACTGAGTGAAACACAATAAAGTATTCCTGTTATTTTAAAGAAAGTGAACATGGATAGGTTTACCCTTTGTACCTGGAAGTGATGTTAAATTTGTGAGAAAAAAATAAATTACTGTCACTTTGTTTATAAGCATGGTTCTACCTTATGGAGTTTCCAGCATCTTTTCATTCAAGTTTAGTGCACCAGTGGACTGGCTGAGGAGTGGGCTGACCTCGTATCCCAGGGTCAAGAGTCTTGGTCCGACAAAATTCTTGTGCATGCAGCCAGCTTCAGTCAGGTGAGAAAAGAAGTTTAAAGATGGGGAAATGTTCCCCTTTTGCAGAATCAGCATTGCTATATTTCCTGATTTGCACAATAACTATTTTTCCACCAATATTCTCATCTTCATCTGTACCAGAAATACAGATTAAGAAAATGTTGAAGCTGTCATGAGAAATAGAACATTTCCACAATGGCGATAGTTTTTCAGAAACTTGTTTCCCTCCTTAAAGGCTAGTTTTCTGGTAATACCTTCCCAAATCAGAATCACATTGACCATTGTTACTTCTCATCTCCAGGGAAACAGTGCAATCCCTGAAACTAGCCATGCATGGTGATGGTTTTCCTAAATGTGGGACTGGGTTACTCCTGATGAGCCTCGAAGGAGTCTCGTTCCTGCAGACCACTCATGCAGCTTGTGTTATCTGCAGTTTAGAAATACTCAAATAGAGGACCTCACAGGAATCAGGCGTATTTTTAAATCCATGTATCATTACAGACACACTCATTTCTGCATTCCCCTAAAGACATTCCTAACAGTCCCAATAGCCGGCACTCCAGCAGGCAGTTTAAGAAAGCATGAGTCACTGAGTTCAGGGACTCACGCACTTCTCTAAACTTTCATTGGGATTTTTAAACACATTCAACTTGCTCTAGCTTACAGAAAATACGTGTTAGCTTTGCAACAGTGTAACAGTGAGGGCAACTCACTTCTGCGCAAGGCACTTGGTCCTACAAGCTTCTGTTTTCCCTCAACCAGAAAGTGAGTCCCTCCCTCCATAGGCTTTCTCAAAGGAGCAAGGGAATGGGAGATGTTTGCTTCTCCATACTCCCTATGTGCCAGCATGCTGTTCTTCTCCCAGTGCAGGGGCAGTATGTAGAGATGCTGTACACAGGGATGCTGTACACAGGGATGCTGTGTCCCCCTACCCTGGTGCTGGTGGAGTTTCTGCCTGACCCCCTCAGTGCAGCTGGTGGTACAGCCATACCCGTCTGTCCAGTAGCATGTGCCATATCAGGTGTCTGCCTGACATAATTTGTCCTTTTCCCAAGCATTAGGAAAAGCAGGAGACAGATAGTGACTTCTTGAGTGGTTGCACTGGTCATCCCAGAATATTCCACAGGCAGCCCAACAAACACTTTGGATTAGGGATCAACAAGATATCAGAGAACACAAATCAGCAATAAGCAAGAAAGCTCAAATTTTGGTTGCATTTTTCTAAAAGGCAACAACCTGCAGAATTTTTTTTTGTGCTACTAGTTAACAGTGACAGCAGTAATAATTTCAAAAGAGGATTTAATTGTCATCTTTAGAACTTCCTTGGAAAATAGTTCTAGGAGAGGGAAATCACATAAAAGTAGAAATGGAAGCATGTGCACATGGGTGTGGGGGGGTGGATGATGTGAGAGTGTGTGTGTGCAAGAGGGAGAGAGGAAACCAAAGGCAAAAACAAGCATTATAAAGCAAAACTAGGAAACCAAGTGCTTCAGTAACCCCCCCCCAAAAAGCACTAAAGGTCAAATTTTTTACCAGCTTGCCAGCATGAAAAACACACAGTTAAGGTATGGAGACAGTTTTACCATTTCATCAAAGTAAAATAATGAGTAAGAAAACAAGGGTTAAAAAAATGAAGCAAGTGTCAACTTGAACTAAGTTTTGGTCATGATCACCAAAATGTATCACTCACAACTGTGAGGTAATACAGCTAGGGGAACAGGGTACAATTATCATTTGATATTGGTAGGCTAATCTATCCAGGATATTTTTTTATCCTTCCAGTCCTTGGCTTCCAGTGTATGTTTCTCATTGTGGTTTCCCGGTAGCACATCTCTCTTCCTTGCAGTTCTGGGCCAAAATCAGGGTTAGATTATGCAAATACACCTTCCCCGAGGGTGCCAGATAGCCCTGGTCTGCACAAGGACAAGATCTGATGGACGGATGGACTAGTGAAGGCCTGGTGATACACTTCTGAAAACACCTTTGTCTAACCATTTTTGACCCTTCAGGAACCAAAAAATCTCTTCAACAGCGTTGCTGCCTTGTTTGCTATTTTGCCATGTGACCAAGCTTTTATTTCACTCCCCACCCACAGTAGCTCACTTCTCTTATGCCTCCTCAACCTGTTCACTCCCAGCCCTCCTTTTCTTGATGTGGACATGTTTTTAAAGATCGTATATGTGAATCATTCATTCTCCTTGCAGGTCAAAGCAAAATGAATGACAGGAGTCATTTTCTATGAGCAAGTAGGCATAAGTACATTGCAAACCAGTTTCAAAACTTTTTGAACAGCAGTTTCACATACCATTTCCTCGGAGGTCATGAGCTAATGCATTTGCATTCTTCAGTATTGTGAGCATAATGTTTCTGGTTGCCATTGTATCTGTTGGAAATAATGGCTTCTGGTCACCAGCAGTAGATGCAAACAGACTATATCACAGTAACTTTACTAATACATAAACTATTGCTCCTGCCTTATCCATAAGGAGTAATTGCTTAAGTGTTCCATTGGAAAAAAGTGCCACAGTCCTGGGAGTGTCAGGGATGTAACATTTACAAATAAATGAATAATTTCATTTCTGTAAGGTTGTAATTTTTCTATTATAATTACAAAATATCATATTGCTTAAATGCATGTTACTACCATTGCTAAGGGCTATGTCACAGAGAAATTACGATTAGTCTGCTTTTATTCTGGCCAGTGGAACTCTGTATTTGCACTACTTCTTCATTAGCAAAACCTCAGTGTACATAGTCCATGGGGAGCTCTTTCATTCATCTTTCCCACTCAAAACCCCTTTCCAGTCTAGTGATTTTCATAGAACTTCATTGATGGCAGACTGCAAAATCTAAATTACAGGCATTGCCCTCTTCTTCATTTGTCAGGCAAGAGGTTTGCGATGATGCCTCCAGCCAACATTTTCCAGATTTGGTGGGACTACAGGAAGTATCGGTACCTTGTTTTACAACTATTTTCAGTGCATCCAATGACAATTATATCTCAAATTCGGATGTTGTTTTCAAAGCTACCAGGAGTCCTCAATCGCAGCTTGAACCATCTTCATAATTAAAAATACAAGTGCTCCAAAATCAATAATCAAACCTGGAGGGATGATGGACTCCTCTGACTGCTCTGCCCACTTACTAAGTATGTCTCAGTGGCAGGGTCGTTTCTCAAAGCAAGGAGCCTCCAGCTTCAGACACCAGCTCTAATTCAGTACCAGGGCCAAAAAAACCAAGACAATTTTTCCAGGACCATTTCCATTTATTTGTTACAACATAAAAGTAAATGAAATACCAAAGAAGAGGTGTATGTTCACTAGGGAGGATAGATGCCAAACCTGAAGAGTGGGTGTCTAACACCCACCTAACTGGGGAGGGGATATCATGCCACAGGCACTGAAAAGCTGATTGAAGGATTCTTGGGAAGTCTCTAGTCCAGCTCCCCACTGAGAGCGAGTCTCACTAGCTTTTGCAGTCTTTGAAATCATATCCATTTTCACTGTCCTTCTGCCTACTGACATGCTCCCACCTGTATATTACCCCTCCATTCCTCACTGACTATTTACATCATTGCTCATGCATGTAACCATGACTTTAAACAAGCTTACAGCTCCTAAGTGCAATAAACATGGGTAGACAAACTCCTCAGAGAGCTAATATGGTTCTGCTCAACCTTTATATATCACAGAATCACAGAATATGCTGTGTTGGAAGGGACCCACAAAGATCGAGTCCAATCCTTAGCCCTGCACAGGACCATCCTCAAGAGTCACACCATGTGTCTGAGAGTATTGTCCAAGCACTTCTTGAACTCTGTCAGGCTTGGTGCTGTGACCACTTCCTTGGGGAGCCTGTTCCAGTGCCCAGCTACCCTCTGAGTGAAGAACCTTTTTCTAATATCCAACCTAAACCTTCCCTGACACAACTTCAGGCCATTCCCTGGGGTCCTGTCACTGGTCATCAGAGAGAAGAGATCAATTTCTGCCCCTCCTCTTCCCCTCATGAGGAAGTTTCATCAGAGAGAAGAGATCAATTTCTGCCCCTCCTCTTCCCCTCATGAGGAAGTTGTAACTGCAGTGAGGTCTGCCCTCAGTCTCCTCTTCTCCAGACTGAATAGGCCAAATGACCTCAGCCACTCCTCATATGGCTTCCCCTCAAGGCCCTTCACCATCTTCACTGCCCTCCTCTGGACACTCTCTAATAATTTAATGTCTTTCTTATACTGGGTGTCCAAAACTGCCACAATATTCAAGGTGAGGCTGCCCCAGTGCAGAGCAGAGCAGGACAAAGACCTCCCTCGACCGGCTGGTGATGCTTTGCCTGATGCTCCCCCGGACAGGGTTGGCCCTCCTGGCTGCCAGGGCACTGCTGACTCATATTCACCTTGCCGTCAACCAGGACCCCCAGGTCCCTTTCCACGGCACTGCTTTCCAGCATCTCATTCCCTAACCTGTACGAGCATCCAGGCTTGCCCCATCCCAGGTGCAGAATCCAGTATTTTCTTTCGGTAGGTGATTGCCTAGTCCTCTAAATTGTTGAGGTCTCTCTGTAGAGCCTCCCAGTTTTGTGTTATCTGCAAACTTGCTTCATATCCCTTCCAGTCCTGCATCCAAGTCACTTATGAAGATGCTGAAGAGCACAGGGCCCAAGATGGAGTCCTGTGGAACCCCACTAGTGACAGGTCACCGGCCTGATGTTACCCCATTTACTATTACCCTTTGTGCTTGACCCATGAGGCAATTGCTCACCCACTGCATGATGTGTTTGTGGTGTGCTGTATGACATTTCCCCTGCCCAGAAACCACCAACGCTGGACTGGGGCTCTCCTGTTGCTAGTCATAAGGTTGAGATTCATCTCTATTCTGGACTTCGTACCTTTAAGATTCAGGGCTGGTTGAGTTTTTGTTATTTTGTTTTTTAATTTCTCTAGAATCACAACTATAAAAAAACTTTTCTAAATATATGAGTGAATAAAAGTTACACTTCCAAGATGTTCTTAGACATGCAGAGGGAAACCTTTAGGAAAAGCACTAGATGCCCACTAATCTTTAAAGTGCACCTAAGGCTGTAACTGAGGTAGCATATCTGTGTCATAGAAAAGTACATGCACATATAATCTTAGTAATACATATATGAAGAAAGCCATGCATGCATGTTATCGCAGATCAGATGTTAACACCGCTTTTTAAAAATATTGATCAAGAAAAATAAAGTTGATAATTAACATGTCATTAATGTATCAAAATATTTTCTATTAAAGTAACACTAATAATTAACATTAAAAGTTTCATAAATGTAATTATTGTATGCCTTAATCAACTTGATTTTAGCCTCTCTCCCCTTTTTTATTTTTATTCAAGCTCCTGATAGTCAAAGTTTTCTCTGCATGTGAAAGCTGATGCAAGATGGCACAGGCTACATTATGCCAGGCTGTGTCTGACTGTATGATAGCCACATCTACAGGAGCAGCAAACTAGCTCAATCACTGGCATTACTAGTTCAGTTCAGCTGAGGATCTGGCCTCTACTGTGTTTATTATTAGATGGAATGGATGAGAATATATTCATTTTCTGCTGAACTCTTTGATGGCCTTGCTCTTTCTTCCTTTCTTTCCATTTCTCATACCCCATCCAAAATTTGTGCTGCAGAAATTCAATGTCCCTCTTGCTTTCTTTCACTTGAATCTCAATTGCAAAGCCAACCAGATTTCATCATGGCTTATATGCTCTTCCACTTGCTATCTGTAATCACAGTAATTGTGAAACTCAAAGCTAAGTCAAGAATTGTTGCCTTTTTATGGCTCCCTCTTTTATATATGTTGTGTTGGAGAGCGGTTGTTACCGCTTTTTTGTCATTATTTCTGGGCTTCACTCCATTAGCTAGTGAACAGGCCTTCTCTCATTGCCTTCCTTCAGTAAATACTGTAACATTCAACTTCCTTTCAGGCTTGTGCTTTTAAAGAAAATCTTTGTACAATTAAAGATATGAAATTGCTAAATACAAGGCTGCATTCATTGTTCTCCCTTTTTAAAGGTTTAATCACACTTAATGGCTCTCTTGAAAACTTGAATTTTCCATATTGATGGTTTTACCCCACTGAAAGAGTTTACTAATATACTTTTCAAGTGTTTTCTCCTTAAATGAGCTATTCAAGAAGTTTTGTGCAGAATAAGATTGACGAAGGATATATCCAGAAACAATTATGAAAAGTGTCCAGGGCTATCTGTTTATCCATTGGCAGAGTTCAAGCAGCAGCCAGAAATAGAAGAGAGGCTTTGCAGGAAACATCTTGAAATATCTCGTGTTCCTCCTTTTGGGCCAGTTTCAGAGCAACTGTTGCTCCATATTGAACCCTTCCAAGATGCAGCCTCTGATTGCCACGGGTGAGGACTGGGCTGAGTACTTATCCCAAAGAGATGGTAAGTTTGGTCCTGCCTGTCTTGTCTTGTTCTAAACCCCAATCACCACTACATTCTCTAAGAGCATCTCTCTGAAGAGCTGGTAGCTGCAGTGCTGCATGCTCAGGGCTGGAGAGATGTTGTTATAAAAAAGGTAAGTGAACATCTTTACTCAGTCCTTGGTAATCAATTTTCTGTCTGTGACTGACCAGCTGAAAGTATGTAGCCACCCCTAGGAGATACAGATTGGCCACCTGTGCACTGTTTGACTTTGAAGCTTTGCTGTGGCAGTTTATCACATCTAGGAATGAAGCCACAAGCCCTGTGGAAGTTCTGGAAACTTCCAAACACATCAATCCATTTACTCAGACGCACAAATTCCTTTGGTTTGACCGGTGTTTCTGTCTTGATAGTCAAAGCCATTCAGGGTATTGGACTTTGCTTCCTGAGATATCACATCTCCTTCCACCAACACGACCTCCCATGACATTTGATGGGAACAATCTGGACTGTGAACCAACAGGGGAATTTTGTGAGCTTATGCAATGAAATTCTCTCAGCTCTCTCACAGTTAGACTCAGTTATTTGCTTTTATGCTTTCAGACAGTCATTGATCTCAATATATTCAGAAATAAATGTTCATTCCTTTGTGGCATACCTGTTTTCCTCAAAAGGCTTCAAACAAACCTGGAGATTCCCAGTTGCACTCACTTACACATGAAACCTTACACAGAACAAGGGCAAATGTTACAGGAAATCTTACAAACTACAGGAGAAGTAGGGAGGCAGAGAACAAAATAATCTCTGCTATTTTATTTATATGTCTAAATAATTGACAGCCACTCAGCTACTTTAGTAATGGAGTCCATATAAGTAGGTAGGTGCAGGTTTAGTGAGATGAAGATTATAAATTAAATGTAGTAGGAGTAATATTTCATCTGTCTGTTTCAGGGCTGATACCATAACATAAATCCTGAGATACTTTAGATTAGATATATGTGATATGCCAATCTCCACTTAAATATTTTGGAGCTGCTCCCAATAAAGTTAATGGAAGTAGGATCAGCTCTTTATTGCTCCCATGCTATCAGTGAGTCTTCACTCCCATCAAGCAATTCATGTTTTGTATTACACTGATACAAAAGCCTCATTCTGCTCATCTCAAAGTCAGTGGGCTTTGTTTTATTAGTGGGAGCTCTGTTAGGGTATTAGTGCTTTAAATTGAAGCTCCCAGACTCGACTCACACGGCTCAGAGCCACTCAACCTCATTGCAAGCGCTCTGTCCTTACTATAGCGTGTATAAGAGCACTCAGCTCTGAAGTGCTTTTCGGCTGGGGAGACCAAGGGATACAGACAATTTTACGTCATCTTTCTGCTCCCCATACTGCAGTCTCAGGCTTGTCTGGAGCCCTTTCAGGCCCTGCTTGCACAAGGATTATCACCATCTTTGCAGCAGCCCCGTGCTGGGCTGGGTTGAAACCAGCAGGGCATGTGGTACGGAGCAGCTGCACTCACTGGGCAGCAGGACATGCATCAAGGACAGCTCACCACCACCACCAGCACAGCCATTGTACACAGGCATTTAAAATGAAGTTGTTTCGCTTCACTCTTAGGTCACTTGGATTCACTCAGGTTAGGAATGGGATTGCCTAGCAGAAGGTCCCTGGGATGAAGACAGAGAACCCAAGGAACTTACAAGACAGGGCAGAGACTTAAGGTAGGAGTTGTCTGTATGATCACCAGCTGCTAATGGCTCAGTTTATCTAATAGCCCTCTTGCTGTGGATGGAGTTGAATTTTCAGTCCAGGTATGTGAATTATCACCTACCATGAGTGCAGAAACCTGCCAGTCATATGAACCTCAGTAGCAAATGCTACACATCCCTATATCGTTTCTGGATTTATAACATATATAGCTCAGGAGCAGAGACAGGATTGGGTGGTGTACCTAACTGGTTATTACAAAGCATGAGTTCTGCATTTATAGTGAACCATTCCTGAAAGATTTTTATTCGAAATAATGGCAAACAGCAAATACAAACCAGCATTTAATTGTAAACTGTATGAATGGGAAAAAGAGAAACCCAGGCTTTAGAGGCTTCATTATGTGCCCTGTTCTGCTACATTTACACATCACTTGGTATCTGAAGTGGTTCTGCCTGATCACTGGCACTGCCACAGAAGTCCCAGCACACCCCGAAGCACACACCCCACTTCCACTCAAGCCAATCGTGTGCTTTGGGAGAGCAGTCATTTTAAGCACTATACTGAATCCAGCTGCCAGATTTGCAATGGAGAGGTAAATCAGCACTCAAGGTGAGTGGCAAAACTCAGGTCTATGACCTTTTCCCTCAGAAACAGCTAACTGGCACAACACTTTATCAAGCTTCTTATGAATGCACTAGCACCTTCCGATTCATCTTAGAGGAGGCATCGTCAAACGGTGCCTTGCCTTGTGTTCTGGTTTTCTTGTAAGCCCTACACTGGAAAATACTCAGTCCTTTATTGCCTGAAACCCACTGGGAATGTCACATGAGGACGTCTTTAAAAGCCATGTGATGTTCTTTCAGTTTGTTTTCTTAAATACAGAGTGTCTCCAAAGTTACTGATTAATTTCATGCAGCGCAAGGAGAACTATTGATTTCCCATGTCTGCTTCTGACCCTTTAAGATATAAAAATGCAAATACATTGCTAAAAGAGAATATTTATTTATTCCTTGTACCTGCTAACATGTGATTTCAACACAAAAAGCAGCTTTTGCTGGATTTGTTTTGATAAATGGCATGTTTGGTATTTCACTGAAACAATATGCTAATAATACCCATTCCTGAGCTATTCCTCATATCAAACTCCCCTTTTACTACTATACGCTCCATGGCTCTCCCACACTGCCAGAGCACACACAGAGTGGTGGACCTGCAACTTTGCTGGCAATGTTTATTTTCAAAAGACAAATATTGTGCCAGTGTTAACTTCAATTAGGAGACTTATTTGACAATCTGACTACTCCATCTGATGCCTCAAGGGCAAATTTCAGCACTTTATGAAAGATGTTGGCCAAAGACTGATCTATATGAATAAAATATAGGGGAGAGAAGTTTTAATGAACATTCAAAAACAAAACTATCAAGAATTAATTGCAAATATTTACATGCAAATAAAGGGTGCGGTTTATATCTGTGAAGGCTGGCGCATTCAAAAAGGAAGCTGCCACTCCATCCTTTAGCTCACCCTGCTGTGCCTCCATATTACAAGCATCTCCAGTGGAATATAATCAATACCATAGGAGGTGCAGCGTGTAGCCTCCACAGGGTGTCGATTCTGCAGCCCCATGGCAAGGCACTCTGCCTGCTGGGTACCAGGCAGGGGGGCTTCACCTCTCCATGTCTCCGTGGGTTTGCTCTGGGTTTTACCACTTTTATTCCCATTTAAACATCTGATAAGCTTATTTCGTATTGCACTTTGATTGCTTAATGGTGCCTTACTTGCAAAACACTTCCAGAGTGTGTAAAAGGCTCCTGTGCTGTTTTGTGAAAAGCTGTTCCCATTGGGCAGAAACTCACCTGCACAAGGGCTCGCACAACTAAGGAGCGCAAATGTAGCTACATCTGACCCTCTTACAGCTCTTGTTCAGCTGAAGCTCCAGATTACTTCAGTGGGAGGTTTGCCTGAGTGTAGACTGTGCTATCTGCATCTCCATGCAACTACAGGGTCACTGGGAAAAAGGTAGTGTTGATCACAAGGAAATATTTTCAAATTTGCTTCTACAACCCTACTCAGGCACTAACCACGTGGATCCTCGAGCACAGATCTCCCTACTCCACTGGAAATCAGGACTCTGGCATCTGACCCAACTGAGATGTCCTAGATGGGGGAAAACCACAAAAGTGGAAGTGTTTTATAGTCCAATCTGCAGTCCTGTGCCTGGAAGGAAGGATGATGTGTTCAGTACAGACTTGGTCTCCACACAGAGGAAAACCTGCATGGGACAGTGGTTTTGAGTGTCTGCAGCTTCTCATCTCACATCCCTTTGAAAGGTGTGCTCAGGTCATGCACTGAGATACTCTGATATCGCTGGCACCTGGGCAACTCCCCTTCGAAATCCATAGATGTGGATGACACAGGTAGGACCACCAGACTGTTTACCACTGAGAGAATTGCCCCCAGGAGCAGGCAGATAAAACAGAGACAAAGGTGACATTGTAGCACTACCCGGAGTAAAAATGCATTTTTTTACCCTCTTTCTTGCAGTGTCTGATGTGCCACTGCTGAAAAGGTTTCTGTTCTGATGTGGCCACAAAAGCTTGAATACTTTTCTGAACCATTTTGATAGTAATTCAGAGATGGGAATCATTCTCACGAGAGTTCAGAGCCTGTAAATTATTCAAAAGAGACATAACCTTGCTACATAAGTCTTAATTATTATCTCTCGTACTTTATAGGAAAGATACCACCCCTTTTAGATCCTTTAAGGTCAAGTAAATACCGTGGGCCTGATCCTTAGATGATGAGACCCTGCACGTTGGTTCCCAGGCAGTTCCTATTTGTATTTGACTCTGTTCACCTGCCCTTATTTCACAGCCAAGCACACAAGCAGTTCTTTCTATAGATTTTAATTCAAAAGTCTCTCAAACTACAGTAGCTGGGAATGTTCTTATGGAATGAATTTCTGGGGAAAAAATATGCCTTTTATAAAATCGGGATTTCTTTTCTGAGAAAATTTCAATGTTGCCAGAAATTTCTGATCTTCCATTAGGAAAAAGCAGACTGATGGCTACATGGCTGCTTGGCTGGAAGGCCCCTGTCGATTTTGTTGTCGTCTGCAGGGAGAGAGCAAAATTGACAATAGTCTTCCAGGCAGGCAGCTGGGGAGATGCAGCAGGTCTGGAAGAGGGAGGAGGGGAGGTTGAGTGCCCTGGCGCTCTGCCGGCCCTGCAGCCCAGCTGCCTCCCCAGCAGCCAGACTAGGGGGAAGGCGAGGAGAAGGAGGAGGAGAGGCAGGCATGGGGTGGCCAGCCTGCAGCAGCCTGCCGACAAGGCTCCTGCCGCTCTCCCTTTTTGCCAGGCAGCTGGCAAGCCCCAAGAAACTCCAGTTTGCTTCCCCTAGAAGAGATTTTTGTTTTTTCTGGAGAGCATTTACTGGGGGGAGGGAGGGGGGGAAGTTTTAAAGCAAAATTAAAAATCTCCCAGTTTGAGGGGAGAATGGAGAGGGATAATTTCAAAATGACCATTTTGTCATGAGAAGGTATTTCTGTGTTTGAGCCGGCTGTCTTACACCTGGTACTATATCAGTAAGGAAAAAATTCTATTCTTTTTTTCCATAATCCATGTATTAGTAAGAAGCACAGTGCAGGAAATAAATGCACCTGTGTGGCCAGCAAAGGAACAACATTAGTCACACTTTGGATAAGTCACAGAACAAGGATAAATATCTCCTTTTGTGCCCAAAGTAGCTGGTGGTACCAGTGATCCCGTGTCAAGCAGCAGCACCGCCTTTGCTGACAAAGTCATACCCCAAAGTCCCCACCAACTCTGCGCCTTTGCCCACAGTTAAGTAATAACCAGAGAAACAAATTTTGATCAAATCTTGGAAAACCAAAAAGTAAGCATGAATGCATTGTCAAGTTCAGTCTAATGCAATTTGAAATGGCTGGCTAATAAATTGTAAAATTCAAGGATTTTTATGGAACTGGTCATAGACCTTTAAGTGCAAGGCAGTGAGTGTGTCTTGCTATAATATAGACCATAAACTAGAAGCTGAGTTCATTGCAGGCTGTTTTGCGGGCTGTGAAGCGCCTGCCATTGTGTATTTGTGTGTATTTCTCTACCTCTCTGAATGCGTTCAAGTTATCCCCTGTTTATTCCACACTGACGAACAGCAGTAGAAACTGTAACTATAATGCCAGGAGGAAAGCAGATATTCACTTCCCGACTCTAAAAAGTATTTAACCTCAGTAATGGGGGGGGGATCCTTTAAGATCTCACACACAAGCACACACAAAAGCACTCTCGCTGTTACAGGACTCATTATTCTTATGATCCTAAGCAGATTTTAGTAAAAAAGAAAGACCAAGAGTCATTAAATCTTTGAATAATAATGTTAATAATGTTCAGTAAATCAGATAGAGAAAATATTTCAACAAGTACCTTGAAATAAAATAATAAAAAAAGAAGGTAAATTATAGTTCTCTACATTCCAATAATCCATCCCTGATTATCCTATAGATACTGTGCAGTGCATGACATCAGTATTGATGAAACACCAAAAGGTGATGGTATCGGCACAGAGCAACAACAGTAGAGCAGAAGAGCAAATATGACTTTACTTGTATGCTCTCTATTATTATTTTATAGTGTAGGCTTTTTGGATAATTTATTAATACTAACAAAGAAGAATGATTTGGAGGCTACATATTTTTTTTGTTTCTTGGGAGTTATTTTATTTGATAATGACATTAAATATTAGAAACTATAACAGCTGGTGTGTTTATCCTTACTTGAGTGTATTAACCTCTTTAGCCCTTTTTTCCAGAAGAAGGATTCAGTATTACAGATTTGACTGTCAGCTGCAGTGCCTGGCGGCCCGTTGGATTGGCACTCTGACAGAATCGAAAGTCCAGTGCTGCAAGTAAACATGGATGACATTGCAGATAGATAGAACTGGCTGACTTGAGGCACCTGCAGCTGTTTGCACCAGAATAAAAGCAAAGGTTGTGGTCACTGGAGTGGAAAAACACTGAATTTACCTCTAGTTATTTTGCCTGGGAATTTCCCCCCCCCCTTTTTTTTCATGGTTGTACATTTTGGAACCTTTCCACTAAAAGCATATTAGGCTGAAATACCTAAGTGAAAAAATCCACCAGACAGTTTTATAACCTATTTCCCCCCCTCACTTTTTTTTTTCCTCTCAAATTCATTGAACAGTTTAGCCGACCAGCTTCTGCTTGGTAAAACTAGCTCTCTACCAGTGCAAATACTGGATTGCAGGGAAGGATGTGAACAGTGAACAATCAGAAACAATTCTCAGCAGCTGATTTTTCAAATGTTGGATAGTCAGAACATTTCTCAGCAGCTAATTTTTTATTTTTTTTTTAAACACAGAACATACAAGGACTGCCACAAGTGACAGAACAGCAACCCAAGCCATTTTGTTCCATAAAAAAAGTCTTGATCTCTTAAGCATTCCTGCTCCCCAGGACAGGTCCTCAAAGTCTTTGGAAACATGGAAGACAGCACAGGAACTTAGTAGCAGCTCTCACTGGTATGCTGTGTTAGATCAGCACAGCAAACTCAGAGCCGGAATATTCATTTCTGGAGCACGGAGGATCTCGGCGTGCTTTACAAACAGCATTTAATTGCCATAATCCCCAGTAAAAGTATTATATCTAGTTCACCAGTAGATAAACTGACGCACAGAGAGCTTAGGGGACTTGCCCAAGGTCACACTCAGAGCCAGTGGAGAGCCGGTGACAAAGACGTGACTCCAGGCAGACGGGAGGATGCCATGCCTGCCTGGCCAGGCCCCGGCGGTGCAGCCTCTCTCTCTGGAGCTAAGATCAGCAGCTGGACTGACAAACGAGTGGGAGAGGGGAGGGGAGGTAGGTATGACAGAAATGAGGTGTTTGATGGCTGGGCTTTTCCCCTATGCCACCTGCATCCCTTTATAACATCAGATCATTTACATTTTTAAAGAAAGTGTATTCTTTTTCATCATGGGCCACTGGTGAGCCTAACACTATCTTTTGTGTGGCACCCCTGCTAACAGAGGTGGCGGAGTATCAATCACAGCTTTCCCTGGGGTCATACCTTACTATGCTGGCTCTTGATCAGAAAGAAGCAGATGGTTATTTACAAACAAAATAATCAAGACCTCAAGAAGGTTGGTTTTTTTTTTCCCCAAACCCTCCTACAGTTGAGGCCAAAATAAGGTAAAGTTGCTTGTGTCCCCTCCTGCCAGCTTTCAAGGACACTGGCTGTCCTAGCAGCACCTTTAAATGCATTATCAGTTAAATTTGCCAAAGAAATGTGCGGCACCTGACAGAGTAGAGTTGCCTTAGATTATTCAGTGGCTTCATGAGGATCTGGCACTTAAACCACAATGTGAATTACTGCTAGATTATTGTGCAGGAATACTGTTATCTGCCATACACTACATGTTTGCAATCAGTTCTTTATAACGTACAGGCTGCCTTTGAATCTTTTTCAGTAGTCATGGTCACCCTCCTTCTTTATTTAGTGTTAAGTGTTATTCATTTAGCAGTAAAAAATGAACAAAAGGGAAGAAAGCAGGTGCTTTAAGTTTACTCTACAGCCAGCTGTCAGGAAGACACACTTTACTTATTTATTTATTTTTTGTGCACATAAAGGAGATTTATTGAAAGTGTTGGGGGAAAAATATGAAGCATATGTTCAATCAGTCTTTTCTGTAATCGATAAGGTTACTGAAGCAGAAAAAAACTATAATGAGTTGTAACAGAATTTGAATTCCCATTTACTTCCTTTTATATGTATTCAGGCAGAAAATCTTCATGGAAAGCGAAAGGTGGGAAGCAAGGCCTGGCTATGACTCTTGGGTTGAGTTTGTTTTGAATTTACCAGGTAGTATTTGCCTAACTGCTTGCTGAGTGACAGGGGCAGGCACGAGCCTCTACACAGGCAGGATAAGTTACAGTCATCAAGGTGCAATTTCCCTGGTGAACCACTGCTGATCTTCTTTTCAGAAGATGCTCAGCCACACTTGTGCATCCACCAGGGCTGACTGCAAATTTTTTACCCCTCTAAGTATTCAGCATTTCCAGCCAAGGGTCTAAGTGTCCCCAGCTCAAATGTAAAGGAAAGCAAAGCCTGGCATATGCACTAACGATGTAATTCCAAAGGCATCTGGAGCATATTTGACCATAAAGCCCAAGAAACTTCAAAATCTCCCCTCCTTCCAAACACATGTTTAAAGATTTTAAAAACATTGCCAAAGCGTGTAAAAATGGGATGCAGAAGGTGCTGGGCCACCTCGATGCCAGTGACTCCATTTTGCAGAGTGGTGAAGCCCACAACTTTGTTAGATTTCTGCTGTTTCCTATTTGCATGGGAGCATCAGGAGCTTCATGACAATGGGTGTGTGGCCTGTAGGTTCCTGTGCTGCAGGTGGGAATGAAACCTGCAGGCAGTCGTATGAACATTGCCTGATCCGTGATCCTGAGACCTACATCTCAAAATTTTGTTGAAGGATGGACATCACAATTTTTAGTAACAAAATCTTGTCCTCACATCAAGGAATATTTTTCAGGATCTGTGGATATAAGGCACACACTAGTTAAAATTGTTTTGGTCCCAAATAGTTTGCTTCAGGACTTACACAAAATGATATCATTTTCTCAGTTTGCTCTCAGTTTATCCTGCCCATATATTTTTTATGTGCTCTTCCTTACTTATGAGTTTGGATATTCCTGTAGCTTCCTAGAATACTCATTTTTACTCAGTGTTCATATTTTTGTTTTTTTTTTTCCAAATGTTCATCAAAAGGTTATGAGTTTTTATTTTAAAATGTCATAGTACTTCATGGGCTTGTAGCTCATGTGTTTCCTAGTCAGCTTGACATTCTGCTAGCTCTTTGGCTCCATGATTCTCCAGTCCCACTGAGAAACTGCAGAAGACATTTTATATATAAGAATATGTTATATATGTATGGTCGAGAATGGATGCTCTGATCTCAGCTTACAGTGCATCTTGGGAAACATAGGCAGAAACCTGGCCCACATAAAAAAATAAGAAATTAAGGTATCTGAAATACAATTTCTAGCAGAAATTGTGGCGGCTTTTAAAATATGGGCTCCTGATAATTATCGGACTAAAATTAAAAACATTTCTCTTGTATTTTTGCATATATTTAAAGAGAAATCGTGAAAAATTCCACAGTAGATAATTTTCATGAAGCATAAAAACCAATTGGTCATCCAAAACAATGTATATGGAAACTTTGTAAGCAGCTCTAGACATTGTTCAATCCTTTCCATTATTTGAATGCTTCTGAAGTGTACTATCTCCCTCAGCCCCTCAGCCCTTGGTAATGGGGACTTAGAATTAAATCTAGGTGGTCAAGTCAAAGTCAGACTGAAGAAAACTTTCTCCAAATCGCTCTAATCCTTCCCCGTTTCTCTTCTTGGTCCTTTTTTTCTTTTTTTTCTTTCCTTTCTACTTATTCTTCTACTACTTTTTATCTTCTTTTTCTTTTTTTTTTTCTTTTTTTTTAATCCAGGCAATCATAGGATTGAGACAGGGAAAATACAGCACCTTGCCAAAATCACATAAATTTTAATGGCTTTCCTGTTCACTTAACCCCACATCAACAGTGTGACCTTGCTAGTCTGAACCATGAACCATCAGGGTGTGGAGGCCAAGAGCAGGGTGGATCTGGCCTTGCTCCAGTGTCTGTTGCAGAAAGGAAACTGTGGGGCATTTTGTGGAATACTTTTGAAAACACACTGTGTCTTTTTCAAGACACTTGTGCCCTAATTATGTGGAAGCTTGCAATGGTAACCAGTCAGCACCCATCCCCAACAAGACTAACACACAATTAACACTTGGGCAGTGAATGTTCCCCAAACTCTATCTAATCATCTATGTTTCTTCAGCATACCCCAAATTCTTAGAAGTCTTTAGTTTCCAGGATATTTACACACCCAAAAGTCCTTAAGGCCTTTGTTCTCCAAGAAAGGCAATTCTAATTGTTGTTAGCAGGAAGGAAAATTAGGAATGGAGAGAGACTTAAGGAACGATTTTTTTAAAGGTGTTCTAGCATCACAAGATGTACAGACACATATCATTAGTCCAGAAAGGACAAAAGCAATGATCTTCTCTGACCTCTTGTACAACGCAGGCCACTTAACTTCACCAAATCAGTGCATTTTAAGTAGAGCAAGTCTTTCAGAAAAACATTCCATCTTAATTTTAAAATTTCCACGGGTTTAGAAAGTGCCACAACCCTTGGCAATTTGTTCCAAAGGTTAATTGCACTCCCTGAGAAAAATGTGCACCTGATTTTCAACCTGAATTTGTCCCTATAAAACTTCCAGCCTTCAGAGCCTGCTGTTTAACAGACTGAAGAGGCTTCATTTTAAAAGTTACATTCCCCATGGAGGCAATTAGTGTGGGATTATCTCACTTAACTTTAACCACGCAAAAATGAAGCATCTTGTCTTACCCAGTGTTTGGGGATTCTTCTGTAACCAATTGAGAGAAACAGGCACTATCTGAAGGAATTTCACTGCAGCTATCTCTGTACAGTATTAGTTGCCCACTAGAGATATCTGATTTCTGTGCTGACTGAATAAGGGGTACAAAGCGGTGAGTTTAAACCCTAGTCCTGTCTTTCACATGCGGAAATTTGGGCAAAACAAATCTCATAATTTTGGGATCAGATTACCTCATTAGTCCTCTGTTTTCTGGAGGAAACATTGAATTCATTGAGCTCTTAATGATAAATCATCTCTTCCAGTTCCTTGCATGCTCCTGGTAGTCTTCTCTCAGCTCCTCAGTTTATCAACATTTCCCTTGAGCTGGGATTCAGAACAGGACCCCATCCTCCCAAAAGGGTGATGGTGGTGCCAATATTAGTAGTAATATAAACCCATCCTGCTCAGACCTGATATTTGCTGCTGCACATTCAATTATGACCCCTTTTAGGTACCACACTGCACTGGAAGTTGTGATTATCCACCTGTAATGAGTTCTCAGTCTTTTTAAAAGTCACATCTACTATGGGAAAGGTCCTGTAAAGCCACCTTTTGCTGTTTCTAGACAGAAAACATCAGATTTTGTCTAAAACTTCTGGCTTGTTCCTTACCAGCATCACATTCATTTTATTATTGTCTACCCTCCTAGCGTTTGTAGGTATAATCTATACAATCTACAATGACTGCTTTTTTTCTTTTTTTTTTTCCTTTTCAAAACATGGTTAGAAATGTTAAACAGCTTTGGATCCAGAACCATTCTCTGCAGGATTCCAGTGGTGACATACATGCTCAGTGAATTTTCCCCATTTACAATTACATATTGAGATGTACCAATTAGCTATTTTTTAATCCATTTGATGTTTGCTACAGTGATTTTGAAGCATTCGCTTTTATTAACCAAAATGTCAGGTGGTACCCAGTCAAATGCCTTACAGATATCTAAGTACATTACATCAGTGCCATTACCTTTCTCAACCAAGCTTGTAATCTCATAAAAATGATATCAAGCCAGTTTGACAAGATCTATTTTCCATAAACCCATGTTGAAAGGCATTAATTATATTACCTTCCTTTAATTCCTTATTAATCAAGTCTCATATCAGCTGTTCCAGTATTTTGCCTGGGATCAATGTCAGGTTGACAGGCCTATAATTACTCAAGTCATCCCGTTTAACCTTTATAAATGTTGGCTCTATATAAGCTTTCTTCTAGCCTTCTGGATCCTCCCCAGGGCACCAAGATTTGTTGAAAATCATCATTAATGGTTCAGAGAGCTCCTTCGCTAGATCTTTCAAAATCCTCTGTTAGCTTCTGCAGCCTCTGTCACGACCATACATCGTTACTGTTGCAAAAAGGTCTGGAAGGTCTATGAGACTCTTATTGCATCTTCCAGTACCCAAATACCTATGCAAGCCTGGCTGGCAGCAAGCTGCTTAAAGAAAGGAAAACAGAAATATAAACTCATTTTTTCCCACTCTCTGACCCTGGGCACTTTAAATATCATTTATTAGCATGAAAGCATAGAAATTCACACAAATACTTGTCACATAGCTCTGCCTTGAATGAAACCATCATATGATTCCACCTCAATCTTACAAAAAATGGCAGTCACTTCCAAGGTGTGTCACAAATTGTTCCTGAGAAGCTTGCCTAGTAATGCACCACAAGCCTGGTCTCACAGTCTCTGCAGCATCCCAACCCCTGGTGTGCTGGACCTTTTGCCCTTTGAAGGTACAGTTTTCCCTCTATGCATCCTGGCACAGCTGAGCTCTATTTGGGCTATGGATGTACCCCAGCAATCTGACTAATTCAATTAGTTTGTAAATACACAGTTTTGATGATTTCTACATGAAAGAGGCTGGCACACGCGCGCGCACACACACATACACACACACACATATATATATACACACGCATATGTATATATAAATAAATAGAAAATCCTGTGTGAGAGAACAGCAAATATCAGGAAACAAAAAAATTCATGTGGGCCACTGCTTTTAAGCACAGAAATATTCCAAATACTCTGTTGTAGGATATGTTTCCAAAATGCTGACACATACAAATTGGACACTACAACATTATCAGTAGTGACTATTGCATTATTCTGGTAAGAGAATTGGTGCTTTTGTGTGATTCATATAAAAATACTTAGCAGAAGTACATACTGTTATAATTTTTTAACATTGTTGTGTAAGTCCCTTTTTTCTACTAAGAATTTGTTCTGTGACTATCCGGGCAGACCATCTTCTGACAGACTGAAGAGCAGGTATTTCTATGTTCCCATTCACTATGAACTCACACTCTCTGTGTGGCAGGCAGAAGGGGTGTTTTTAATTCTAAGTGTGCATGCCTAATTTAACTTTGCTGGTAATTTAGCTAAGTTGTGCACTGAGATTTTTTGTGAACAAGTAATAAAATGCATGGACAATTTTCCACATAAACATTTTCTGAGTTACTTGCATACTATCTGAATTCTCTACATGTTCATTCTGACAGATGAAGCCCCCAAAGTTTTTGTTTCTGTCAGTTTTGGTATTTTCTTCAGGGATCCCTGAGATTAGTTAAAGAATTAATTATTTTCTAAATTGCCCTGTGCCAATACTGCTTGTAGTCAGGAAGCATGAAGGGAAGGTTCTTTGAAAAGCTGGCTGAAATAAGCATAGCCAGTTAATGTGTGAGAGTGTATATACACAAACTCATACATACACAAACACATACATACACAAATGTAGAGATATGTAGATCTATAAATATATATGCATGCGTGTGTGTGCACATGCAGAATGTCAGTTGCTGGTATTATTTTTGGATAAAGAAAATCAGTCCAAATTTAGAAGGGTAAAACTAACAGAAAAATTAACAAATCTTTAAACTAATGAAAATTTTAAAATTAAATCTTACCAGGTGGAACATATTTTGAATTGTAAAGGTGTGTTAAGTGAAAGAGAATGACTCTAAATGTATTGTATTGGTAGAGAAAAAAACAAGGAAACAACAAAACAAAAAAAAGAGAAATCTCTTAGCTAGTATCACAGACCTGGTCACCTCTCTGAAAAAGATGCAGCAGAAAGAATCATTGCCAAGAAAGGAAACAAAAGTTATTTGATGCATGGGCCTTCTTCTTTCTCCGCTGCAGCTTAGTTCACATGAAGAGCAGGAGTGGATTGATGAATATTCTACATGGGATAAATCTGAGACTCTTAAATAAAGTAATGCAGTAAAATTAAAACCAGAAGCACAAATGTTTTATATATCATATATTGAACTTGTGAAACAGTCATTGTTGGAGAATATTATTGACAAAAATAACCAAGGAGATGACTAAAAAGGCAGCAATGGGAATAATGATGACATGAACTGAATTACCATCAGCAGTTACAAATATTATAAATGAGGGATTTTTTTTTACTTGGTATCCATATTTGGTGACTTACCTTTTTTCCAGTGCTGTTGTACCATCACTGGAGGCAAAATACCTAACTTGTCAAAATTATTTCCTGTGACATAAATTTCCGCTGTTTATCCAGTGCCACACCTCTAAAAGTATACAGTTAGTTCACACATACCTGTTAGCCACACCAAAGTCATGCAGTGATACTTCTCTTATTGAAAGAGCATTGCTAACATGGTTGGGGCAATCAGCTCTGGGCAGCAGCTCTACCTGGGCAGCATTTGGTACCCCGAGCTAAACCAGACAATGCTTCAGTGTTGGCACTTTCTTATTTACAAACTGCATCAGTCACAAATAACAGTTGCCTTTTTGAAAGTTTTGTTTTGGCAATTCACACATGTGGAACAAGGGTCTCAAATCATAAATGTCATACCTTTGTCGCCAGGATTTGAAGAAATCTGCAGGGTTCCTGTTTGGATGCAAATCCCAGTCATCGCACCTCCTGTGATTCACATCAAAAAAACTTGAAAAAGGTTTTGATTTTGCCAGCTGCTGTGAAGGCAAAACTTCCTTTCAACTCTCACCATCCTATTCAGGGAAGTCTCTGCTTCTTCTGAACAAGGTCTTGTCTCTCACCCTCTTGCACCCTCATCTTTGAAATCTAACAGGTAAATTGAAAGTTAGTGGGAAGTGTTTATTCCAAGGTGAACAGGCCCCTGCATTGCTTTGCAGTAGCTGTTAGTACTCTGTGACAGACCAACAAAGTTTATCTTTTCCCACAAATGCCTCAAAATAATGAGATGTGTCAAATTAAACTGCATTTTCCTTTTGTCAAGCATAATCTTTTTTTAATATTTTTTTTTTAATTCTGTGTTTAATGTGTATTAGAGCTCGTGGGAAGACCCATGTTGGCAGCCTAGGCAAGTGAAGTTTTCTTCAGCTCCACAAATCCACTATACACAGACTTCTGCCAAAAAGAGTTCATCCATGTGGTCCCATACCTGCCCTCAACATGGTGGGGAGAGCAGGAACTGATGGATCACCACTGCAGACCAAATCAAGTAAGTCCTTCCCAGCAGCAGAATTAACAGCAGAGGTCTAGGAACGAGTTCAAGGAGCAAACTCCCACAAGGAGCTGTGCAGGGCATCCTCCCACAGTATCTGGGCACTACCATCTGGCAGGACACCACACAAGTCCCCCTGGGTGCATGTAGAAGGAGCTGGGTGAACTATGGTAGCCTCGATGGGAATTTCAAAGAAACCAGTCCTGGGGATGCTTAGTAAGACATATGGGTCTCCACAAAACACCACCCGACCCCAAAATTCCCATCTCTCTGAAGGTTGTATGCCCCTCCTCCCCAAGAAAAAAATGTTAAAGAAAACTTGTTTCCTCCTCTGCTATTTTCCTTCTGTCCTTCAGGCTGGCGCTGCTCAGCCTCCACATTCAAGCAGTATGCGTTTCCTCTAGAGCACATTTAAGGAGTACAGACATGATCATTTAAGTGCACACTTTACTTAGCTATCCTTAAGAACACAAAATAGACCCAGAAAAAAAAGACGGTGTCTGTATGCTCATTAAAACGCTTTCAGCCCAGGGCAAGGATTTGATCAAAAGGATTCCTGCCAATGGAAGGGCATGCTGGAGCCATTGTAAGAAGTTATGTGCGAGCGTCTGTCTTCCTTTCCTTTTCTTTCTTGTGCCCTGTCCCTTCCACTGCCACCTCCAATCTCTTTTCTTCCAGCTGGGGGAACAGAAGAGATTTTACTTCCTTGATGACAATTGTGTCCTTTGAGCAGCCAAAGCAAAAGGCACTTTGAGTTCAAATGAGACTGTGACTTAAACCAATATTAGCCAAGACCAACACATGTTTATTGTAATATAAGTAACCTTCATTCTGATCAGCAGGTTTTCCTCACCCCACTGCAGTTTTACTCATTGCTGCTTTCATTCTTCCAAAATGAATAAATGAAATGGCTGCACATTTTTATTCACAGCAGTGGGTTTCAGAACTTCAAATCAGAGAGGCGTTTTGATTTTAGAAATAAACTCCAGAGGAAACAGTTTCAGCCAGAACTTTCATATATTTTTTTTACCAGTTTAAGGTAACATCAAAACTCACCTTTCCAAAAAAATGAAACCTCACAGCATTCTTTTAATCCAAATTAAATAAAGTGTCATCCCTATGTCCTCTTCCTTCATATTTAGAGGGAAAGAAAACTATCCTGCCCATACTTTAATGGTTTTGTCTGCAAATCCTAAATGCTCTGCTGCTGCAAATTTCGAATGATCTTATACAGCCAAAGTCTCTTTGGTGTCAGCAGCTGCCCAGGTAGCAACACAACCACGAGAACGCTGCTGATCAGAACAATGAATGCCAGATCTACAGATGTCATATCAAGGTAGAAATCTTGATGAGCATTGTAGTGACATTACAAAGTGGATTACACATGCTGTATCTGGGTCAGAGAAGGAGTGATTTCAGTAAGGTCAACAAAGTACTTCTGACCAAACTTATTTTTCAACATTTTGAGAGATACGCTTTTGTTTGTTACTTCATGTTGCATCTAATAGCAATACTCTCTCTGTTCTCCTGTATCAGTCTGGAAGCAAAGTTAAAAGGAAGGCAAAATACTCCCATGCCTGGGGTTATGCAATTTCAGAGATGGGTTCCAACTCCCTGCTCTACTTTCCTTCATGACTGGGGGCCCAGCCACTGCTGCCCAGAGAAGCTTTTGAGCTACATACTCAAAGTGTCTGTCCCTCACTCGCTCTCTGCCTTCATTCTCCACTCAGTGAGAGGATTCTTCCTTTCCAGGTGTGTTGGTGTTTGTCAAAGGAACAAATATAGCAAGATTATACAGTCTCTATGTACTCTAGCCCAGGGATAAAACAAGTACCAAAACATTTATTTTTGGATGTGTGGGTCCCTACATGGCAAAGCTGTCACTGTACAGCACAAAATATACCTCACCTTCAACCATCTTTCCCAGAAATGGACAACAGGACAAAGGCTAAGGAACTGTACCTACATGGGAGGCAGGAGATGAAGTTGCCCTATCCAGGGAATGTGACATTTCAAAGATGTTTGGCTTACAGTACTGTGGGTGGAAGGAAGGGACACTCGTGAGATTTTTTTTGGCTGTACCAACGTCTTTTCTTGTCTTAATTTTGAAATTGAATTTATTTTTTTTTTTTTTTTACAAAATCTAGTGCAAAATAAATGCAGTTCTTGACATCTGATATCTTGTGTTTCCAGATTCAATAGGCTCCCTGGGATGCTGACAGCTGCAAACAAAATTGGAAAGGCTGACCATCCCCTCCAGCTGTGCTGGGGCTCCCAGTGCCAGCAGCTCTGGAGCACCCACCATGCATGCTGAATCTCCTGGCTCCTCGACTCTCCCGCAGAGAAGAGCCTGGATCTTGTGCCTTGCCACTGGAATGGCTTGGGCAGGATGAGCTGTGCATAGTAAAGACAGTGCAATGAGGCTGTCAGAGAGCAATACCATTGTGTTGGAAAGAGAGGCTCTACAGGGCAATGCTTGAGCCCCCTTAGTTCTTACCCAAACCACAAACTAGGGGTGCAACTTAGGGATGCACTAGGAAGCACGTGAGATAATCCAGTGGCTCTCCTTCTGCCATTAAGGGCTTTGAAACTTATTGCAACTTTCAAATCTTGGGAGAAAGCTAGTTTAATGCTTAAGTATTGCTCAGCATGAACTCAAATGTTTACTTTCATATAGGTCCTTTGCACTGCAACAGCCTTCCTAAAACTGCAGAGGCAGATCTTAAACTGAAACACTGATGTCAGTTCTGAACACCTCAAACCTAAAAGGACATATATGTGCATATACATATATAAACAGTGAAAAAAGGTTTTTCAGTTATCCAACCTAACTATAAACATAATCCAATTGTGTTGTGTCTATTTTTAAAGAAAAAAAAGAGGGCTATTTCTACTCAGTTGAGGAAGTGGAAATCCTACTATCACAAATCTTCACATTTCTGTGAGAGTCAAAAATAGAAACCAGATCTGTAACTGAAAGCTGTAATTATCAAGACTAACCTTTCCTGACTGAGAAATGCAGAATTGAGGGGAAAAAAAAAAGTTAAGAAAAACTATTCAAAAGCTTAAATAATTCAAAGCAAGCAAAACCACTTCTTTTCAGTTTTTATCCTGCATATCAAAAAACCTATGAAATACTGTGGTGGTAGTAAGAAGCCTCTGCTGTATTTATTTCTCCATGATGACAGTATACTTTATTGCAGAGCAGTGGTACATGTGTCAGATACATCTAATTCAACAAGGGTATGATCCAACACTCAAGGAGCACAACTAAGATTACCCCATTGACTTCTATAAGCATTCCTCCAAGCTGCTCTCGGGGCTGCATTACTTTCCTTAATGGATAATTTTGAGCTCACATCTGTGTTCTGAAACATTACTCTTGGTACATAAAGAATGAGTTTATCTGCTTTTATTATGGTTTATGGTTCATATTCTATCAATATGCCACAATCCAAGGCTTAAGTTTGATGTTAAATAATCAACATATTTAAGGAGAAAAACTAAAGCCACCCCACTATGTTTTAATTAATCTTTACCACATATATAAATAATAGGCAAAATTTGTTTCCATTAGGAAGATAAGCTTTCTTCAAAGCAGTTCACTGTTTAAGGCTTTAAATTTTGCCAGCACTTGCACAAGGTTGCAACAAACCTTGACTTATTTACAGAGAGATGTCAAGTGCAGATAAAACCACTTAATGATCCACCAGTTCTTGCTAAACACATTTTCCTTCCATGCCCTTTCTGAAAGCAGGTAGGATAGCACTCTTCTTTAGCATATTCTTAAATTACTTGAAATAAAGGTTTTACAGAACAGGTGAACCAATGGGGCTTATGGCCTCAAAGCACTTAGGGTTAAAAATAACAACAAAAAAAGTCCTTGGGTATTTATTTGAAAATAATTATATAGTAACAATAGAAAAAGCAAAACCCAAAAGTTTGGTTTGGTTTGGTTTGGTGTCTCATTCAAGACCAGGTATTTTCTGTGACAGAAACTGTCAACTTTCAATTTTTGAACTTCTGTCAGATTTGCGGCAACAACAACAGCAAATAACTGCCCCAAATGCCTCAAGCATTGAGGAGAATATATTCCCATCAACAGAAACATTTGACCTCTGCTTGTCTGAGTGCATTCCAGTTTCTCTATGTTTGTTCATAAGGACTCTGCCTGAGTGGACATCAGCTTGCAGCAAGGGCTGACTTAGTAAAACCAATATGTTGCCATAGGGACCCTGATGTATTTATCAGAATTTCCTCTTCCCTTGTGTTCAGCTGTTCCTTGCATGGGATAAGACTGGTTTTAAAAAAAAATCAACAACCCAACCAACCAACCAACCAACCAACCAAAAAAAAAAAACAAAAAAAAACCCAAAAAAAACCCAAAAAAAAAACCCCAAAAAAACCCAAAAAAAACCCAAACCAAAAAAAACCCCAAAAAAACGCACAAACCAAACTAAACAAAAAAAAACCCCAAAAAACTCTAACCAAACAAACAAAAGCACAAAAGCCAAACAAGAAAAAAACAAACAAAACACAAAACCCCCCCTCCAGTGTTCATTGCTTCTTATCATTGCATTTGATGCAGGTCTCAGGCAACCTGGCAGTATTTCTTTGTGCTCACCTTAGAAACGTGCACCTACAGGTTGTCTTCTGGGCCATGTTGCAAGCCCTTGGAAGTCAATGGAAAGTGTCTGTGTGCCTCTGTTGGGGACACTACTGCTGCACAGTAAGCAAGAGAGGAGTCTCCTTCCACCTCATTCATTTCTTTGTCTCCTCTCCCTGTAGGATTAGAGGTGGTAACCTCCTACACAGACATCTGGGAGGTAAAATGTCAACATTGACATTGACTACTCCTGCTCTAAGGAGGAACTCGAAGTTAAGAAATGAGGGAGAGTTTTAACATGGCATAATTTCAGGACTCCCAGACTGAATAAGGTGTGTATTCCCCACGTGTGACTGGTGGTGGTGCAGCAGGTGAGGAATGGTTCTGAACCTGAAGGATTTTGAACTTCTTTATTAACTCTGCAAGGAAGGTGGTGAGCACTTGGAGCACTAGTCATCACGCACCTTACTCTAGATTCCTCCCTCCAGTTACTGCCTTGGTCATTTCCCTGGGAAAATGCACCTCTCTCCCCGTGTGAAGTGAAGCTGACCAGGACGAGCCCTTTTCCCCCTCCAAGCTGCAAGCAGTGAAAGGAGAGCTATCAGCAGGGTCTGTTTACAGACACGGTTTGAGAAAATCCCCCTCTCCCCCTCCCACAGGCTCAGCACACACAAGTGCCACATGGAAACAACAAACAGAACGTTAGTCATTTCCTCCATGCTGCCAGCTGCTGAGGGTTTGCATAAGAAGAACCCTTGGACTTCAGCTTATTTCTTAAAACACCTCTCGTACCAAATCTTTCAGCAAACAGATGCTGGACCAGTGCCAGCAAGGCCAGTCGAGTGCTATTTCCTGGCATGCCCTGCTGCCTTCCCCACCATCATCACCCCCACTCTCTCCCATTGCTCACCCCACAACTACAGACCTCCTGTCTGATAGGGACTGTCTTTTTGAAGCCTTCTGCCTACATTGCAGTCATGCAGATCCAGGGCAGATGCTCAGGCTTAGCTGCTGCTTTCGCAATTAATACTTAGGTGATGGTGGGATCTAAAAGTTTCGGTTACGGATCAGGGTCCATGTGACACTGCAGGACTGAGTGACAAAGGAGACAGCCTTTGCCCCCAGAAAACAGTCAGTCAACAATCAGTCAGGAAATAACCTCTGTGTGAATAACAAAAATGGGTGGGATGAGCCAACAACAAAAAGAACAAATTTAGCAAAAAAGTCAAAGCTTCAACCTCGTAAATGAGATTGTCATTTTGATATGAACCTTGCTTCTGAATCAGAACGTGAAAGCATTGTGCTTTTGATGCTCTCAAACACTTTGTCTTGTCTCTCATTTGTTCTGTTTGTTCTGTTTCCTCAAGCCTTCCTTTGTCCTTCTCAGGGAACCCTATGCCAAGGGATACCTGGCACTGGCTTTCATTGATTCAAGTAATTCCTATGCTTTAGTACACAATAGCCATTACCCCTGAGATCATCATCACATTTGAAGCTCACTGCCTCATCTCTTCACATCCAGGTGAAACATCTGCCCAGGCAGGTGGAAGGATGGCAGCATGTCCTGCTTCCATGCCCTCTCCCAGACATTTCACTGAAGCATTTCCACAATGTGGAGCAGAAAGAGCCAAAATGAAGACCCCAGGAGGTAGGATGGAGTGGTCAATCTCCTGGTTCTGTCAGGTGGCCCTTGCTGGGAAGATCAGCCCAGGGTCTCAGGACTGCTGCAAAGCACTAGAGTTTCAAGTGAAACAAAAACAAACTTGAGTTTCTGCAGCTGATTCAGACACTCTGTTCCCTCTGTACACTGTACTCTATCAGAAACCTTTATTTCCCACCTTGTTCTGTTGGTCCACATAAGCTTTCTTTTTTCTTTATTTTGGTTTTACTTCCTGGTGAGTTTATTACTGGGATTGAGTACTCTCAGGCACCATGCTCATCTAGTTTAGCCTACAAATGTGTGTATCCTCTTTGTCACTACTTTATCCCTATGTGACCACCTTTTCTATTTCTTGCTTCCACCAAAACAATTTGTATAGTAAATTGTCAAATATACATTACTTACCTTTACAGGAAAGGCATGTCTTGCTTCAGTTCTAATTATAAGTAAGGTACTCTTTTGAAAATTTATTCTGACACAGAGCAAGCTGGTGGGATATTTCCCATTTTCTGTACTATTTGGTTTTCTTACTTCTCAGTCCTCAGCACCAAAATCCCAGGAAATTATTTTCTGTATCGGTTCCCCATCTTCTTATGTGAACACACTGAAGAGGTGCATCCATTAATGTTTCTGTCTATGTCTGCCTATGCTGTCAATAAATCATGTTCACCACATCTCCTTCACTGACTCCCTGTTCCTTACATACTTGAATACTTTCTTATTATTTATGTTAACCTCCTCTGTAATCTTACTGCATTTTTACCAGTTCTTGCCTTATCATTGTTTACTGTCTCATTTTGCAGTCGTGCTCAGAACCTCTATAATAATCTCACATGCAGCACTTAGTACATTTTTTTATATATTTGTTCCTTAATCATTGGTCTTGGAGGAAAATGGTTTTCTTTGTTTGTTTCCCTTTTGGAGCTCAGTCATAGATGTCTCTATCTTTCATTCTTTCTAAAAATATATATCAATGTTAATACCAAAGTTTTCATCTGAACTCAAGCTGATCATAAGCTTACACTCCTCAACCAAAAAACAACTTTCCAGGAACAAAAGAAATGAAAATAAATAATGAAGATATATGAATATGGGTTTCCATGCTGAAAACTGTCTGCCAGGTTCCTGTAGTGTGTGGGTATTGCCTCAGGACAATATTCTAAGTCTCTTACAATAAACTTTTTCTAGGCTTTACAATCTTTTGTTTAGTTTGGGGTTTTGGGGTTTTTTTGTGGGTAGTTGGTTGGTTTTTTTTTTACTTTGGGTTTTGGTCCCTACCTTATATCTCCTCATTGCTGGTCTTTTCCTCCCTCCCCATCTCTTCATATAGGTGGGGAAAGTAGGTATAATTCGGCACAAAAGTAGAGTTAGGGACACGTGGAAATACACAGGCTGAGCTACCCCCTGAATTCAGACACAGGATTCTGTTGGTGTACTAGAACTAGAGTGCCCAATATATTGGAAGAAATGTTATTTTCCAAGTATTCATGCCAAACTTGCGGACACTAATCTTTGTAACCAGCCATGCTGCTGAAGACTAATGAGAACTAAACACGTATTCCAAAGCATGAGGGAGTATACTAAATATAACTCCTCTGACAACATTAAACACTGATGTGTCTTTCAGTACTCACAGAAAAGGGCAGCTGCTCAAGCCAATGCTGTTTATGCGTGAACAAACTTTCCGTGTTGTATTTTCTAATTTTCTTATTCTGTTATTTCTTGTGAATTTGGAAAAAGTCTTCGACTTGGTTGCTAGATTAGAAATCACTAAGGTAAGTAGAGTTTTCTCTGTGTAGACCAAGACACACCACCAGTCACTGATTCATTTTCAAGAACTATAGGACACTCTTGGCACTACTTGATCAGAAAGCAATGGATAATTTTATATTTTATGTTCATATATATATGTGTCTTAGGATACTCATTTGCTAGATCTTCCTTCACATTGATCAGTGAGTGACAAAAGGGAACGAAATTGCAAGCACAGGACTTCTTACTAGAATTCACTGTGAACCTATCAATTGAATGATCTAGTTGGAGCAAAGCCTTTCATCAACACTGTCACTCTATTGATAGGTACTGAAACAGAATGCAAGAGAACAGCCAAGACAGCCAGAAGCCCAGTGAATATGGCAGTGGTGAAGGAGGTAGAAGACAGTCTGAATCCCTGCTTTGCCTAATGTAATCAGGGACTTGTTACTCTGATACTGCAGGCTGAGTGTAAGCTTCATCTGACCCCTTATAGATGCCTTCAATACAGGCTTCTACGTCTGAGCTCATCATCCATACTGCATTATGGCTGATGGAGAGAAGCAGGAATTTTTAGCACATGTTATTTAAGCCCTAAGTAGACTGCTGCTCTCCCATTAGCTGTAAGTGAAGCCAGAGGGAGTGAATCAGACAGAGAGGTCTACCCCGCACACCCTGAAGCTGAGAAAGAACCCCTCTGGACACTCAGTCAACTTCCCAAAATGAAACAGTTTGAGGAGAAAAGGTAAATAAGGTCATCCCACCACCTACAGATAGGTATGGTCACCTATCTGGGTCAGTGGGCTGCCTTTTCCAGGTGCTTGCTGCTGCAGTATTCCAACATCATCTACCCTTCTCTGTTGCGTGCAGGTTGCTTTCACAATACACTGTGAATTTTCAAGGCAATACCATGTTCTGGTCTGCTCTTCTGCTTGCTTTTCTCTTTCTTTTAATCTGAGGTGAATGATATACTTCATACCTGTCAGCTCATCCTCTAGTAAGTCCACATCAGGTCATGTGCTCATATAGTAGTTACCACTTCATTTTTCATGTTGGGGTTATATATACTAATTTCCACACCACCCTGGAAGGCTTCATGGGTAACCAGGTACTGTCAAATAATTTCCTTTAACTGAAAAGAAGCTTACTGGTTTCCATGCCAGAGGCTTGTCATATCAGTTGTGAGATTTGGTGGGTTTTAGTATTTATCATCAAGTAAGGTATTTTTCCCTCATCTACAGCTGCTAAAAGAAAAGGAATAGCTCATCTCTCTCTTAATGCCATTGTTTCCTAGCCTGATTAATTTCTCCTTCATTCTTGCCTTTTAGGATAAGCATTAGTTTCCTTTGGGGTTTCTACTTTTTCACAGAGACACTTATTTCTTCAGACTACTCATGCCATAAGAAATGGAAGGCTACAGTTTAGAAGCTCTGGAGCATCGATTGATATACCTGAGAGGGCCAAGGTGTAAAGGTATTAATAGAGCTGCCAGGGACAGCCAGAGACAGCCACATAATTTAGAGCAGTGTCAGGGCTGTTCTAAAATATGCAGGTGTTCATGACCCCCACTGAACTCTCCATTAGCCAAGGATCATTGCAACTATTAGCCTCTGCCGCTGTATTCCCTCACTAGGCTGAATTAGGATGAATTTCAATTACTGCTCCATTCCCTTCCCTTCTGTCTTTATAGCCTCTTTCAAGAAATATCCCATATCCCATTTCCAACACATTACAATATTCCAGTCAAATTTCATTAGTATAACTTCCATTTGCTTAAATTTCTTCCTGTGTCTTATGTGTTTGTGTTGCCTCCTCTTGAGCATTTTCTTTCTGGTGATAGACCATGTCACTGGATCCTAACTACTCCCCAACTTCAACTTAATTGATCGCACTTGGCATGTTTCCTAGAATTAGGACCTGAGTAGCCTCAGACTACACAAGCTTGGCTGTTCAGCTGACCGTGTGAGATGGCAATCTTGCATTACTTCTGGAAACCCATTCCTCCGCCTCACTTCTGCATCGTAGCTGTTCCAATCAATAGCTGAGTAATTAAAATCCCTCATGATCAATGTTCTAGCTGTTTTACAGACTTCTCTTATCTGTAAAAACATTTCCCAACCTACTTTCTTTGCCTGCCCTGGGGTTCTGTAGCAACATCCAGGAATAGCATGACTGCATTCATTGTCCTTTCTCAGCTTCTGCCCGAACAGTCTTTGCTCTGACAGGCAAAACATTTGTAGTGTTTCCTGCCCTGGATATGGATATATACTGCTATCTCTGCTGTGATTGAAGAACACAGCCTGTCCCCTTTAATAAACTTTGCATGGCCCTACTCTGTTTTCAGTCCCTTCTAGCTCACACATTCCAGGAATATCACACTTAGCCTTGGAAATGCATGTTTTCAATTGGTGACCTTATTAATATGCTCACAGCATTTGTATAGAAGCTATTTTCTCCTCCCACCTTTGCTTTACATTCTCATTATCTCCTACAACGACAACCAGTGGATACATTACCGAGAGATCCATGCATTCCCTCCTTTAAATTCTTCTCCTCCCACACCACTAATCTAAAAAAATGGGTAGATCTTTTCCTTATTAGTGGGCAATCTGTTTGCTCCCATAGGGTGTGGAATAATACAGGCCATCTCTCCTTTGTCATCTTGCTTTCCCTCTTTTGTTTTTATGACACCTCAAAGTATCACACTACCTCTTACCACACTGATGCTCTTCCCCCTCCCCCCCAATTAATTTTACTGTGTTAAAATAAACCAATTGCATACTGGAAAACACTATTATGCTGGTTTCTTCTTCCACTGGCTAACTGAGGCATGTAAGGCTTTCAAATACCTGTATGTTATCTACATAATTTAGAAAAATCACCATCCATTATGCTAGATTCTTTTTAAGGCTATTTTATCTGTCATAGCCCAGTGACTAAAAATCCTCTACCCCTTCTTCTGAAAGCATTTGAGTCTTGTGCATTTGTGTGAGAATTTGTAAACGACCTGTCTGCAACACCAACTCTGCCATCGACACTTCTCTGATCTAATTGTGCTGTAGATTTCCCTATGCCCATTTCATCATCTTGTGAGATCATGTCTTCTGAATTGTTAAAACTCTGGGAAATATTCTGGGCACTGGTACAAGACCCCCTCTCTTTATTACACTTTTTCCCTGCTTTACTACCTCTTAGTTATCCAGCCACTGTCCTTTATATCCCCCTGCTTCTGCTGGAATAGGGCTGCTTCTCCTGCACAAGGCTGTGCTTCCAATGCACTCATCCTGCAACTCACTCACAGCTGGTTCTCCTCCTCCTCTGTCACTCCTTCGGAGTATGAAACCAGCCATCTGTCATCAGTGAACCTCTCATATTCATTGATCTTCCCCAGCACATCAACCTATCTTTCTAATTCCACTCTCCAGTTTCTTAGTGCCACAGCAACTGGCAGTGCATGTACATGCATGTGCACATGCACACACAGAGAATATTGTTCTGCCTTTTTTTCTAGTGCCCATGTTCAAAACACACAGTAGCTGAAAAATAAATCCTTTTAGTTTTTTGGTTTTGAAACCAGGAGAAGTAGAGGATGACTGCAATTCAGTTACAGACAGTAACAAACAAATTGCACATTATTTCATGAAACAATGAAGAAAGAAGAACCTAAAAATAACATGAAATATACCTGGTTATTGAGGAGTTGCATTTATGAGGTGTGGTGCCCAGCCAAGCACTAGAGCTCCTAGAGAAGGTTCTGGATTGACTTACAGAGCTTCTTTTCCCTTCTAGCATGCAGTGCAGCACAGGGTGGGGTACAGAAACAGAGCTGTGAACTCTCTCTGACTGATATGGATCCATTCTCTTCTGATACCATCTCTAACTCTTTTCTAACTCCACCTTTGGTCCTCTCACCTTTTGATTGTTAGCTCTTGTCCCGTGTTTTCAAAGAGCCCAGTTCAGTGGAACCTTCCTCTGGCTAGTGCTAGTAGCCACAATGGTGCAAGAAACAAAATCAACAATTATAGTACTAATATCCAGTTACTATGAGGTCCATCCTTCCACAACTTAAGTAAAACCAGAAGGAGCTACTACTGTTATATGGTTTAGAGGGATTTATTTGTTTGGAGCTCTCCTAACAGCTAATGCTTAGATCCAAACTGTACTTGTTCTACTAACTCAATCCCAGACTGATCAACAGGGAAATCAGGCTGGCTGAAAGCAGCATCCAGGCTTTCTGGTTTCTTGGATCTATTTCTCTTAAAGCATGCAGTAAGGTCCTCTACTTTATGTGTACAGTTCTGCTGAAATCAACCAGACTCTAGGATGGTGGTGACTTCTGTTCTTGGACTGCACAAAGACATTTATGTTTTTAAAACAAAAAAAAATCTATGAAAATATGACTTGTCTTCTTTCACCTGCCACTAAATCAAGCTGCAGTCTCATAATTTCCTTACAACAATCTGATGACATCAGATTAAAATCTACAAGGCAATACAGCTCACATCAAACCTCATGGGCCTGTTTGCAATCATTGCAAAGTTCTTCTGCGTCAGCCTGCCTGTTGCATATGAACATTATATCCCTCTGCAAAAAAATCCCTGTGACATTTTTGGTAGAAGACATTTACTGCACATGAACAGTGGCTGATTGTTTTTTAAATCTCAGATATCTTGTCTGAGTTTACCTTTTTTCCCTCAAAATGCCAAAACTGATTAAAACGTATGATCAGTTAATCTTTGTCAAATTCCATCATTATAGTAATATGCGTTTGCAGTTGAGTAATGGAAAGAAGGGGCATAATTTACTACCCAAAGCCCTTGTTTTCCACATCTGTGCCTTTTCTTACTTTTTCTTGAACCTTGATCTTAACCCATACCTGTGACCCTGCTAATTCATATACAAAAATTAGGAGAAAAAAAACTTGCCCTATAAGGAATAAACATGGGTGTCTCAAATGGCAGAACAAGGCTAGGTTTAAGCAGCTGAATTTCACCCCTGTGTTTAAATGCCTACTGAAGCACAATGTTATTGTGGGGGAGGCAATACTTGCACCTTTGTCTCCAGGCTCAGTTATGTACTGTAATGGGCACACAAGGAAAAACACAGGGAGATGTGCTGTAACAAGTTGTGCCAAGGGCTCTTTCACAACTCACCAGCCAAGTAAAAATGAACAACAAGAGATTTGGGAACTGATTCTTTTCTGTAGTTGCAATTCACTCCCTCCCTCAAAGGCTGAGCATGCCAGAAACCAAACCAGCTCTAGTATCCTGAATACTTGTTTGGCTCAGGCCCAGCCATTGCTGAGTGAAATAGGGCCTTCTGCTGACTCGGGTCAAGACTATCTCTGTACTGCTCTCATGTTACCAGAGAACAACCTCGCTTCTCAGTGAATCTCTCCAGGGATTGTCCTCATTTTCTGTCACACTAGAGCAGGGATGAGCAAGGATCTCAACGTCTTTCAAGCATGGCACTAATGTCTCAGGGACATTGCAAGATGCTGTGATCTCCCAGTCTACTGCTTCCACCCTTAAGAAACAAGGTGCAGTCATATACCTCCCAGAAATCCAGTTCATCAATTCACGCGTGTGCGCAGATTTAAGGGGCATGCTCTTCACTAAGAATTAATAGCAGCATTACAGTTCTTCACTTCTTCGTCTATCTTCCTACACTTTTATGCCTCCCTGCATGTTGCAGAAAAGCTTACCTTTTGTCATTCCAAGTTGTTACTCTACCTCACTTTCCCTTCAAAGTTGAAGACACAGCTGAGCTTCTTGTAATTTAAGGAAATAACCTCCCTGCAGCAACATTCACCCAATAGTGCATCTACAACTGATGCACACTGCTAGGACTGATGGCTCAGGGAAAAGATAGAAATGTGTAGGCTGTGGGTGGTGGAAGGGAAGAGCTGATGGGTGGAACTGACTGTTAAACAATTTAATTGCTTTTTCTGTTTTGCTGTGAAGAAATATGCAGTGTAGCCATCTCAGCTCATCTACTGACTTTTTTTTCTGTGCAACAACATATATAATTAAACATAGGTAGCTGGACACTTAGTTCTGCATTTTTTAAATACTCCATTGTATAATACTGTCATACTTCATTTCCACATATAAAGAATAAACCATGTAACTCATCTGGGTGTCAGAGATCTCAAACAACTAGTGTCTGTAAACCCTGGAGGGAATGCTAAATTGAGCTGAAAACTTTCATTCCAGCATTATGCATCCACTTTTCCTGTTAACCTGTTTTTCCCACAATCAGAGGATTTTGGGTTTGCTTGAGGCAATACCTTTTCAGGAAGGAGAAAGTATGTGATGAGATTCCTGTTCTGATTTAAAAAACTATCCAGAAAGAGAGTGTGGGAGGACACAGATTGGATAACAATGAATTAAAAAGGAAAAAAAAAAAGGGAGAAACCCACTTCAGTACTGAAGATTGCAGTGGCTCAAGTATTTGTTGCACTCCAACACCTAGAGTCGTGAGGGGAGGTAAATGCCTAAGTAGAGAAGTCAGTTCGGTGTATGAAAGATGGGACCTCACATCTTCCATCTGCTTGCAGTGACTTGAACCTATACATTTTCATTTCCACAGATTTGTGCTAACCAGTGGTCCATAAAGCAGGCTAGGATGCTGTGAATATTCTGTTAAAGCTGTTTCACTACATCTGGAAGACACTGATATTCACCTGGCCAGAGGAAAAAAGGAGCATGACTTTAAAATTCCCTGGTCATATCAGAGTCCTAGTCAAGATTTTGGAATAGATAGAGCAGAGATGGGGACTAAGGGAATATCTCCTTATGTCAACACAACACATATTGATAGGAGCTGAGGTGTCCACTCACAATTGCATAAGCACTCTTGTAGAGCAAACAATGTCAGTAACTTGGTCCTCACTCTTATACTTTTCCAAATACTTTGCTTAAAAGACTTCTGAGAACTTGAGATGCTAAAACATGACTTCTAAAAGTGGAAGTCTGAAGTTTCTGCATGAAGAAAACACCATGGAACTTCAGCCACTGGCTCTCTGATTTTTCAGACTGCCAGCACTGCTGGTTGTACTTTGAAGGTACAGGGATGGAAAGACTCACTGGTTAATAACATGAAACCAGGCCTGGAAGCACCATGTTGCTCCAGGGAATGCTACACGGTAGCAGTACAAACTCAAGTAATAGGGCAGAAAAATACTGTCAGATGAGGAAATGTTTGCGAGAATTGAATATTGGCTAAACAGTTCATTAAATCCTTCATAGTCCCATCATTGTTTCTCATTTCTTGTCTCAGTCCTGTCTCCGCCAAGAACAAGTTGCTGTAAAGCAATTTCCCAGAACCAAGAATGCCAAAGTACTTCTCAGTTCTAGTAGTTCATTTCTATTTTACTTTGGATTAGATATGAAGTGGTTGCTTTTATGTGAGTGAAAGAATGTGAACAGAGAATGAAATGAAATTGAAAGTGTAGAAGTAGAAGTAGCTACAGCTGCCTTAGACTCCGGGGAAAATAATGCTGTAGCAACAGACATAAAGTTGTAACAGAAGGTATGAGAAAACAGCCAAAAAGTCTCCAGTGTTGGTTTGGATGACAGAGATTGCACGGAACTCTTCCCACAGAAAACTGTGTGTACCAATCTCTTTAGCACTCCTGACTTACAGCTAACATGGGTCATCAACAGACAATTCGTTTTGGGACAAATCACGATAGATTTCCAAAGCTATGTGTAGGAGGAACAGGACTGAGCAAAGCTTGTGTGTTAATCATCATTCTGACAAAAGGCATCTATTTGATCTTTAATACTTGGTCACGGGCTCCGTGTGACACAGTGGACGTTGTAGAGAGATGATGAGTGTGGATCTTATTTCATTATCCATGTGCTCATGTACGGAGAGACAGTTCATACAGCCATCTGGTCTCACTGTGCAGTCATGCAACAGTTTTTCAGATCTTTGTCTTCCGATTGGCCTTCTTTCACTCTAATTTTCTGTCTTGTTTGAGCTAAGAAGGACAAATGACTAGAAAGCAAAGCTTGCTTTTGTCTGTCAGCTCACAGTATCACACGAGTGTATTTATACCGGTATCAACTATAGCGCAATTTGCAAGTATGAAGAGGGACAGAACAGCCTTAGAGCATCCCCAAAAGGGCAGAAGAGAGTTATTTTTGCTTTTCCTCTCTTCACCTGCCCTCTATGTTGGCATATGAGCTTAAAGAGGAGTCAAAAATAAAAGCAGGGTATATATACTAACTTATATACCAACTCTTCAAAACCAACCAGTGATATGGAACAAACCATATTTTGACTCTATTAATCCTGTCTTCTACTTCATAATAATAAATAGATACTGACTCTTATCACACCTCTTAGCTGTTTTGCAGCTAAAACCCACTCTGGTCCCTAGTTCGTGCATACAAGTAGCTGATACAAATAGTACCTCCATACATTTGAGGTCATACTTACCAGATGTTAGAACTAATTAGGGCTTTCACAGCTTTTGGGCTTTTTTACTGGCCACTGCTCTTGGTCTATTAAAGTCAGTTAAAACAAAGCAGTTTAGCATGCTGAAGCCCGCTTTAAGTCTGACAGGAAAAGCCTTTGAGGGCAAGGGTCTTGTATTTCCCACTCTGTATCTCAAAATCCTGCAGCTTCTCAGACGTCCAACCAATCTTAACTTCATCTTGAACAAAAAAGGGTACCGAGAAGCCCAAGCCGAGCACAGAGATTTGTCTGAAAAAATTGGCTAGACAGAGACTCTATGGGATATCCAGGAGCAGCCTATGTTCTTCTCACTCCATGCACTTTTTGTGCTGGATAGACAACTCACTAACAACCTGTATGCCAATTGCTTTAAGGAGAGGAAAGGACAGGCTCAGGGATGAAAAGAGACAACCAGAGAGTTATAATTCAGACTTTCATAGAGCTTTTAGACTCAGATGCTCCTGATATTCATTTGTAAAACCATGTGAACTTTCTCACTGAAGGAATAGCAGCAGTGATACCATTGTGGGGGAAAGAAAAGATCTCAAGCTTTGAAAATATGACCATAAGTGCTTTGCTGAATAGTGTTCAAGTGGGTTTGAAACTAGGCAAAATGAGTTTGTCTGTCCCTACTTAAAACCACAGATTAGATAAGTATGAAAATATTTTCTCTGCTAAGCTATCAGCACTTGGCTTCTCTTTTAATTATAGTCAAATAATGTAACAAAGGGCAATTTCCATAACATTTATTCTAACAATTTCTTACATTTTACATTACAAAATTGTTCTGAACTTTTATCAGGGCATGTACAACACCTACTACTTTGTACTTTACCTTGATGCTGATGCCTCTGAAAGAGCAGTAAAAGAGAGATACCTGTTAATTGCCAGGTATCTCGTCTTCAAAGAGCTGTTTGGAAAGGCACCATAATTGTTGGACACTTTGTACTCTTAAATATACTGCACAGGTTTTGGTGATATGCCATCTCACTACCTGAAATCACTTGATTTCTGAGAATGTGTTGACTCTATTGTCTCAGTTTCCACTTCTCAGCCTGGTGCTTCTTCAGTTGTACACACACACTGTTCACTACAGGTGAGTAGGTAGCTGATCCTGAGAATCGCACCCGTTCTCTTCCCTAGAGGACTATTATGAAAAATCATGAAGACCAACCACTTGTGCTACCCCTGAGTTGCATCCCATTTTTTCCCCAAACTTGAATCGGGTGCTTCCTCTGAGTCTGAACAAATGATGGCCCATGTTTCAGGGAAGGAACCTTATCCTAGTTGTCAGGGAATGTTAAATTAACAGGGAAATGCTCAGTGAAAATATTAGTGGCATCTTTTTTAGGGAAGAGCATTTGAAACTAAAGAAATTATATCCTTGAAACAAAAAGGAAGAGTGAAGGGTCTTCTACATTATTATTTAACGAAATGTCATAGAAAACCAAAGCATGAAATATTTATAAACTCTGCTTTGAAGACCCCTATAAAACTGCTACTGAGTTTCTTTAAAATGAATATGCAGTCCATGATTTCAAAGCTTACTATATCAGGTCCTCAAGGTCTTTTAAAACAATTCATTTTCACTTCAGACATGAAAGGGAAAAATAAACGTAACAAGTCTCAAAGAAAGCTCAAATCTTTGCGTTTCGGGTTATGGTTTTGGTTTGCTCTTTTTTATTGATCATTTATGTACTAATTCTAAAATGCATTGCTCATATTTAATGTCACACACTGGAAAAGTAGTTCATCTAGGCTGAATTTAAGGAAATAATGTATCTTTTTTAAACTCAAAAAATTAATTTGGAAGAGTTCCTATAGTTAAAAAAAAGCGTCTAAACCACATTGGTCAATATTAGCAATAATGTTATCTAGTAAATGTTTCCTCAAGAAACTTCTCATCCCAAGTGTTACTTTAATTGTTGTTAAAGTTGAACCCAATCTAATTGTCCCCTCCATTACATTAAGAATGGTGTCCCTCATGCAGCCTTAGCCAGTGACAACAGACTTGTTAAAAGTGAAGTGTTTAATGTCAAGTCTGTAAAAGGGAATGAAAGAATCATTTAAATTTGAGACAAAATATCCCATTGCTGCATTTTCAAAGAAAAACCAATCATTTGCAAGACAAATCATCATTTTTCCACAGCAGACAGCGATTGTCTTTCTGAAAGGATATTAAATTCCTAAAATGTTATGCCTTATCTGAAGCCCTAAACTCCTCTGTTCACAGCACAACATCAGAGAAGTAGTAGTTCTTTGTTTAATGGAAACAAAATCCCCAGCAAACTAGGGCTATTCATCCTCCTTTCTCAGAGCTTTCTTAGGAGCTTTAAGATATTTTTCTGCTGATGACTTTGTGCATTTCCATCTGGAAGGCAATGATTTATTTTTCCATTTTCCGAAAGGAACTGGAGTGAACATGGCTGTTTATTTTTCTACTTAGATAGTGCCTTACCATGCCAAGACAACTCTGAGCACCAGCCTCATCAATTAATATCAGCACCACTCTGAGAATGGTGTTTGCTAAGAAACTGTTGCTACAGAACAAGCAAAATGAGGACAAAACATTGGGCCAAATGCTAGAAGAGGCAGAGGGGAGCCAGGATCTGTGGATCCTGGCCCAAGGAGCACAGACGGGGTAGTGCTGTCTCCCTGGCATAATCCCCTCCTCTGCAGACCACCCGCCTCCCCACCACCACCTCCTGGCTTTGGGCTCTACACCTGGGTAGGAGGGGCTGAGCTGGGATGCCATTCACACACCATATGGAGCCTTCCTCCATGTGCAAACCAGCATAGCTGAACGCTGATTCAGCTGGGGCTGTGAAACCACACCTCGAAAGGCATCTGTGGTACTTTGGGATATTCCTTCATCTAACCAGGCACGAGCCAGCCTTGGAAGAGACTCTCAGAAATAGCTCCATGCACCAGTCGCCTTCCTCATATTTAATAAAAGTGAGGGGAAATGGCAAGTTCACCTTCCCAAGTTACACATCAGATACACTGGAAGCCTTAATTGATGCTGCTGAAATGCTGCTGAACTTGCAGCATTCGGACAGAAAGTGAGAGCTCTCAGTGACATTTGCCACAGCGTTTTTCTTCATCTGGATGGTTGCTCAAAGAGGAGAGGTTGCTCAGTGGACTGTCTTTTCTCTGTATTAGCACACATGTGTGTCTCCAGCTATGCCTCATCTGTGTATTTCTTTGTTCCACTCTCTGTGGTCCCATATTCTTGCAGCAGTCCCACCAGAAGTGTTATGTTAGTGACCTTTAGCAATTGCTTTTGTTGATCTCCACAAGTAACAACCTAAGGTATCTTTTTTGTGCTATCTGTAGTGGCGAATAGCAAAGAGAAAACTATATGCTTTGACCACCGAGGCACGAATGCCTTTTTGGGCCATAATGGTGAGAGTGTGCCATAATTGTGAATGACAACAATCAACTGCTCATGGAGGAGTATACAGACCAAGTAGCAAGGTAAACAAAATAAACACGAGCACAGAGAAGAGGCAGAGGAGGAAGAGAAAGAGAGGCTAAAAAGCAGGAGTAAATGGTTTATTTAAGATCCCAGAGAAAGGTACTAAAAGAGCCAGAGATGAGACTCTTTTCTTACCTCCCAATTCAGTGTTCTGTGTATTGTAGCACATAGGCTTGATTGCTTTGCTGCTACAACAGACCACTCATTGTACACTTCAAAGCTGATATTAATATTTTCTCTGCTACTTTACACGATCCCTTAAAAAGGAATCTCTCTGCCTGAATGTAAAAACTATTATCAGGCATCAAGTTGACCAAACTCTGCCCAGATGTTGCAGCGTGGTTGCAAACTATATGTCAGCTGTTCTTTTTGCTGCTCACCATGCAGCCAGCCTGTTCATCTGGCCATATGGAAGATCCATGGGAAAAAAAGAATAGCTATTTGTGCATTGGTATTGAAAGTCAGAATAATACAGCCTTTAAGATTTAATGGGTACTCAAGCTGGCTTACAAATAACCTGCTTTGTCTGCATTATTTTGTCTGTGTCTTTCCTTATGAAAAACAAAGAATAGAAAAGAAAGATCAAAGATTTCAAAAGCAGCTTTATTTTGAAAGCCAAAATGCCTTACTCCATTCTAACAACGGGGAAGGCTTCTATAAACAGGCTTGACTCACACTGCACCTTGGCCCGCTGCAGCAGATGAAAGCTCCACAAGTATTTCAGCTCCCTGTGCCTTCCTGCATTCTCTCCTTCCCCACAGACATGGAGCCCACAAAGACTGAGGTTCAGTCCTCTTCCTGCCTGAAGTTACCCTGCCAGCCTGCCTGGAAAGCCTTCTGCATGGTAGAAGTAGCAGCAGCTCCTGAGGGAAGGGGAGCACACAAATTACGAGAAAAGGGTATTTCCTGTTAAACAGGGTACGGCAAAAGTTCATAATGTGATTCCCAGACATCACTGAAAACAAGGGGAGATCTGAGGTAGCAACTCAAGCTTTTTATCACACCGCATTTGCACAGTATAACATAGCTCGCATCTCATATTCTGGAGGCTGATATCTTGCAGGCAGGAAAGCCACCAGGGCTTTTGTGAACTGGAGCCACAGATGTGCCAATGATGGGACTGGGGTGGGGAACAAGCTTTTTGGGGCTTGGATATTACAAATTTAAGCAACCAGATTGGATGCCTACAGACTGTGCACTCACAAGAGCAACTCAGAGTACCTCAGTTGGGCTTGCATCAGTTCTCACACAATTACAGACAGCACTGCTTGGAAGCCTCTTTTTATCCCTGTTGACTGTTTGGGCAGTCTACGTTCAGAATTCAAGCACTAAATTCACAGTTTAAAGCTAAACTGTGCAAAACCATTTTCTTCTTTATGAAAAATGACTCACCGCGTCAAAAATCTGTTCTTCTAACATCGAGGACCTGCAGGTACCAAACTCTCTTAGATACAGCCTTCATGCATAGCTCAGGGAGTGGGGTCCTGCAAGAACATCTTCGCACGCATGAGCACCTGTATGTATGCAGTTATCTGCTTTGCATGTGGAAGACTGAGCCTGTGCATGGCTACACGGGCGCAACTTCAGACGTTTGATGATTTGGCCCTGGCTGCGCTGTCAGCTGCTGTCACTTTCTGTTTAGCGCAGCGTTCATAAGGCAGCAGCTAATGGGGCAGGAGCATGGGGAGGAATTCTGGCAAAGACAAGTCGCTGGGATATTTATTTGGCCGTCCTTATGTAAAAGAGTGTAAAAAGGGAGCAGTAAAATATTGTAAAACTTAAGCTGATACTTCCACTAATTCAAAGTGGCAGTTTTTAAATAGGGTTGCTTCTGTTTGTCACTTTCAATCATAGAATGCCGATAGTGGTACTTAGAAGGACTTAACAGTCTTAAGAAAATATACTGTCCCCCTCCCCCCAGACCAGAACAAAAAGAGCCATATTGTCATGCCTTGAGATACATCAAGTGCGCTGCGCGGGGAGGGGGTGGCTGCGCGTTTCCTCCTCAGCCGACGCAAGCGAAAGTGACAACTTGTCAACTCTCTCGCCCTGTTCACTTTGCATCCTGCTCCGTTTCTTGTGCTCTCTTGCCTTTCCCTGTCTGCTCTCCCCATTTCCAGTCCCGGTCTTCAAAAGAAAAGGGCGGTCCCGTGTCGGCAGCTTTTAACTGCATTTTATTTGTGCACACCCTTTTCCTGAATTAAAAATAATTCCTTTCCCCCACTAGTTTTCACATGTTCACAGGATTTGTACCTTAATTGAAGCAAGGCACAAACCTGACTTAGGCTTCTTGAGGGAGGAGAGGCATTTTTGCAGAGTAGCAAGCATTAGTTCTTCAACCCCTGCACGCAGGCCAAGCTGGAAACAAGCAGCAGACCTGCTGTGAAGCAGGAGGCTCCTGTGCCATGTCCTCTTTCTGCCATTTGCAGTCACTATTTGCAAAGATCCCCCCAAGGTGAGGGCCAGGGCCTTGCCTGGTCCAACCCTGGTCTTGCTAAAGGGTCAACGATGTTCTGCCTGCTCAGGTTTGTGCTACATGGGGACCACTGGGAAGCAGCAACTGCAATACCAGAAGTGTACTATATTTTTCACGTCTTATTCTTCATTACACAACCTGTTCCTCTCACTCTGACCACAGCAAATTGTAACTTCTGTGGACGGGCTTCCCAGACTTTAATGAGGGACGTGAGGCTCTGCTCCGCCTAGAAAGACGCACACAGATAAAACTCAGGTACTTCCCCTTTAATACCCTTTGTCAGCCCCCTCCACTGCTTGTTCAGAATCACTGCCCGAATGACTTTGCCAAGCAAAGGCAACAGAGTCAAACACCAGCAGGGACAGCTGTAGGAAACCTGCAGACAGCAAGCAGAGGGGCACGAGGAGGGGGGTCCCTTGAACACTGCCGAGGAGCTGTCTCAGTATGGAGAGCATGTTGGTAGGGCTGGAGAGGGACTATGCAGCCAGCAAACACACAGTTCACCTGAGAGAGAGGACATAGGAGTCACTCCAAATCTCTTTCACCTCAAATCTTTTTTCCTAATAAATAAGCAACAAAAAAAGCTGTGCATTTGAACAGAAAATTTCATTTGAATCAGAACAGAGAAAGGTAGATTTACTTTCCAGATTGAAACTCGGTCTAATAGCTAAGATAAGAAAGTGTGTGTGTGTGTGCGTGCGTGCCTGTGTGCAAATCCAGGAGGGGGAGTCAGATAAGAAAGAGCGATTAAGTTCTTGCATGAAAGTAGTTAAGCTGTCATCTTAAGCTCACTCTGTCAGAATTATTGCTGTTTATTCATAAGACTACTAAGGAACAGATGTTCACCTGGCCAAACAAACCTCCTGAAAGGAAGACACTCATATGTGGCAGTGATCAGAGTACGCTCTGATTCTTAGAAAAAAAGTTTTGTTTCCAGGCATTGGTTGAAGCTTAGTAAAAGAGTGGAAAGGAGAAAATAAAACGTAGGTGGAGGAGGTGGAGAGGAAAAATAGAGGGAGAGAGTGCAAAGACACAAATAAGAGCCAAGGTGAAATTACAAAAGCTAGAATGAACTCAGGGACACATCTTGAACATCAGTAAAAGCATTTGTAAGGACAATAGCTACACAAGAGACGGGATAATTAAAAGAGCACAAGCAGGAAAAAGAGTTGAATTTCTTTTCATAGTTTCTTTCTTTGTGTTGTTTCAAGTTAGCAGGCAAAATGTGCAAGCAGTATCCATTCTTCTCTACTTCCTAATGCATTTTCTTTGCTTAGTCTTTTGTCGTATTTATCTAGTGGATTTAGAGCATTGGCATCCTTTTGTGTTGAAGTTTCATGAATCAGCCTGTCTGCTACAGCCTGGGACAGGCACATCCTCCAAACATAGTCCAGAGTATAAACCAAAGAAAACACAAGAGAGAAGAAAGACACAGACTCATGGGTACCTTGAGAAGTAACAGGAATTTTATCCTGTTAAATTTCTAGTGGGCTGCTCACTGCAGCTTGGGGATGTCCAGGGCACAAGCAACAAGAACAAGCAGAAGAGCAAAAACTCAGAGGGGAGCTGGGAGTGAAGGAGGTGATACAAGGCCAAAGAAAGATTAGGGGCAGCTGCATTAACTGGGGTCTTGCTCCCTCTGAATTCACCATCTGGCAGATCCAGAGGCGCAGGGCTGAGGAGAGCCTGAGAGAAGGTTCAATATTTGGCACTTCTCATGCAAGAGGGAAGAAGGACACAAGCCTTTGCCCTACCACGAACAGGTGTTTGGGACCTGAATAGTACTGTGGGGAACATGAAGTGACCATGTTCACAATCAGTATCTTTTAAAATGAAAAAACCTTGTTATATTATGACATTGCATAATCATCCCTGGAAGACACCACTACTTCAATTACTACTTCACAAGAATCCTATTAAAAGGCAATAAGCCGAACTGTAAGTTAATTTTGAGTGGTTTTTCACCCAGCGGATCCCCTTGTGTTCAGAGCAATGGGCGATGAAGCTGTAGCCTAAACCATGTCAAGCTGTTCTGTGTACTCTGCAGTCAGTCGGATATTCCTTCTGCTGGAAAGATCACTAATTATTCAGTCGGCATTTGCCTGAATAAGGCCTCAAGATTTGGTCCAAAGACAGCAAATGTTCCTTCTTGATTATTTTTGCAAATTAAATGAGAAGAATTTAGAAAGAGAGCATATGAAGCTTATTTGTTAGACAGATGTTAAACAGACTAGCAGCTTCCCAGTATCCCTCTAATACTTATCCCCAGTACCAAAATATATTCCTTTAGCCTTTATAATGACATGGAAGTACTTAAGACTTTATTGATAGTATCCTGAATGGCTTTACAGGTCAAGAAGCATGAAATTATTTATGCTACTAATAATATTTTACATCAGCTTCAGGTCATTTTGGAGTGGATGGAATTTTTCAATTAATTAATTTGTTTGCTGAGAAATACAGTTTTGAGTCAACTAAAACTATTCATTAATACAAAGAGTCTCAAATGGGAGACAGAAAAGGAATATTTTGAAATTTTTTTTTGTTTCTTTGGATGGGGTTTTTTTTTGTTTGTTTTTCTTTTTGACAAAAATGGTTTGGAAATAAAGGAGGGGGTTGAAATATCTTATATTTAAATCATCTCTTATATCATCTGACCTAATATAATACTTCCTATCTTTTGAGGGTGCTTGGACTAAGAACTGAAAAAAACCAGGCACTCTACATCTCTGAGCCAGCTGAGCCTTTGAGCTGTCTTGGGGCATGATTGTAACTTCCTTCTTGTGAGCTTGGGGCGCTCCAGTCCAGCAGCAATGGGACAAATGTGCCTTTGATCCCTTCCCTCACTATCCAACCATACTTCACCTGCTCAGAGCAGCTTCTGAAGTGTATGAGATTTAATAACTGTTAGCACACAAGTTAATGAACATACATAGTCTTTGTTCCCAGCCCAGTCAGCAGCAATGGTGTATTAGAATTGTAAAGCAACTATTTGTTAGCCCTGGAGTGAAGTCAAAATATTACTCAGCAATGTTAGGAATAGCAACTGGTATCTGAACAATATTAGGACACTAAAATAGATTTATTAGCTTTTGCTTAATAAAGTGCATCTAGCCTTCTGAAAAACAGTAATGTAAATAATGAGGCATTCTGTATAATTTTTTCTCTTTGTGTGCCTTCCATATGAGCTTCTGTTCTGCTTACAGATCCAAAGATGATTTTTGCAATTGCCAACTCTGCCATTTCATCCTAAGACTTGAAAATCTATCTGCCATCTCTCTGCTATTAAGAGCCTCAGCAGTGGTACAGTTTCCACTGTTTAGACCTTCCTGGGATCTGCGCTCACTTGGAGGCCCAACAGAGTCTTGTTTGCTCTTTCACAGCTGCTCTGGATGTTGAAACACTAATGGAGATTCAGCCACATGAGTCCTCCTGCAGTCTGGCACATATGATGACTGCTCCTGCTCCTACAATGAGTGAGGAGTATGAGTTTTCACATGGCTGCTTGTTACATTTTAAACCAAACCATCTTTTCACAGGTAACAGGGAGAACATACGCCGGGTCTTTGGTTGCTATTAAAGTGCATTGTTTTACTAAACTCAGCAAGATCCCACCAGCTTACACAAGCTGAGAAACCATCTCAGAAACCAAGGGAATAGTCACCATGAAGCAACATATGAGACTTTTTTTAGACTCAAACTTCCAGACACTGTGTATGCAATCTTAATTGAAGTGAGTCATTCTTCCGACACTCACAGAGCTCCAACACGCTCCAAGACCCATAATGAACTTGTCCAGGCTCAGAACATTTGACACTGAATCTGTCACAGATCAGATTACTTCACTGTCCTACTTCTGAATACACAGGGATGTTATCTTAGCATTCTTATGTGCCCGTCTTGAAGACGATAGCCAGGGCTGTCAGCGCGCAGAGGTGACAGCTGACGTTTTCCTAAGGAGATGGCATTCCCTGAGGAAGAATTCCCGAGACCCAAAAATATGGACAGCCTAGATACACATTGCTTGCAATTGCCAGCAAAACCAGAAACTTCAGTTTATTTCTTTTCATATTAGTTCAATTTTCTAATTCTGGCCAGTAATCATACAAAAATAGTGTATACCATCTGTAGCATTACTGTAATAAAAATGATAAATATTGAAGTACTGAACGCCTTTTGTCATAGAATCACTACTGTGTTCTTTAAAGGCTGGCCTGAAGCACACATGAAACAAATTAAAAAAGCGAGGAAACACAAAGACAATACATATGAAACGTTTATAGTGAGGTTTTATTTAGATATACAAATATGGATGAACTTTCACCTACCTCTGAGTTGATATCTTTACCACAACCACTCAAACTGCTGTCTTGCAGTTGCCAGCAGTCCAGCTGATGCTCTGGTTTTCTCCAGTGTGGAGAAGTAGGTCTTATCACTTCCTGCCTGTTTTGAGCCCTCTCCAACTTTGCTCCTTCCAGCAACAATGTTTCTCAGCCCATTTTTGATAACACCAGGGAGGGGAAATGGTCTGGAGGAAGAAGAGGCTATCGTGGCATTTGAATTTCCCAAGAAATTTCTTCACGCAACATTTTTAAAGGCTTGTGAACAATCCCTGTAACATCCTGACTCCTTCTTCCTTACTGATTAGAACATCAGTGCTGGTCATTTCCTCTTCTTCCCCCACTCTCACTATCCCTCTTTCTTATGCTACCTAATCCACCTAGATTCTGTCCATTTGCAAGTGCCCTCTTTGATATCCAGTTCTTCATCCACTGATGTATCTCATATCGAACCATGCCTACCGACCTAAGAAGCAATCTTCTGTGTGATATCAGATCAAAAAGGTTTCTTGAGGATCAGATGAGTTGTATCCAAGCCTTTCCTCCTTCAGTCTTTCATGACTTCCCTTAAAAATTTCAGTAGATGACCTCTTTTATGCACCTACAGACGGTACTAGCAGTAGTATCAGGAGTGTCTTAGGTTTTTTTTCTTCCTTTAGACCCTGATTTATGATTTTATTCTCTTCCAACTGCTGAAATCAATCAAATTCATAGACATGCAATTTTCCAGATCTTCCCTAGACATATTTTTGAAGTACTAGCTGAATTTCCTGTAGCATGTGATACTGGTACTCTGGAATACGCCAAAGCATCTTTCCCTTATTGCACAACTGTGTTTCTGAAACAAAAATTACATACTATCTTGCCGACTGCCATGCTTGTGAAGATAACCTTGAACACATTAATGGACCATAAACCAAGAGTTATCTGACATGGCAGATAACTTGAAACTCTTATCTTTGAGAGTTGTGGACAGCCCTGTTCCCCTCAATAATGTGTTAATGCTGAAACAAAAATTGACAATTTAAATTCCAACATTATTAATGGTTCCACTGATGATCATTTAAGCAGAAGCATCCAGCCAATGCATTTACTCCACAATCCCAAACTGCCTCCCATGCCTTCCCAGGTGCCAAAAGCTCCAACTGTCCTCTACCCAACTGCCAAAGACTTCAGCTTCCCCATGGCAACTCCTACAATGCAGTTCTGCATTGTCGTTACAGCACTGAACCAAGTAGGGAGCGAACGTCAGGAAAATAGCATCAATTAAATTGATTTCAGTATCAAAATAAATAATACTAATTGTTTTATTCATTTAGGTACTTAATTAAGTAAACTTTTATATAAATTTAATTTAAACAAATCTGCTATTGAACTGCAGGCTGCTTTACCAGAAGGCTGCAGGACTAAGGATCCTGCCAAATAATTGAAGTCCGGTTTGTCACAGAGTCCATAATCCCCAGAATGGAAATACTGCTTTAAGAAGCTAAATTCCCACATTACATGCCACTTCTTTTTTTTTTTTTTTATATGAACACTTCTGACCACAGCAAGGTCACAAACATCATGCCACCAGAATCTTCCCACGAAGTCCACAGAGCCCTTGTGATTCAAGGACACCTAAAATCTGTAGTCTGTCAACTCTTGCTCTAGCCAAGCATTCTCCTACAAAAAGGGTCTTAAATGTGCCCGCCTGAGGTTATCCTACATTTCTTGATGTTTTTCTACTGAAAGCAGATTGCTTCCCATCTGAACAAGTTATTTTGCAAGTCTTCAGATATTCTAATTTCTTAATAACCTGTTCTGGCATGCTCCTGATTTCCTTCAGTGTTTCTTTCTCCTCCCTAGGGAAATTTATGCTTGTTTCTGACACCTGTGTCTGCCACCATTACCTTCTTTTCAGAGCACAAGAGCAAGAAATGCATTGAATATTTTAAGCAATACCTACTTTTCCTTTCAATAATTTTTCTCTGCCATGTCTTAAAGGTTCTTCTGTCTCTTTCTGAGGCCTCTTTTTTCTTGTGTACTTGAGAAAAGTCATCATTTTTCACAACTTCCTGTGCAATCTTTTTTCCCATTCTCTACCTGTGCTTTTCTTATAATTTTTATTACTTTCTGAACTTCACATTGTAATCTTTCTGGTCTTCCTCTGTACTTGATGTTTAATAGCTCACATATGCCTCTTTTTTACACTTGATTAATTGAGAGTGGGCTTGTTCATCATAGTGTGAATGTATTTCTTTCAAACCTGCATATCGGATTGCCCTTGGGTATATACTAATTTCAGTTTTGCACATTTTCAGTTTCTCATCAATGTTCTTGTCCTCTCCATTACTTTTCATTCATCTCCTCCCACAGACTTCTGAAACTCAGACCGAAATTTCGGAAAACTGTCTGCAAGCTCAAAAGAAAAACTTATCACATGCAACACCATTGTGACCAAGTCACCCTGGGTATGCCAAGCTCTCAGCCAATTTCATGCCTTTCCTATGCTTAGGATCAACAGAGAGCAAACTGGAAGTGGAAGCATCTTGAGGGCTGAGGGCATCTTCAGCCAGAGGAGGATCATCAGACTGGAGCATATCTCTGCATTGCCCTTTCTGATACTGCTGTACTGATACTCCCTCCACATGTGAGGAGGTAGGCAAGTGGGTGATATATCAGCTATGTACCACATTGGGGTAATAGTCTATCAAGGAGATAATTAGCTCAATGCCCTGTTTGCACCACCAAAGTAGAGGAAAAGCAAGTTCACAATCTGTCCTGTATTTTAGATCACCTATTTTCTGAGCTGAAATGGGACATCATGTAAAAGACATTTCAAAATGTCTTTGGGTCTGCATCACTTTCAGCAGTGATGTCCAGACATCTAGAGCAGAAAATAAACAAAAGGATATGATTATAAATCGACATTTTCACTCCACTCGCATTGAAAGCAGCTGTTTTGATTATGTAAGCTGAGAACTGCTGAACAAGGCAGTAGTTCCACACACAGCAGTTCACCCAGGGTGTCTCTGTAGGTGATGTTCCTCTCATCTCCTCTAGCCTCCACATACAATATCCAGCACCCAGCAGTGCTATGAAAACTTAGAGCCTCCCATGAGGGCCTGTAATGAACAAGTGGCACCCACTGTCTGCAGTTCCTGCAGGATAGATGTGTGTGATTAGATGGATTAGCTCTCATGAAAATGATTTAATCTTTATAAAGTATTTTTCAGTATAATACAGACCATTTTTCTTTTTAGATAAAATTTTCTCTTAGTAAACACTGCTCCCATGTACAAACCACAGCCCTGACCATCACAATGCTTCTGAGGCCAAAAGTGTCTTTCACAACCGCCCCACAACAAGGTCATGCCTGGAGACCAACTCTGGTCTCAGAGGAGAGTGTGAGCTGCCCACCTACTGCATCTCACAGCAAGGGTAAGCTCAGAAACAGGGAACAAGGGAGCATGGTTTCTACTATATGCTCCTGTCAGCACCCAGAATAACAATGTGCCAATAGAAGTAAATTTTGCAGTGGATAGGGCTGGAGTATCTTGCTTTCTTACCCAAAGAGGGGACAGAAGAAAAAGCCATGGTCTGTGCTCTTTGCACTGCTGAGTCTGCAGACCCACTCTCATTAGCATTCATTCATATAATCCTTAACAAGATGAACTTATGTCCTGGTTTCAGCTGTGATAGAGTTAGTTTTCTTCTTAGTAGCTGGTACAGTGCTGTGTTTTGGATTTAGTATGAGAATAATGTTGATAACACATGGATGGTTTGGTGGTTGTTGAGCAGTGCTTACCTTAAGTCAGGGACCTCTCAGTTTCCCATGCTATGCCAGTGAGGAGGTTCACAAGATGGTGGGAGGGAACATGGACAGGACAGCTGACCTGAACTGGCCAAATGCATATTCCATACCACAGAACATCCCGTGGCCACTGCTCTGGGGCAGTTTGGGCATCAGCCAGTGGGTGGTGAGCTATTGTATCATGGAACACTTGTTTCTCTTGAGTTGTGTTTCTCACTCTCTTTCCTTTCCATTACTATTATTATTGTTGCTGTTATTATCAATAGTATTAGTATTATTATATTTTACTTTGTTTCAACTATTAAACTGTTCTTATATCAACCCATGAGTTTTAATTTTTTTCCCTGATTTCTTCTCCCCACCACAGCGGGGGAGGAGCCAGTGAATGAGCAGCTGAGTGGTACTTAGTTGTCAGCTGGAGTTAAACCACAAAACTTAATATAAGAATATTACATGTTTTATAGATTGGCAAATAGAGTACAAGGAGTATCAATATTCTAACTCTTATAAACATGTGTTGCAGTTAAGGCCCTCCTCCTGTACAGATAACACAGACCTTTTGATTTACTGTGAGTTCAGTGAAATGGCTCAGAACAGAAGTTGTTCATCACATACATACATCTTTGCAACAGCAGTAAAGTTTTTTACCATATATAAACATTTATATACTATTTCTTATAGTAGATGGCACAGTATCAACTGAATTTTCAGCATTATTTCCCATTCCTCTTCCCAGCCTTATTTTTTTCTGTGCCACAGAAAAATCTATGTAAAGCAGAAAAATTTGAGAAACCAAATTTTCAGGTTTCAAATACATTCTGATGCTTTGAATTCTGAGACCTAGTCCTGCCCTTTGTGGTAATATCTTGAAACACCCTCATACAGACAGATAATCTTCAGAAGCTTTCATTCAGATTCATAGTGTAGTGTACTACCAAATAATACAGATTTTCATAAGGAATAATTTTCTGAAAGCAGCCTACCCTTTCTTTCATAGTTTCCATGTGAGATATCATGCTGCAGTTATTCCCAAAGATTGTTTTTACTGATGTGGTTTATAGTAGCCCTTTTCTTGGAACTCCAGACATAGAGAGCCACTTGTACCTAAATGCAAGAGGGAACATGGTCCCTACCCCAAAGCCTTCATTCTCCATTCAGCTGTGTATGGGGAGAGACAATTCAGCAGAGAGTACCTTTGAATAATGAAATAGATAATAGAAAATAAAGAATTCTGGGTAAAAGAAAAAAAAAAGGAAAATTAAAAAAAGCAGCACAATCTTATTAACAGCCTAAGAAGTGCATTAAAAAAAAATCTTCAACGGAGATGGTATCTTCCTACCTCCTGTGGAAGATGGTTGTTAAAAGAGATGCAATACAGGTCATGTTTGACTTGAGTGTGGCTAGAAAAGCCCTACTCACTGTCACATCTGTGCACCCCCTCACAGCAGAAAGAGATGACAGCATAAGCTCCTCCAGTCCTTATGGCATGCAGAAATTCACCATTTTTTCCTAGCTATTCTTTTTTGTCTCTTACAAAGTTCAGATTGAGCCCTGAGGGCACTAACAAAGGAAAAAATGCTTCACAGCATTTTCCCCTTGCTATTGCTTTGGGGTATGTGTAAGATGAGATCAAGTCAGTATTACATGCAGAGCATTCTTAATTCACTGTGTGGTCTGTGGGCAGACTTGAATTTGATGATTTACTGCATTTTGAACAGAAGCACTCTGAAGTGAATTCAGGAGGCACTCTCAACACATCAGCTGGGTATTTGCCATATAGTCTTCTTGCAGACTGAGAGAAAAGGGGAAAGATTTAGTTGTCTGCCTTTGGTTGCCTCCACCCCGAAAACTGTGAGAAGCCTGGTGTCTTGCTGCAGAGAGCAGCTTTTGCTACAGCTGACTGCCCACCTCTTTCTGATTTGCCCCAGGAATAGGGGAGGTGGCAATGCAGAGGTGTAGGCATGCCCCTACTGACATCTCTGCCTCTGGTCCGTACAGACATGTCTTAAGACTGCATCGTGGTAGAAGGTTGCCTGTAAAAGGTCAACGTAAGCAATAGCACCATGTGCTGAAGTGGTGAGCAATTGCTTGATTGTGATAAGGAACTAATGGTGTCAAACCTTAAAGCTGTAGGATAGCATTCATCTTTCCAGTTGCAGATGAAAGGCATCTCCCTTCCATAATGAAAAAGTATTTAATGCAACAAATAAAATGCCTATCTCTTGACCAGAAACACCTCAGATCAAAAAGCCACAGACACAGCCTAGTCACCAACACTACTCAGGAGGATCTGCAAACAAAGGGAATTCCTGTCTTGCTCTGATCTGGTTCATCCACATGCCATGACTTTCAGGTAGGCCTTTTATCAGGATTTTCAGAAGAGAGGAACAGACATGCACAAAAGCTTCCAAAGTCATCAAGGAAAACTGAGGTAGCAGGAACTGGATCACCAGAATGGTATCAAGTGTCCCATGTTCTCTTGTCAGTATCTGTGTTTTTACAACCAATTTCTCTACACTCTTTTCTTCTCTCACCTCCCTCCCCCCCACAATCCTTACCAAATTGTTCTTCATTTGCCAATGACCTGCCTAATTGATGTATTGACAGATTTTAAGGCCAAAAGAAACTATCGTGAGCCACTAATCTGTGTTTTAGGAAATCAAAGTACTTCAGTCAGCAATTCCTGCACCAAGGCCATGGCTTTGGCCAGAACACTACTTTTAAACTGACAACCAGCATTTTTGGGGATTTTTTTACTAATCTCTTTTGATTAATTTTTTATCCCATTTCTAGATCATATCTATTAAATTTCTATATTGCCATTAAAAAGAAAACTGATTGACCCAAACTGACGTTAAATTCACAAATTCATAAACTAAATTCATAAGCTGAAGAAATTGTGATGAAGATTTTATTTCCTACTTCCTTATGTTTACATTAAAAACATCTCTTTATCACCAGATTTAGAAATCTAGAAGTATTTTAGAACAGTTACATAATATACTAGTTAGTGCTCCACTAGCTAGTGTCCAAGATTTCTAGGTGCAGACAAATGATAGAAAACTCCAAAATGAAACTGGATATTGACATACAGTGAAGTTTCTACATTGGATTTCCTCAGAGAATCAGTTTCTTATCTGCTGTCTGGAATGCTGTATCTTTAGAGATGTCTGCCTATAAAATGCTGCATGATTATTACACCTGTCTTATTATTAAACAAGTCATTAAATCCATAATGCTTTATAAACAGTAGAAACTATATTGTTTCAACATCTACTACACGGATCCTGAAAAGGGTCCTGGTGTTCATTTCCTATCTGGAAGCTACATGACTATTGCAGACAAGGCTCAGGAATCATATTCATAGTGTTGTATCTGTAACCAAAAAAAAAAAAAAAAAGAGGTTTAATCTTATTTCAGAAATGAGATAAAATTACAACATTGCAGACTGTAACATAATATAGGAAGACTTTCCACCCTGCAATAGTCCTCAATAAGAAGGGATGGCTAAATAGATGCTTAAATAGATTTATTTGATATGCTGGTGATTCCTTCCCTAGCTCAGGTATAACTACACAGTGCTGTACAGACAAAATCTAATCAGTTTTGCTGAATAAGGATAAATCTCTGAATGAAAGCCAACACTTAGTTTAATTCTCATATTCACAGATATCACTAAAGTGTCTGTGTCCTGTGACTATCTTGCCTGTGAGAAATAGTTGTCCATTATTTGGAAAGCAAGCTAAAAGATATAAGGAAAGCTCATCAAAGAGTCAAAGCATGTTACATCCACAGTTAAAACATTTTAAAGGATCATAGTTATTAGAAATTCAAGTTTTTCAAGTATTAAAAATAAATCTTTAATTCCCCTACAGATTCCTAGTATCCAGAGTATTTTATAGAAACATCTGGATAAAGGAATAAAGGCAAATCCATTGTGTTTCTAGACATTCCTGGAGCACTGATGTTCTTGAGATTATGCTATTGGATTACTGGTATAAAAATAATAAATATTTTCAGTACTTAAAGCTGTAATGCTTTATGTTGGATTTGAATTTTGGTCTCATTTTAGTAAAAGGTGGATGGATATTCACAGTCTTTTCCTTAGCCAGAAGGATGTAGGGAGTTTATTGCTTAGTGACCTATATTTTTCTCCTCTACAATATTTGTAAAGTTATTTAGCAACTTTCCTGCCCTTCAGTCAACCTTTCAAAATAGCTGTCAAGACAAAAAAATGCTTAAGTCTCTGTTCATCATTCCTGTGACATATGAAAGTGAGTGTTTCTTAATCTATGCTAAGAATGCTGCAAAATATCCCGGTCTGCACAAGATGCATTAATTTGTGTTTATTGTTTTACATGAAGGGCAATAATACATAAAAAAAAAAAGCTCAGTCTCACATGGAAGAGGTGAGAGAGGCACTGAAGTGAGGTCTGTGGATATGTTTTCACAAGGTTTTGCAATATTACAAATATATTTTCTACAGGTCACTAAGCTAACCGGGAACTTATTGATAAACTGGCTCAGGCTCCTGTTTGTTAACAGAAAATGTATACAACCCTTGCCAGAGGTCCAAGGATTAAACAGTTATAAATTTTAGCCTGTGCCCAGAATGTCGCTCCACCATAAACACATGGTATCGTTACACACCCACCCTGAGCCTTTCACTGAGAGGAAAGCAGAGGGTGCAGCGGCACAGAGCAGGCTTTCAAAGCTCCATTTGTGCAAGGTCTTCACCCTTCCTGCTTACCATTTCTCTAGGGAGAAGCAGTGTGTTGTGGAAAGTACTGGTAACCAAAGACAGCAATGCAACAGCCTAAGCCCTATGGCTCCAGCCCAGTTCTTTCACTTTATCCCCTTTACTGTTCCCTCTCCTGTTGTTGCTTTTTTTTTTTCTTTTAACATGCAAGTTGCCATGAAAAATTTGTTAATGAAATATTTGCTTAGAAGTCTGCTCTGGGCTAGGCTGATAACCTATCTGTGTTTGAGTTTGGCTTCCCATATTCTAAATACTCATCTTCTCTCTGTTTAGCTTATTGATTGGTTTGGCAGGAAAAGCAGCCTTGTCATCAGTGACCAAGGTCAAACCAAACAAAAAGGGACAGGAGGGGGGGAAAAAAAAGGAAAGAAGAAGTTGGATGGATGAGCTCAGCGAGACAGGAGTGGAATATCTGACCTCTCGCAACTTTCCTTTGGGAGATGGATCCTGGCCTGCCCAGGAGCCTGCTGGCTTTCACAAGGTCACAAGAAATCACTGACATCATCAGAACCAGCATCTGTAAATCACAGGAGAGCCTAGAGCCACGAGTCAGGCAGAACCAACAGAGGGAAGAGGTGAACACAACCACACCAAGGCTGGGTACAAATGCTCACAGGAATATGTCCTGAGAGCTCTGGTGCAGAGCAAATGGGGTGCTGAGTCAAATATCTCAAACATCTAAAATTAGAAACTTGAAGCCCATGTCTACATACGCAAGTCACCTGTTCCCAGAGGTGTCTGAAGCTCTGTTTCAGAGAGCACAGCAGCTGCACAAAAAAACAGGAGTTAGTGGTTTGGGGGTTTTTTTTTGAACACACTAGGTATGGGTTTATATATCTAATTCTTCAAACACAGTTTACAGATTTTGGTCTCAACTTTTCAGTTCTACTCCTAACACCTAGAAACACAAATCTGTGGAAAATTAGTCAGGAAGTTTACAAAGGGCTAACCCAGACACATGTAAGATGTAAGCACAGGCTCTCAGCAAGGCAGTGGATACCTTCCTGTCATGCCAAGTTCAGCCTTATTTGGAGGGAACTTTATTTTACCTGAAAGTCCCAGTTCACTAAATGCATTCAATGCCTTCTCAGCTATACAGTGCATTCTACCCAAAAATGCACATAAATCAATGAAATATGTCCAGAACTGTATTAAACTCATCAGAAAAAACTAAGTATAAGGTTACACCACACTACATGGCCTTTTCAAGCCACCTTGTAAAATATTCTTATGTTTATGTAATACAGTGTGAACAGCAGAGTTTAATTTCACAGAAGATATGTGAAACTAGAACAGAGAAGGTTATATCATGGCTAAGCAAACTGAGATCAACTGTACTGTAGCGTAGTACCTTACTGTAAAGAAAATGTATATTCTGGTTTTTGCATACTGTACAGCTGAGGTGTTCTGAAAAGAAGCTGCAACAGAATAGACCCGCTAAATAAAATACCAGGCAATATTGTTATCTGGTACAATACATTCATGTTAGTGGCTTTACCAGTGAATAAGACGCTGCCAGAGGCTAATAATTATGTGACATGAACTGACTGTTAAATCCTGCAGTCTTTACTCAATATTTATATAGTTCTGACTTGTGGGGAGTTCAGCTTGATAAATGCCAGAGTAAAAGAAGTAAAATAGAACTAAATCTATTCCCAGGTTTCTCTTTAATCTTGTTTCTTTCCTTCTCACTAAGGAACTAATTCAATGATCAGTATGTTATTCACAGGATACTGGAAACACTATTTTAGCAGAAGTACTTCATAGTTTATAGCACCTGACCATAGCAGTTCTGAAATTCAGTTTCACTGACCCAGCTCAACATATGAGAGAGAGGAGTCCAACTTCCTACCTCCCAGCATGGTCTCATTAACAAACTGAACAAAAAGTGTCCCCACCACAGCAAAGAAAATGGATGCAGAAAGAAGCTGTTTGTCTATAGACGATGGTGCCAGTTTATCAAGGAAATAATTTTTTCCACATCCCAACACACATTTCTTTAAAAAGACCACATTTTTTAATGAATGCAGAAAGGAAAACAATGTTTTTGCACACAAGGTACTGGGAACAAGGTTATCTGACAACTGTCCAATTTGCATAAGCAAAGGCCAAAGACTGTACAAGTATATAGACCTCTATTTTTAGCAAGAGTGAGTTGATTTGGTGATCCAACACTGAAACACATTGCAGAGGATGATTTTAAGGATGGGGTGCAGGCAACATCTCTGAAAATTAGGCCCTGTAAAAATGCACAATTGGGAGCTCTCAAAATCATTAGCTGTTCTTCATCCTTTGGGATGGGAGGACCTGACCTTCCCAAAGGGTTGCAGGATGAACCTCATGAGACAATTTCAAAGGTCTTTCTAATAATCTGGGCCTATGTGTATGGTGCTGATTTCCACTGCAGAAAGATTTACTCAGGATTACCCAAAGAAGATGGAAAACTGGGTAACAAGATCAGAAGAAATGAGATGTCCCTAAATAAACCAAGGCTCTGGTGTCTGACGTGGATTTAGCTGCCCTTCGCCAAGAGTGCTTTAATTTGTATCACTGTAATCGGGTTAAGAATTATTGTAGCCAAAGTAATTAGCAGCAAGCTACCAACCAGCTTCTTGACACAGAAAGCTAACGGGTTTCTCCTCCAAGTATCTGCCCCCCTGGGGGCTGAGAGGTAAAGAGCAGAAGGAGGGAATTAGGGGTGACCTTGCATTAATGAACAGGAACATGCTCCTGGATCAATGGGCAAACCTGGCATAGCTCAGAGAGGAAGCATCAACTGTGTCATCGAAGTAGCTCTGATATCCATGGGGGTTTTGCAATGGATGCTTATGCAAAAGAGGTAAACACAAATGAGGCTGGTGCAACAGCAAAAAAGAGCTACAGGAAGAGAGAAAGAAGGTGTGAGGATGTAAACGAAAAATAAACAGAGAGATCGCTATGGGGTGGTTTATTTAAAGAGTCCCTACATTTGCATTATTGGATTAAGCATTTTGACCAAAGTTTGTAAAATTTATTTTGGCCAAAAATGACTAATATGAATATTGGCCTCATGCCTGAATAAAGGAATGTAGTTTCTCTCTCTAATCAGGTTGCAACAGATAAAGGCTAAATAGAAATGAGTAATTCACCGTGACTCAATATTACATGGGTTTTATTTTAAGAGCTGAATTTCAAGTGCATTTCTGTTCTTTATTTCAGCTGTGCTATCTTCTGCTCACCCTCGCCACACTGTGTGTCAGCCTGGCTTGGCAAACTGGGAATCATTTTCTTCTCTAAGCCTGATGTACTTTTTAGGAGACTGTCTTCCTGGAAGCAAAATCAATTCAAGTATTCAGGAGGCCTCTAGTGGCTCATAGTTTCAGAGGAAGTTTCCTCTGAACCCTAGCATATGAAGCTGGGAAAATATACGGAAGGTCAGGGAAACAAAAGGGACTCCCCACTTGTTGATTAATGCCATTGACAATAAAAAACAAAGCTTGGTCTCTGACTTCAGTATCTAGGAATCTGGCCTTCAAGATCCGAGATACATTTACACAGAATGCTCAGAATGCGCAGAAGAGAACAATAGGGTCTCAGGCTTCTCGGTGTTTTACATGTTTCTAAGCATACACTGGGAAAGAATTACTACATGATGAGCCCTATATTTGAAACAGCTGTCAAAGAGGAGCCTATGCCAGTTTCATTTTGATCCATAAATATAGATGCTTTCTATTACTGACACTAGAATACGCAATAGGTTTCCAATGTGGTGCATGAGTACGTAATTCTCCATTTGCAACTCTTCACCCAGTTCCCACACCAGGCTAAGCAGATAGGACTGATCCTGACTGGGGTAATTGGCATCAGTCAAGCTATAGCTGTTTCCAACAGCTAAGTCCCTGTCTCTACCCTACTATAAGCAAATACATAATATTACGTATTAGGTGAGAACCTGGATCACCTGTATGCTATTTTCACATGCAGGATTATTAAAAAATAAGAGAAGAGTAATCACAAAAACAGGTGAGAGAAATGAAGTCCCGCTGTTCCTCTGACTAGTTTTGGCCTAGACAGTCGATGCTTTCTTCATCACATATGTATTTCCCTTGGCCTATTTTTGTGTGTCATAGGATAGTCGAAGAAATGTCCTTAATTCCCGACACTTTGATTCACCTCCACAAACTAAGCCTTGTTGTAGGTGACTTAGCAACCATGTGATCCACCTATTATTAGAACAGAGTTAGCCCTCCAAGCCCCCAAACTCCTGCCTCCCCTTGTCCTTATATATATCTGTCTCCTAGCAGAAAAGTGGCACGTGACCTCCTATCCTCAAGAATACTTGGCACAAGTCCCTGCTTCTCAGCCGAAGCTATTGTTCTAGGAGAGAATGACACAGGCGTGCAAGAGTCTTGCTGACACTTTTGACTTTAAACATGAAATGCCATTAATCAATCAGCTGCATCTGTTTGGAAAAATTAAGTGGCTGGAATCAAGGCAAACACAATAAATAATCCTTAGGCAAACAGGAAAGAAAATAAGGGAAGACACGTTTTTTGACTTCTTGTTACTTGAAATTAATTTGATTTGTCTTTCACATCCTCCTTACAAATATTAGGGCTTACTGAGTGTACAGTATGAAGATACCAAACTCTAAAGGCTTATGCAAAGTATTGCCACCAAATCAAAGGTGCTAAGCTTGCAAGATATAAGTGTCTGCTGTGGAATTCACACATGACATGGCAGCAGAGGGGATCTGAATTCACAGATGTGAACCAGACCAGCCTAGCAAAATGCCCAGGCATCACTGGAAAGGTTGATTTCTCTTGCTATTCAGCAAAGTTGCAGATGTGATTTATGTCCTCAAAAACATGTTCATTCTTGCTACAAATGCTTCAGAGACTTAATACTACATGGAATCATTCATGACAGGTGCTCAAATCCATCAAAATAAGCATCTAGTAGATTTCAAATAACCCACAGTTCCTTGCAAGACAGGCACCCACATAAAGAGCATTTCAGTACTTAAGTGTCTGCTGCTGTCCCCTCTGTTTGCAGGAGAGAATGGAAAAATACTAAGGTGCACCTTGCAGTGCCCTAGTGGGAGAGTAGCTACCTCTGGAAGGAGGTAGAAACAAGGAATAGCTGTGAACAAGGCATCAAGCTCAAGAGGATCCTTGACTTTCACACAGTTTCTGAATTGAGTCCAGTGCCTCTTTCCTCACAGCTCTCATTTGCACAGCCTGGAGTCCAGTATTACAGTCCAGCTTTATTTGCCCCTGAAATTGGTTCAACACACGGGGTGTGAAATACCGCTCCCTGCTAATGAAACAGTGTTTAACACTTCCCCGAACCACGGCACTCATGACCATACAGGCCTGAAAGCTTGGTGTAAAGAAGGCACAGAGAAGCCTCATCATCCTCCTCAGCTCTGGGTCTGAAGACCATGACTGCTGCTGGCCTGCACAGGGTGGGAAACACAAAACCAAACAGTTTGTAGTGTGGGTGTGTTCAGAAACTGAACTGAATACACCCACCTATTTCATACACACCATTAAAAGAGAGCCATTTTAATCCAGTCTGATGACACCCTACCAATTCCTGCTACAAGGGTCTGCCTGAACAGTGTAAAGGAATGATATAAGCGATATGAACTGGTCAGAATGATACAGGAGCAGGGAGTGGAAAAAGACACAGGAGCAAAGTATTGTGAGGCCCATCGTGATTGCTAAAACAAAACAACAAGTATGTGTTTGGCTGACTAGAAGTATTTGATTAGTCTCAATCTGAAATAACAATCTATTTCATTTTGGAGGTGATTAATCCTTTTGAAAACAAGATTTCAAAATTAAAATGTCACTTCGAATTCTGCAATTGCTTTTTGCTGGCTGAAATACGTATGAACAAAACATTTCAACTTTACAGAAAAACAAACAAAAACCTCTGAGAAGGGAACTTATGTATAGATGTTTTTGATCCCTTACACATTCTGCATTTGAGAGTGAATTTCCTGTTTGCTCAACAACAGAGCTTGCTAATCTCTATATGTTCCTGGAAAGCAGCATGGCCATGGATGAAGATTCAGCAGACATAAGTTCAACTTTCAGCTCTGCTGGCATCCTTAAAGGATGTACTTTACCTGTGATGCCTCTCTTTCCTCTTTAACCATCGTATTTATGGCAGAAATACTCTATTGCTCTTATGTGCTACTGCCATACAAGCTACCACAACTGATAATAATATCTAGATAAATGAGAGTTTGTAGGAAGAGCTAATAGCTTTTATTAGACTAGCTGATATATAACTGACAAAAGCGAACAAGTTGTGGGGTTAAGGGTCCTTCAGGTACACTAGAGTGTAAGTGAACACTAGAGAATATGCTAGAGCACTCCAGTTCCAACAGCATCACCACTACTGGATGAATTGATGGAAACCTCACTACACAAAATGAAGAGCATGTTTGAGATGTCCCTGTCACTTCCTCCAGAAACAACAGAAAAAGGAATAGAATGATATACAGATTTTTGAAGGAAATAAAAGGTTAAGAAAGTAATTGTGAAGGGTCTTCTTTATCCCCTAAACCTTTAATATATGTGAAATGATTCTGCAATAACAGCTCTCCACAATGCCAAAACCCCAAACTGCTGTCAGTCATTCCACTAGTAGTTGCCTGGGGCAACTGCTTTCACAATTATCAGTGGATTCACGAACTTGCTGCAGTCACAAATGATGTGACTGATTTTTTTTTTCAATGGTCAGGTTGCAAGTGAGGGCAAGAATATTCCAATTTTCTAATCAGCAACATAAAATATATGAGAAACCTTCTTTATATCAGGCACACCTGTCAGGCCAGGTCGTGCCAATTTGACAAATGTATGGCAAAATACATGGATCAGAGAAATGAAAGCTAAATCTATCACCATGGTGTTCCAAACAAAATAGTGATTCCAGTAAGACTAGCATGAAGCTAGTACACAAGACAGCACAAGTTAAAAGCCCTTGATGGTCCTTAGCATGTTCCTTTGACTTTACTGATAACCTAATGCTAAATAAATTCTTTTCTGTAGGAATAAGAAACTTAGTTTACAATTTTCTGATCTTTAAAAGAGCCCAATCAGACACGAGTTCTCTCGTACCATGGGTAATAAAACACACTCAGGGTTAACAAGTTCACTATAGGAAACAACTAAGACTTTTCCTGAAGAAAACCCACATCCTGAATCCCAGCAGAGGGTGACATTCCTATGTGCTCATCACTGCTTTGCCGCAATTCACAAACTTCATCACCACAGAGCTCTTCTAAACACAGGAAAACTAAGGTTACACTAAGTTTAATTTAAGGAAAGAAACTTCCCCAATGGATACTAAATCCATTCAATTACTGCAGTAGTCATCTCACTTTAAGGTTTACAGGGTGTTTGAGCTTTTTCTTTAATTTGCTGTAGTTTTAAAATCAGAGTTTATCAAGCCACTTATTTCTATATTTACCATATTGGGTTCAGGGATCTTCGAATGAACACAACAAGACTCAGTGATGAAAAAAAGAAAAAAAAGCTTTTGCAATACTGGTTATCTGACGTCTGCATAAAACTAAAGGTCAAACTAATGACACACAGTGCAGTCCCTTACAGATGAGAATGGCAGCCACTCATTTCATTCTGATTAAAACACTTGTTGCCTCAAGTTAAGGGACTTTTTTAAGAGGCAGAAAAGTTTTTAAGGGTCTAACATACAAAACCATGGAGTCCAAGATGTATTGGTGGCAACTCTACTACTGAACCACAACTGACAAAATCCTCAGTTGCCTTACTGAAAGGGCATCTAAACATGTCATCTTTTTCAAAGCCAGTTTTCTGGAGACAGCTAGCTTGTGATGCACATAGTTATAATTAAACCTTTAAAAATTACTACAAAGTCCCATTAAGCTTGGACACAATGTGCTGCTTTACAATTAAAGTTATGTCAGAAAACAAAGAACCTTCTAGAATCATATAGAGACTGGGTTTCATTCTCATTTACAGCAGTTTCATCTAGAGACATTTCCACCATTTTCTTTGGAGTCACTCCAAAGTTACATGAGATTAATGAGAAGGGGGGGAAAAAAGAAAACTGTAGGAACACTGAAGTGTAGAAACTTCTACACAGATTTTAATGGTGGGGCTCTGTTTTCAGGAGCCTTGCAGCCCTGACTGGCTGTTTGTTGCTTTCTGGAAGAACTGCAATGCCTCAGTACCTCAGCTGCAGCCAGACACGGATCTGCTGGAGAGCATGAAATATTGACTGGTGTGCTCTTTGCCAGCACTACCTAGTAGTGGCTTTCCATGAACCGGACTTATTGGAGATTCACTATCAAAGATTTCCATCTTTGGGGGGTTGTGTTTGAGCCATTTCCATTTCTACCTCAGGCTTAGTTATAATCCAGACATGCTCTTAATCACACCTACTTCATGGAGATTTAATCCCCGTATTTGCTTTCTGTACTAAATTCCTCTGAATTTTCATCCTAACCAGACACAATGGGCTACTCTAGACCCAAGAGCCTAACAGTGTACATTGAGGCACATTTCATGACACAGAATGAGACATTCAATTAAAAGACATACATTCCCAGATGACAGTCAGTTTCTGCCTTTATTATTCATTATATAGTTTAAACCTGTGTTAAACACTGATTTAAGAGGCCGTAAGCCACAGTCAAGCCTGTGTCATCCTTTCTCAGACCTGAATCAAGGCCCTACAGCCAGGCAAAAACCTGCTGTAGGTTTGTCCTCTACCAGCGAGGACAGGTAGAGACAACTTCTGAGCTGCCACAACTCTGTAAAGCAGGGAACTTGGACCTTCTAGGAAGTGAAACAACGCCATGGATGTTTTTGCAGTCTCTGGACATATTAACCCCACAGGAATGGAAATTATTACCTATTCTTCACAGAGATATAGGTGGGAGTTGTAGGATGAAATGAGGAAGACCAACAGCAAGAGGAAACTTTCCAACTACTGTGAGCAGAACTGTTACCCTGATTCTCAGTTATCTGAGGAGATTATTTAAAAGTTCTTATTTCAACCTGGTCAAGGAATAAACCATGTTAACACGTGGTATTGAGATGGTTTCTTCGTTATTACATCAGCTGTAATTTAAGTTTACATGCTGTATTTTGCTGTTGGGGCAGGTTAATGTGTTTTTCCTCATAATTACAGCAGGCTACTTCAGTAAGCGTCTGTAACCCGACTGTCTTTGCTTACAAGTTCACACTCTGAAGCTGAGCAAAAGACCTGTAAGGAAAGCACTGGCAGGCTGGCTTCTTGAGACTTTTAAATCTAAATTAGAAAGAGCATTACAAAATGCAAGGTAAGGAGCATTGTACTGGCAAAGAGATGGCCAGTGTGATCTAACAGGTCTTTTCCATCACTAACATCCCATGTTCAGGAACAACCCATTTAATTCCAGGCCAGTCATTTATTATGACAGAGAAGCAAAGTAGAAGGGCATATATTCTACTGGGGAAAACAGCATTTTATTATGCCAACTGAACTCAGAGGACAGGCAGTGAAAACATTCTTTCATTTTGTACCATTAGCTCAGCCAGGCCTCTGCAATGTAACATTCTGTCACTTTCTGTGGATTAGCTCATTTACAAAAACGTGCTGTTTTACTGAAATTAGCACAGAGAGAATATTGCACTTCCCGAGCTGCTGCAGCATAACTGTTTGTCAGTAGATTTATGAAGTGGATTCTTTTCCTGCAATCCAGGATAAGGGAAATACTTAAACAATAACCACCATGGGGAGTGTGGACAAGGCAATAATTACTTTCCATGGTGTTAATAAACCTCAAGGCTACTGGCCAAAGTACATTTACACTGAAGGAGACGTCTATGGAGATTACATAGGAAATTTTAAGATAGACATGGGTCAGGAAGCCCATCTAGGTCTGCTTCCTCTGTTGCATTAACAGACACCCCCCGCCCGCCCATAAATGTTCCCAGCAAGGTTTTTTTAATCAAGCACTGTCTAGTGTTCACTGCTTTCTTCTTTGGTGTCCTCTGCTGAGTGACTTGCTTAGTATGCCAACTAGGAGCAAGCATAATTTGTTTGTTATCCTTTTGTTTTCTGCTCAACTTTTAGTTAGAATCTTTTTACCCATAAACTTGGAACTTCCACTCCACAGGAAACATCCAATTTCTGTAAAAATAAAATTATATAAGAATTAATTAAACACTTCAAAGCTGAGTGATTCCTGGAAGCTCAAGTTCTGCAGCTCAGCTCAATCATCATTTCCAGGGTGCTGTGTTCCCAGTTCTCTGCCAGCCCTAGCAGGCCATGTTGGGAAGCCCCATATCCCTAAGATTCAAATTGGGGTTTTTCAGGCTTCTAAGTCTCCTGTCACACCAGCAATTAGATATGCCTTAGCTAAAATTTGAGATCACGGAGTTTTGGAGCAGCAGGCAGCAAAAAAGCAGGCTCAAGGCCTTCCAATGACTGCAAGATTCAACGGCATCTCGTTCTCATGTTTACATAAGTAACACAGACTACAAAACATTCTGTTTGCAATGGGACATCTCCAGATGTACCACCTGTCATAGCGAACAGTCAGACACTTCAGAACTGACACAGACCTCTCCCTTCTTGTGGGTGTCTATCCAAGGGGATGTTCATGCTTTGACCACTAGACTGCAGAATGTTTTCTATGGAAACCTGTCTTCACAGCCACATTCTCTTTCTTTTGTAGCAGAACAAAAATGAATTTACTAATAATGACACTAGTGCAAGTCTGGAATGAAATAAAAGTCAGGTCCTCTGTACCATCCTCTTAAAGTTGTGCTATGCTGTTCACTGACAGATAAAGCTTTGCCTCCACTAGTAATGAAAAACACCTCTGATCATTCTCAGGCACTGAGGACAACTGGCATGAAACAGATCACATCTATGCCATTTAACTCTCTGTCTCTGGAACAGTGTGACTGCATCCAAAAATATCATTGGGAAGAGTCCCTGGGCTGTGCTAAGTCCAAGCCATGACAGACAATCATTTGGATAGTGGTAGGCAAAAAAACAAAAAAGTTTTTACTAATAATTTCACCATATGACACAAGCAGGTTCCAGTGCCTCATCCCACAACCTGACACCACCTGATATCCTGGGATAGGCTGGCCAATCTGTAATCTACCCAGGCCTCACACATGCTAATATTAAGCAGTGCAAAGCTAACAGTTGTGCTTTTTGCCCACATCACCACTGAGTAGGGCTTTAAAAGGAGATTGTCAGTGTTCTCAGTACTCTGGGATTGGTTATGCCCATAGAGGTCTCCAAGAAAATGTGCTTCTAATTTAAATGCTGTGTCAAATAAGCAGTAACTGAATTTGAGAATGGATGTTGTGAGCTACATTCAACTGAGGCAATTGACTTAGATGTTCCCTCACTACAGGAATGATTAATCACACAACTATTTATGGGACAGAGCACATCACCCTTGTTCACATGAGTGAGCATGCACTGGCTCACACGTTACCCCCACAGGAGCAAACAGGAATAATCATGGGAAGAAACACTCACCAAAGCAAGGGCTATATGATCTGGTGGTACAGGCTCAACTCACCCACACTGAAGAACATGAAAAATTTCCTGCTGCCTCATCAACTCTAGACTGGATTTTTCATTCATCTGTATGGCCCCAGGTAAAAGGAAGAGCCATCTGTAGATCTCTCAACTCCCTTGCATTTTGTGTTGTGCTGCTGGAGTGAGTATCGTCATACCAGCTAACAACTGAGCAGAACAAAGCACAGCTGTATCCTATTCCCAAGACACTCCCTGTCTTATGCAAGGAATGGAGAGAACACCTGGTGCAGGAGGCAGATCCAGTAACTCCCATCCTTAGAGATTCTTCATTTTCAGATAAATTCTTCATTAAAAATTGTCAGACAATAGTTGAGAAAGGACTTAATAAAAACAGAATTTGACCTCATAAGTCTAGACTGAGAAAACAGCTCTGGAAACCACAGGGAGATTTTATAAGGGCCTTAGGAACAGCAAAATGACACATAAACAGAGTATTGCATCAAACTCCATTTTCCATTCATTGTAGCAATACTGACTTGTACCAGCTAAGAGTCAATCCCCAGGATTTTTCAAGAAAAGATCTGTTCTATGAATACCCAGGAAGATGTGTAGAAGGTAAATAGCAAAATGCAATATTTTAAAGGTAATTTGACTAAAGCTTAGAGGTGTATTTCTTACTTTCCTATCATGAGAAAGTTTCCTATACACACTGATAGAGTCACAATTATTTCTCAATGAGTAAAAACATCTTGGCTTGGAGCCCTGGTGCTTATTAGTACCATGGGAAGTCATCATTGCCTTAAACATATTCCCCACAACAGTTAAGTATTTCCCTTATTTCAGAACTGCAGGAAAACAAGACATATAAAAACTGAGTAACTTAAAGCTAGCTGTGACTTCAGAAGCATTTTATAGTCTTTTCACCCACATTTGGCAAAAATAAAGTTCGCTTTACAGACAAATTGGTTCCTGTGAGGCCACAGGATGCTGCACAGAAGCCACCGAGACACGTTAGTAGTGGCCCAAAATGAAAGACTGGTTTTGCTTTCAGCTCTCTTCAGTTCAGCTGGCACAATGATAAGACATTATTTTTCTCAATTAATATCCCATCCTGACACTGTTTGCCAGTCTTCGAAGGTCACAAGGCAGTTCTGTGTCAGGCTGACACCTTCCCCCTTCCCCGTATTTCTTATTCCTCTCTGGGGAAATTTATGTCCGTCTGTGGCATCTGTCCCCTGTCCTCCTTTTGTGAGTATGAAGCCACAGCATACATTACATTTAGAAATGTTTTCTGACTATAAATTACCTTTGCAATGTCTTAGAGGCCTTATGTTCTCCTTCACTGACCTCGTGGCCTTTACACCCTGGAAACATTTCTCATTATCTCTCTTATCCTCCTATACAATCTTCCTTTCATCTCAGCATTTGCTTTCCTTATCACTATTTTTGCACTCTCTAATTCCATCTGTAATCTGTCCAGTCTTCTTCTTTCCCTGGTGTTTTATACCTTATACTGGATTACTGTTTACACATGCTTGTCCGCCTGTAACCATAATTTGAATTACACACAGGCTTCTGCTCCCCATGGCACACACAGCCTAGTCAAGCTGCGTATCTCACCCATTTTCCTCGTGTCTTTCCCCTTCATTTCAGGCTTCAAGGCTGAAATTTAGGTACCTTCCTCAGCAGCTGCATATTCCCCAAAACTTTAGCAACCCCCACTTCATCATGCTCCCTTGCCCAGGCCCTGAAGCTGATGTGGAACAATGTGAAGCCACTGTCCAGCATGACAAACCAAACCAGAAACCTGGGAGTGCACTCATGTCAGTGCTAAGCCACACCGGTAATTCACTCATTCACCCCAGCCTTCAAACCCCATCACCTCAACACTGGGAGCAAAATGCTTTCCTTTTCTGGGGTTTTCCTGTTGGTATTTCTCACTTGCCACTATAAATTGTAACACTGTCGTGGCAGTGAGTTACACAAATGTTAATCCACTCTTCTTAGAAACTGAAAAGGAGTTCAGGTTCAGCTCAAGAAGTGGACAAGGCCTCTAACTGCTTCTCATTTTCACCCTTCCCAAGGAGAAGCAAACTAAAGAAAAACGTTGAAGTTGATTTAGAGAAAAAATAGGATGAAGAACTTTAATCTCAGTATTAATAATGTTAAGGTTTTCCTATGGTACCCTTTTAAATTAGTGGGATAATACTGTTCCTATCGATTACAAGCAAAACTAATCCAATTCACACATAAAATTAAATAATAAGCTTCCCCTTCTCCACTTACATTTCCCTGGAGATGTTCTCCAGAAGAAAAATCTCTTCTACCAACTGAAGAGGGAAGCAGCCTGCAATTTGCTGTGAAGAAAGCTCACAGCTGTGAAGAAAGTTAGCTTCTGTCTGAAACAACATCCTTTCAGCAAATACCACGAAGCAGAAATTCTATATTGTTCACATTTCCAAAACCTTCCAAAAAAGTGACCTTCCACTGGTTTCACCAACAGCAACAAGCTGCTTGGTCTCTTATGCTTAGACTGCTTCACTGCCTGAGCTCACTTTAAACATTGTCTTTTCACAGTCACTCTCAGCAAATGTGTATTTGAACAAAGTTGTAGAATTGGTTAGCTGGCAGGTAGCTAATGTATAACGTATGCACATTCAGTTCAGATCAAAAAACTACTTTGCTAGCAATGCTGTTTGCAATACTTGGATCAGTCAAAGACATACCCTTCCTCTTCACCTCCTCATCAAAATGTGACAAATTTATTGCTGTTAAATACTAGAGACAGTGATCTCTTCTGACTACAGCTGGTGATCAGATTATGCCCTGAAGCATAATGACTGCTAACACTTCTCCCTTTTATCCCAATTAGTGGCCTTTCTACCATGTACCTACCCCACTCTTCTGAGAAGCTACTATAACAGGCAAAAAAAAATAAAATTCAGTTGTCATCTGACAGCTAATCTGAATATATTTTTGTATTGATAACTAATAAATAATGAATTATATTGTAAAGATGAGAGAGATTTTTCAGCAGAACTGCTGGGGGAAAAAAATCAATTTCCCCCAAAAATACAAAGGTTACATTCCTCGATAAACAAAATGTACCTTTCTTAAGTGTAAAGTACTGAAGTTTTAGTATATTTGAGTCATCAAAGTCAACGGAAGACACCTTTGGACACCGAAACCCAAATATTTTCCACTGTTAAAAGAACTTAACATTAGACTGATTTGCCCTTTAAAAAGTAGGAGGAAAATTGTATTTAAAAAAAAAAAAAAAGAAAATATTTCTAGACAAAAGGCAAAGCAGTTTCAGTTTTAAACTAGATTAAGAGAGAAGAAACAGTCAGCAATAAGTAATACTGTTAATGCATGAAAGTATTTCAAAGAAACGGGAATGATCACAGTGCTTCAAACCAGAGAATAGGAGGTAGAGATGTACCCTGTCTACCACATAGGATTAGATCAGGAGCTCATCTTCTTCCAGTAGCTTGAACCAATGTATCTCTAATAGCCAATCAGCGTTCGTCAGATCTCAGGTCAGACACAGCATATTTCATCTTAAATCTTTGCCTTTAGCTATTATATAATTTTTAGGAAATTCACTAGCCAAATAAGAACCTATTCTAATCTTTAATCACACTGAATTAATTCTCTCAGCAACATCCTGTTGCAAGGAACACTACAATTTATAGGCTTTTTTTTCCTACATGTTTTCCTGTTATTTGTCTCCTTCCTAAGGAAGACAAGTTGAATCCTTTCATTTGCTCTCATTAAGCAGTTCTTTTCACTCTTTCATATCATCTCCACTGCCTTATCTGAAGAGTAAACACCACTGAGGAGCAGGGTTTTTTTGACTTTATGTAGGTCAAAAATGTTTTCCTTTCTTGGCTCAAAACATACACAAGTGGGTGCATTTACGTTGCGTATTTAGGAACAAAAAGTGTGTGGCTAAAGAAATTGTATCTTTGGCTTTTGTCATGAATGTGTCCTCAAAAATCCCATGTGGCCAAAGGGCAGTTCCTGACTGGTGGGAAGTGGTCTGCCACAACCTAGAGATAGCCCCAAGTACGGGTGAGGAAAGAGTGGATTCACACAGGCATGGGAAGTGATACCAGACCATTTAATTATAAGCTAGTTCTTCCCATATATATTTATTTGCCTTTGCTTGCAGCATCCTTCACTGCCCCTAGTCTCACATAACCCAGAGCAACCCACTGTATGCAGGTTTATATATAATCAGAAGACTGTACCAACACAAAACTGTTCTTTCCTTTAAACTCCTGAAAGTAAGAAATAGTGTTGATTTGTGCCCTGTTTCCTGAGAACATGCAATAGATAACCACTTTTCACACTGGAAGCGATCTCTCTGTTCCCTTTTACTTACCCAACACAGTGCCAGTGTGAATAAGTGTGTCAGGACACACTGAGATTAGTTCTCACCACTGAAGTTAGCTGCTTACACTTCCATTACACTTCCTATCCATTCACTCCCTGGCATGCCTGATAGCTCTCCCAGCCGCGCTGCACACTGACATCACCCCTGGTCAATGGTCTGGGGTTAATTTTTGCCTCCTTCTGTGTCTGGCCATTCTCAGCCAGCTGAGCTCCAAAACATTAAGCTGTTCCACACCTGCTTCTCAACAGCCTTCAGTTAATAAAATTCTTGCTTCTGACCCAGTTCAATGAGGTGACCTAACAATGTAAAGATGTTTGCTGCCAGGGCTAGTCCCTTGAGTCTGCATTTGACTGATCTTTTAGTAAAGCTTTTGATTTATGTAATAACCTTTTTCCTTATCCTTCTGATCATAGCAACATTAGGAAATCCCCCATTGCCAATTTACTCTCTCGTTGCCTCTGGTTCTAAGACATAAGAGTTACACTTCAGCCACAACCTTACAGACCATCCTTCACTGTCGTCACAAATTTCTCATCCCTGCTCTCTCTGCCATCACACCCATTGAGTTTTCCTTCTTATTTACTAAACCTTCACTTTCAGTGTAATAAGCAAACACTCACATCAAACTGCTCTACACTAAAGATCACAGACAGGGAATTAAATATTGTATGTTCTTCATTCATCTTTAATATCATTACAAGTCTGTTAAAGGATTTGTGTCCATTGAACAAAAAAGCTAGAGGCATTACTGCAGCTGAATTCAGATTGCTAAACGTTTAACAAGGATGCTGACATTACAAAAGCTGATGTCTCTGATCTCAACTCTTGAAAGCTATTTAGGTTGGTTGCAGGGGAAAACTATGTCATGGGCACCTGGGCACCTGCATTTTATTCTGTCTCAGTAACCCCCTCTCAGAGGAAGTGAAGCCATAAGGTCCTGTCCCAGTAACAATTAAGAGAAACTAATGAAGAGCTGGTTTATAGCCTTTTCCCAATCCTGATGTCCTGTCTGTGTCTGGAGGGCAAGTATAAAACATGTTTTTCAGTGCTACAGAAGGAAGTACAAGTAATTAGTCGTCACTGTACAATTCACACACGAGGTTAATCAGGTCCCTCACTGGTTTTAAAGTAGAGAGGACAAACAGCAGGCTGAGCGCTCAGTGAGACAAGGAGGTCAGCACAAGCACAGGGGGAGGTAAATGGAAGCCCCTGTGCATTGGCAAAAAAGGAACCTGGGTGAAAGTTTTTAGGGAGCCTACCCTAAAGGACTAGTCCTTTCTTCTATCCATTTCCCTGCCTTTATCAGCTCTGTGATCTGTGAATGATTGTCAGAGGAGCCCCATTTAACCTGCCAGTCACACTGCTGTGCAAAAGGCTCATTGCTCCACAGAGGTGTTCTCTTACAGACCCAGGGAAGACACCACACCAACTTTTCTCCATCCCGAGACCAAGCAGCCTGCTGCCCTTCTCTCACCCAGGGTGGGAGGCAACACTTTAGCTTCTCCTGAGGTCAGACTTCTCGGCTCAGAACACACCAGGTAACACATCAGGGACAGACCACATGGGGAACTGTTACTTCTGTGATCAGAAATATCAAAAGTACATGTGTTTTACTTGGAATAGGTACAATTCCCTCTCAGGAGGGAATTTTCCTCACCTCGATACCACATGAAGGCTGAATATTGAGTTTTCTTTTATTCCTTCAACTTCCACACATAGAACCAAACTAGTTCTGTAATATCTTATGCAAATCAAGGATTTTTTCATGAGGCTCTCATGGTGCTAACCTTTGCCCCAGGGCTTTGTATCTGGCACAATACACACGGCTGCAACATGTGGTGTGTCCACCTTCCAGTTCATTGCTGAGTTTGTCCACTCTTAGAGAATTTGGACTGGGAGCCTTTTGGGGTCATGAAACTTCAGTAACTACTGTAAGAACCCAAAATTTCTTTGGTCTGAAATTAGGCACCTTGACTACCAAAACATCCTGATTCAGAAATACCTACAATACCTATTACTGGCTCTAAAGTCTAGCCTTGCTTTCCAGGTTCTCCTCATTGCAGAGCATTCCGCCTCCACCACCATCTTTAGCTTTCTTTATCAAGCAAGTACATTGAGCCATATCATAAAGATCTGGTTATATTATCTGAGGTCAGAAGAATTCATTCAGTGCTTTTGTTCAAAATCCATGAAGATAGGACTTTGCTTTAAAAACACCTGCCTCTTAAAAATGTAAGGAGTAGTCAGTTGCTGTTTATGGGCTTGCTCAGATGGAGCAGCTCCCTCCCTGGCTTTATGAACACAGAGTTCACTGCCTGTCTCATGAAAACTGCAGCAAGAGAGACTGTTGCATTTTGAAGAAAAACTACACACAGCATTTTTGGAGCAAGTAAAAGATTTTTGCTCTGTTTCTACAGGACATTCACAATGCTCTTCTCTAAACAGATGTGACTCCACTTTGTATCAGGCCTTAACAACCATAATATTTTTACAGTAGTATAATGTTCGGTCTGTACTTATTTTACAAGCTTGTCCAGATTTCCTTATCACTGATGTATTTCCCTCAGCAGTATGTTTTCACACTGACTTCTGTCACCCTCGGTTTGTACACTCAGGTGTAAAATCTGTGTACATATTCTATAATTGCATACACATAACCTTTACAAATTTCTTAGCAGCAAACACAGTCCAGATGATTCCAAGGCTTGTGTACACAGTCCCGCTAAGAAGCAGAGGAAGAAAACCTAATCTCAAACTTTTCTGTATTCTGCTAAACACAAGATGAGATGTTTCTTCTCCCTCTTTCAGGCATTTTTCATGTAGTATTAGGCTTTTTCTCCCAATTCCTTTATTCATCCCGAATAGGATTTTACTCCTCAACTAGTCCTACTGACTTCAGTGGTATTCCAGGCAGGGTAAGGGATTTGTCAGTGAGGATCAGCTGCAAAGTCAGGGCCTCATATTGTAAAATCTTCCTTGTCTGGCATACCATTGTAAAGTACTGTGAGCACTTGCCATACTCTGAGATGGGTCACCAGCATAACGATATCAGTGTCAGAAACATTCATAGTGCTTTTCAACAGTATGCCAGGCAAGAGAGGTTTCCTGTCTCTGGCCCTCACCCTGCAACCCAACCCCCACAAATAAACCCTCACCTCTCCAAGGCATTATTGAAGTCAATGGGGCTCTAAGCAGTGAGTGGCACAAATGGAAAGACAGTGAGTTTAAGGCACAAAGGGGCTAAAAGTTAACAAAGTCAGTTCTGCCCTATGAGAGTAGCTCTGGTTCCTAGAGCTAGAGAACTTTAAAAACAAGTAAGTGGGTCATAAGGGTTTTGAAAGTGACAACAGCAAGAAATAGGCAAGTTAAATGGTTGGTCTCCTCCAGAAATTATTTGCATTCTTGCCCACAGTGGTCAAACACACACGTGTCTGTTTTTTACTTCACTCGTTAGACTGAAGCTCACCCACATACCCCTGATCTGATCCTTTACCTGCTGCACAGTATTGCAATGCTGATTACTGCACCCATCCTTTAAGCTTCAGTCCAATGAAGAGCTTGGTTCCCTGCAACTTTGAGCGTGTGAATCTGTGCCATTGTCATTATTAAGTCTGCCTGAGTGTCTGCAGTTACACACACTAAGTGTTTTGCTGGATGAGTGCTCTTGTTTCTGGAAGGTAGAGGAGATGCAGGCCTGGAAACACCAACCACTACAGGTCCACCTCTCATTTGTCTCACTTTTATAACTTTGAAGCTCTTCCTTCACTTTGGTAATAATGTAAAGTATCAACTAAAAATTGCAATGCATGCATTTCATTTGAGTTTTATTGCCTTAACAGATAGCATTAGATTACAAAAGAGGACATTTTTCTTCTCAGTTTTAGCTTATTCTTATGATTTATGATTAGATACAGCAAGAGTTCATAAACTTCCCTGACCTGCTGACAGTTTTTACAGGCTCCTTGATTTATTTCCATCTCAAACTTAACAGCTTTCATGTGACTGATATTCCTAGAGTCCTGGCATGGCTGCAGCACAGCCTGTGAGAGCTCCTCTAATCTCCATGTTACTAATTTAAATGAAGTCTTGGTCTGTTGTTTAAAAAAGATATTTGTCATCTCACGGAGGTTTACAGATCCTCTTGTAATGTAATGTCAGACACTTCTGAGATATGAGTTTTATAAAGCCTCCCGATACTGAGTGTTGTAAGACACACCAAGGTCACTTCAATATGCCAAAGAAAAAAGACATTTGCAAAACAAGAGAAGAGGAATTCCTAAGAAACTGTATTGTACAGAGGACATTTAGAAATGATTTATACCATCTGTGAGTACAGTTCAAAGATAAATCTGGTATTGGGAAGAAAAGCGGGGGGAGGATAAATTTGAATCCAGAAAAATCCACAGACACCCAGCCAACAGCTATGAGTTCCTGATAAAAAACAACTCACAGAGCAATATTCTCACAGTCATAGAGGTTGCAGCATCAACAGTTTCCCAGTGTGCTCCGAAGCTACTGTGCTAACTAAGGCTGCTCTTTCAGCAAAGATGCAGCTGGCATTCTGTTTTCATTGTACACTTTCCAAACAACAAAAAAAAAAGATACATTTTGTAATAACAAAGACCTAACTAGTAAAAGAGAGAAGAGGGAATGAGAGCGAGAGCAACATAAGAAAAGTGGGTGTCTCTCTAAGCTCATACACTGCCCAGCTGAAGATAGAAGGATATAATTATTTTTTTCTCTAGAACATTTAGAAACTGGCACAAGGTAAGTGATGTGAAGGTGTGTGAAGGTGTATAAATGTGGACAAAACCTAAACAGAAAATGTCAGGTAGGTTTTCTTTGATACCGATGGGTAGAGCAGAGAGGGAACAAGACCCGTAAATATTAGTGGAGCTTTGGAGGTTCTCCAGTGAGTATGCTTAGGCGTTTGAGGTCAACTGTGATCAAGCCTCAGTCTGACAGAAAATTGCTTTTGTAATATTTGTAGATCAGTTAAGAAATGACAAGCAACACTAGGTTATGACACGCTGGAGATATAAATACAGGTTGCCCAGATCATATGATTGATTGAACCGTTTTATTTTTGCTGAAGAAATTTAGCTAGTGTTGCTGGCAACACACACATAGCACTAAATAAATGTTACGTACAGTAGCTTGTCAGAATTTATAAAAGAGCAATCGACATTTGCTTTACTGTCAAAACATCAGCCTACGAGTTTCCTCTCTTTGGAAAGAGAATCTGGGAAATAAAAGAACACTATACAGCATATTACCTTCGAATCACAAATGCCATGGTTAAGTCTGAATCAGAAATGATAGCTGCTCTCATGCAATGAGCTCTGCATGTCCTCAAACAAAACAACGTGCTTGCAAGCCTCATTGCAGCAAGCCACCAGCAGCAGTTGCTGTATAGCTCTGAATAGACAGACAAATGTGGATTTATCTCATAGCTTCCTATTCTACAGTCCAAACACAGATACTTTCACTGCAGATAGATGTGGAAAAACATTAGCATCAGTGCTGTACAGTGCCTGCAACTATATCGCAGTGAAGTGGATTATTAAGAACACAATGAGACTTCACGCCTAATTTCAGAGTTTGCACAGATATGGGAATTAAAGTCCACAGATCTCATTCACATTTATATTGAATAAATTCTAATATTTCTTTCCACTGTTCAAGCAACATAAAAGTCATGTTACACGTGAAGTAAGAACTCCCAGCAGTTTATCTTTCTAGGACTACATGGTGTTCTCAACATAAAAATTACATCCTCTATTGGGCAAAGGTTCATTTTACAGACCAGATCTATGGGATTAAAACAAAGACTGCAGTCAATCAGCTTTGTGATGCTATTCTGATTTTCCCTTGTTGGACTATATCTCAAGAACCACCTTTCAGCATTTGCGTAGGAGGAAAAGTTTGTTATTAGTATTACCCTGGGAGATGGGTATTATTCTCCAGGGAGTAAAAAAGGAAAAAAAGCCCAGCATCCCATGAGCTACCTGTTCTCACTCTGATAAGGGCACAGAACATGTGTGCACACAGACAGATCAATTGTCAGCAAAACTACTGCCCTGTTGCATTTAAACACATTGCTGATTCTTAATTAACCTGTTGCTAAAGAAGTTTTTTTGTATCTATGTGTATATCTGTCCTGTCTTACAAGGATCTCTCACAAGGAAATCCCCTGCTCTCCCTGAGTGATAAACCCACCTGCATCAGGCCTCTGGAGAAAAGGGAGTTCAATGGGTCTCAAATGTCCACAAATGAGAATTGTAAACCAATTGAAGAAGTATCTGCACAGACATCCATTTCCTCACCCCTTCCCATGGCTAGCCAGAGGACAACAGACTTTGGCAACAGGTCAAGGACAACCACTTTTTCATTCCTTGTTTCTTTCCTAACTTTATTTCCCTTTTGCCTGTTTTGAAATGAGTAATATCTGCATTTTTGATCATGTAGAGCAAATTCTGTCTCTGGCAGGAGGGATAACAATGCTGTCCTATAGAAAGATTTGAGGTCATAAAATCAGTAGCATAGTCCACTACATCTGTGTTAACCCTCTTTTTCTGTGTTTTTCATTCCTTCTTAAAGGAAAAGGAGACTTGAAAATAACCTAGTACTTTACTGAGAAGGCATGTTAATATCTCTCCTTTAACTGTAGAAACAGCAACAATCACAATTCCTGAGTTCTAGTAGAAACTTTTCTTCCTGTTATTTCTACTAGCTCCAAGGTAAAAAAGGGTATGTCTCAAGCACATTCGAGGCCAGACAGTGTAACAGTAACTCAGGACTAGATAAATTCTTTCAAACACTCTGAGTCACATTTTGAACAGATTCTACGCATTTCAGTAAGGCAAAATACACCTATCCCTGGGGCAGTGCAGGACATCTTTCAGCTTCTTCCTTTAATGGATGGAGTGGGCATGTGTCAATCTGTGTCTGCAATCTCTTCTGTCATGGTTAAGAATTGGTACCTGTCTTCCAGATTATATATCCTTCTAATGGGAAAGGTCAACATATTGGTGGTAAGAGGCAAAGCTTGAAATAGAGCTAAGAAGGCAACAAAAGAGGGAGAAGAGAGAAAGGAAAGAATTTCAATACCATACACTAAATACGCAGATGTTAATGAAAAAATCCTCAGTGGTTACTTGACAGGGTCTCACAGAAGGAAAGCTTGGGGAAAAAAAATATCTCCATTGTGCAGCATTTTTCTTTGTAACTCAACTGTATCCTTTATGTCAGCCTTTCATCTTCCCAACAGCTAACTCAGGGCATATTTACAATAAAAATAGAAGTTGGATTTGTTACAATTTGTTGAGACTGCAGATTCCCTATTAAAGGTGGTGGTATTCCTTCTGTCTGTATAGTTTTTTCTTGGGTACTGAATGTAAACTAACTGACCCTTTAGAATAGCCTCAAAAAAGTCACAAACATTGGTCTCCTTGAGAAGCCACGAAGGATGAAAGAGGAGAATTTCTGCTTTGTTCTCTAAGGTTTACTCAGTAAAAGGTAGAGAATGTGAGACTTCACTAGTTGTATACTGATTGTATGGCTTTATTTCCTAGAACAAAGGCCCTGTTCCTTCAAAGAACACTACCAGTAGCACAGGAAAATCATTTTAATATTTGACATCCATAATATTTAACACTGGATTTTGTTCAAGAGAAAGGAATTTATCCATGCCAATTAAATAATTCACTGCATAGTTCAAAAGACCCTGATAAGAGATACACCACAAACCATACTGCTTTTCCTGCTTTAATTATGAATTTGTAGTTAAAGAACATGACAGGGTTTCAGGGCTGGGCTCCACTTCCCTCTCTGTGATGGGTTACTGGGGGCAATTTCCTTCATCTAATCCTTCCTGAGCCCATTCTTTGCTGGTGTAAATCAGTAGAGGTCCACCAACTGGAAAAGCACTCTGCTGATTTACAGCAGCTGTGAACTTGACCTCTTGATCAAGAGAAAAAATGGGAATGGAAATATATTTTCTGTGTCAGAAGAGTTGCTTGTTGATGTTGGTTAAGACATTTAAGAAGTTTGATTCTTTTTAGCAAATGAAACCTATATCTAACTTCAAAGACAGGAATATGAAGAAGATTCAGTCAAGTATTTTAGAGTCATTAGAATTACTAAATTGTGTACCATGTTTAACTGATGACCAACATATAGAAAATCATTCCAGGAACAGGATGCCCAATTACACTGTAGAATTTTCTTTCCATTTTCTTCCTTATATTTGGTTGAATATTTTTCATTCTTTCATGTGAACAGAAATAAAAATGCCTAGATCAGCTCTGAAAACAATATCCTGCTGCTTTTGCTATGACTGCATCTATCTGTCAAGTGTTTTAACTAACATAGGGAAAATGGCTATTTCTTACTGATGGGGCTATAGTGTGAGTAACTGAACTTCAAAGATGCCGGGCCAGATTGGATAGCAAACATCAAAAGCTTTCGACTCGTGCTGAGTAAACTTTGTATTCTGACACACAAGTTCTTATCTGTTCTGTTCCAGACTTGAGAGAGAGAGGGGCTGAATCTAACCAAATCACATTGTTTTTCCTTACAGCTGCCAACTTGGAAAAATATCAGGGCACAAAGGAACCATTAAAAACAAAACAAAAAAAGGCATGTTTTTGTTAGTTCCTAAGCAACACAATATTGCCAAGATGGTGGCTCCTATGAAAATTAGAAAATATTAGTTACACATCACACTGTTATTTATTTATACTGCTCTGTGAAGCATTTTTTTTTCCTTCTTGCAAACTGACAGATATTATGGAAAATCTGTTCTTTTGAGCAGGGTGTTTACACCACAACTGTTATGTATGTTTTGTCAGCAGCTCATTCCATTTGTTAATACCCATTTCTATTTTATCATTTATTTTGCTAGTTACTGATTTGGAAAAAGAAAAACAACAGAGAATGAGAGAAAGGGGGAAAGAGAAAGGGGATGGAAAGGAAAAGCGAAGAAAAAGGGAAGGAAAAGGGAAGGAAAGGAGAAGGAAAAGGAAAGTGAAGGGAAAGGGAAAGGGAAAGGGAAAGGGAAAGGGAAAGGGAAAGGGAAAGGGAAAGGGAAAGGGAAAGGGAAAGGGAAAGGGAAAGGAAAGGATTTAAAATTTTATATCCACCAAAACTAATCCTATTGTTGAGATTGTCAAAGTCAGTTTAGAAAACTGGAACCCTATCCCATTACTACTAATTGCACATATTTAAGAAGAACTTTTTAAAACCTCTGTCCCCTTGTCTATAGTACTCCAGGGCAGTGTGGGACACAGGAAACAATTGTGTTTCACTCTACCTTCTTCGTTATTCAGCCACAATGCATTTACCACATGGATCCTCCTACTCATGGCAAAGCCTTGATTACACTGATGATGTTCCATGCTGGTGAAGGATTGAAATTACAGTAAGGTAACAAGGAAGTGTAATAGCTCTTGGGAAATGTAATTGCAACAGCTGCCCTGGAATCAAATGGCCAGCCCTTACATTTTGTAAAGTTTTACTCAAGAATTAACCTTCTGAGCTTAGAAACTCTGACTTACCTTAGAAGGTGGAAGTCACCTTAGAAGGTAGAAGTCACATTTGTTTCCACAAATACTTCACATTTGTTGAAGCACACTCAGTCTTTCCATTAAAAGGGAAAGGTAACCTACCAGAGACAGAAGAGAGAGAATTAAAAATGGAAGCTTCTCTTATTAAAAAATTTTCATTTATTCATCCACAGTTCACAGACCTTCTGAGACACTGCAATCTACCATACTGAACTCCCACCTTTGAAACAGACTGAGGAGTAAATGCTTCAAGGAAAAATTCCAACTCAAACACAGATATCTGAGCATGTATGAATATAAACACATTTGAACAAGTTTCATCTGCACTTGTTATAATGAGTTGGGTAAATTTGGAAAGAGGCCTTTTAGGAGCAAAAGGCATCATCCCAACAGTGTATAACTCAAGACCATAGCTTTTTCCAAGGAAGACACTGCAGCCTACAGAGTCAGACCACTTCTAAGATATGTTTCCAGGACTTGCCAGAAATCTTCCAGCAGCACTCTTGGTGCAAGGTGGAATATGGTTACTACATGTGGATCTCAGGCAGCACTACACAGCCACAGCTGGGAGTGCAAACAAGAAAGGAACAGTGCTAGCACTAAAGTCAGCCTGGGGAGTGCGGCCTTTTGGACTGACACAACTGCTGTACTAAGAGAGAAGGACCTTCCTTCTCGTTCATCAATGGAGGAGAAATTCTGTCTGCATCACATCATGAACAGTAACCCTTGGAATAGTCTTGTCTTCAAAGTTATAGGGCTTATTCAACAGAAATGTTTAAAAACTTGGTTTTGAAAGTGCATATGACTGAGGAAGGACATAAGAGTAAATGGCTCATCCACAATGATGAGGGTTTGACATAAGGAGATGTGTCACTGTATATTTCAGCTTGCTGTAAATTCACTCGCAATGCACTCCTGTCTTGTGCTTTATGTCCTGAAACAGGCACACTTGGGATGATTGAATTAATTAAATGAAACAATATTAAGGATTTTAGATTTCATTCAGCTTTAGGGTAATCCTAAACCCCAGTGACAGACAGGAAGTTTAATGACCAGTGTGAACAGACCCACTATAAAGCTCTTAGACAAGTAGGACATGGTTTCATGTGGACTTTCAAAAGCTACCCCAAAATTACTACAAAACTCTTTTCAACACTTACCAGCTTGTTCTACAGAGGCCTTCTTTTGGCTTCAGTACAACTCAGGTGTTTGGAAGACCTGAGTTTGATTCACTGACCTAACTGAGATTTTCTGTGGTATCAATTTTATGCAAATATTCTGAGATAGAATATAGGACTTCTACTGACATGCTGTTGGAGTATGAGAAATACTTGCCTTAAGAGAAAATTTAGGGGACTGTGAGACAACCAGAATTAGCCACATCTTGAATTTTCTTCTACATCTATGCTCTAACTAGTAAATTTGAACACATTTTGTGTCTTCACTGCTCTTGTGGCAAACATAACTCATGTCTAGTTGAATGATGAATTTGCAAACACACAAAATGACTTGAGATGAACAAATAATCATTTTTTCTGCAGAGTTTGCACAGATACCTGCTTTATGGATCTCTTAGGACTAAGGTAAAAATCATCGAGAGAATAAATATTTAGTTTGGGCTGCAATGGGAAAGTATGTTAACACACCTCTGCATTTCTGGATTTTGTTTCCCTGGATCCAGAAAGCCAGTGGCACCTGAAGGCAGAGTCAGAAGGCTCTGTTGCTTAGGTCAGGCTTTGTGCCCCTCAAGCTTGCACATGGACTTTGTTCATTTGTTCTTTAAATAATGAAGGTTTTCCTCAGGTAGGGTGCTGTCCTCTTTTTTTTTTTTTTTTTAGTTAAAAAGCATTCTATAGGAAAAGGTATGCAAGGATATCACTTTCACACCATTGTTGACATGATATGTCTGACTGCCCTCTTCTGTAAGGGCTTTGGGAAAGAACTATCAACTGAAGCAGATCTGAGCCACAGCATTATATGCTCTTCTCCCACTTGAAGGTCTGACAGTTCAGTAAAAACACGTCCTGTCCGTGCCATACACAACTGAGCCAGGCAAGGTACCCCTATTTTTAGAAGCACAGGCACCCAAGTTGTTCTAAACTCCTTGGACAAGCAGCCCTTGTTGTGTGATTTCAAATTCAACTAGGGTTTATGGTGTCTTTGCAAAGGACACTTGTCTCAAATCTGGTTTTACATGTGGTTTTTTTTTTCCTCTATGCTGACTATAGCCTAAGAACAAGTGGGTGATCTGGTGCTGCTTGGTGAACAGGGGTATGTGAAACAGCATGCACACGTGCACTGGCATGTGCAAATGTGGCCTCTTGTGAACTCTCAGTACTGTTTCATTACCTGAATTCTTTTAATTAATAAACATCTGCCAGCTCCTGCACTCTGTCAGAATATACCAGTGATGTTCCCTTTGTAGTGCCTTTCATTACATATGTAAACAGGCGGAAGAAAAATTGTGCTGTTATCACCTTTTGATTTTATGAGTAGCTGGGATTGTTTAAACTATAGATTAACTTTTACAGGCCCGTCTCTCTCTCCAACTACCCCAACCATGTCTGAATAGCCAACTTTCCTGTGTGGGTGCGTCAGATAAAGATCATTTTAGTAGTTGTTTAAAAGGGAGGGAGTCTTGTTTCACAGAAACTAAAATCATAATGCTCATCTCCACCTATGTGCTTTGTCACCTTTCCTCCTCACAGTTTTGAATGAGTCTATTCTCTTTGGGTCAACATCCCAGTAATGTGATAGGTCTCCTGCGTGCAACCATGATTGTAATGTTGGGGACAGTCTTTCAGGAAATTCAAGAAAGTTAGTATTTTCTTGCTTTTTTGATGTCAATACTTTTTACAAAGATTTACTTCTTATGCCATACAACTCCAAATCTCTGACAAAGAAGAGACCAGACTGTGAGTACATTGTCTAGCCCAAATGTGAATTGCATGTCCTCCCAATGGTGAGTTACTTGGGAACAGTGAAGAGTGACTGCAACAGCAATTCTTCCATCTGAGTGGTGGTGTGTGAACCCTACACATACAGGTCTGCAAGCTGGACAACTGCATAGCCAACCACATCACAGATTAGGTGCAATCTGTGTGTTCTGATTCTACAGCCTCGCAGCTCACAGAGTGTTTTATGAAGATATATCATTCCCCCACTTCAACTGACTAACATGCTTTTGTTCCCACCCAGCCTGAAAATTGGTTGTGGTTGAAAAAAAAGTGGAAATAAATAATAATTCCCCTGACTGCCTGTATTTCTGTTCCATTATAATCTAATTGAATTGTCTTCCTTTTAAGATTGCCCAAAGAACTGAATGCAGAGACACATAGAATCTGTGTAAGAGATTTTCTGCAGTTGTCTTCTCTCACACTTCTGTACACAACAACCAGAGCATGTACTTCCAGACTTTCACTTTAGGTGATGCAAGTCAGCAACAAGAAACAATATACAATATATACAGTCCAAAGTGTTACAGTGACTCAAAGTTTTAGTCCCCTGCTTCTTTCCTCATATGGTCTTTCCCCTTTAAATACAGCTCCTTTCTCTTGGAACATTATTTCAACTAATTTGCAGCCTTTGTTTTCTGGTTCTGAACAACTCCTACCTCAACAATCTCTTTATGTAACCAGCTGTCCCCTCAGCACTGAAAGCAGCCTTAAAATCTACAAGCCCCATCTCTGCTTGCTAAGCCCTTTTTTTCCCCCCATTATGTTGCTCTTTTCAGCTCAAGTCAGTTCTGCCATTTTCATGATCAGTTCCCAAGAGGACCTCAAATAAGGTCCCAGGTGAGACATAGACTATTCTTTTCCTGGTCATATCATAGTAAGTTATGTGTACTTCTCTGGGCTTTGAAGGTTCAAAGTATTTTCTATTAGTCATTAAAAGTGAAGTCAGCGGCTGATGTGGCTGAGCTAGATTTGGATAAAGAACCTACGTGTACTGGAGGCAGACAGAATGAAGCACTTGAACAAACACTTCTTAATTCAGGAAAAGATACAGACAGTCTCACCAAAAATACAGAGGCAAATTATATTTTCCACACAAATTTCCTGCAATTATTTTTTTTAATTCAAGATATTTACAGTGCTAGTATTAACTATCTAAGTTAACTATCAACATAAGCACTTGTGAAGAAAAGTTAGTCCATGGATACTACAGAGAGATGGTTTTTCTACATCAACCTTTTCTAAAGTGCTTGTAGCCACACTGCACATCTGAAGTGTTTGAACTTGTGCAATTAGAACAAGTTGTCAGGGACACAAAAAGCTTTTCAGAAGAGCATAGAAGCTGTCTGTATGTTATCTACCAGTGTCATATACCTTCAGCCTAGGAATCATCAGAGCCAAGGCAGCAGGATATGAAATAAAAATCTTCTACGCCAACCCTATTTCAGCAAGCTGCGATCTTTTTCTCTAATAAACCCTCTACCCTGCAGCTTTTCCTTCTGTCTCTAAGTTCTTCTTTTTTTGTTCTCTGCCCTCTGTACTTTTTCTGTTTTCCCCCATTTCTTTGTCTTGCCCCTCCTCTCCCCTTATTTCTTTTCCCCTTTCTTTCTCTGCTCCTCACCAATGTATGTTTTCTCCATATCCCAGTCCCTGCTCAGTCCCAGTTCTTTGATTCTCTTTTTCTTTCTTGCCTCTTCCCTATTCTTTTCACTCTCATTTCCTCTTTGACCTGAATTGGATTGTTGCAGGTGTCTGTGCCAAATCAAGAAGCCCTCGCTTTCAACCTCATTGCAGTACACACACCTCTTTTCTATCATAGAAGCTAGATATTCTTCTGAAATTCATAATTCAAATTTTTAAGAAAAAAGCAAGACAAAAAAGTTCTCCTCTTGAATAACTATGCTCAGAGATTCAGCACTTGGATCTAGAGTTTTGGACCCATGCCCTGAGAAGACTGGGTCCAGTTGTGAGAGTCAGATGAATTTTCCCAGATTTTGGCAGTGGATGGCAGCTGGCAAAGCCTCATGGACAGCAGACTTCCGGTTCTGGATTTCATACACTGGCTTTGTTCTGAAGCAGAACAGAATATCCAAATTTTAAATGCTACAAAAAAAAATTACTTTGACTCATGACATTTAGAGTATATAACAACAATTTTAAAAAGTATTTCAAAGTTGAATTGGAAATGCGTTCTTCCTTTCTAAATAATTAAATGGGATGTCCTCTCTAGACTTTCACCTGCACAAAATTTTCATTAATTCTGAGGTATATTTCAAAGTGCTCTCAGAAAAGTCAAGAAGAAACCATAACAGTTTGAAGATCTTTGAGAAATGGTGTTGAGATTTCAAATGCCTTGCATACATATGATCCCTGGGTACACACTGTTGTTCTGCAGTACACCATGACAAACAGGATAAAATGTCACCTTAGCCTTGGCATTCTGTGCACATAACTGAGCTAGCTTTAAATTAGCTAATGTGACCTCTACTAGCACCACAGTTATGGTAAAATTGTGACCCTCATGAACTTAAGGAAAAAGGAAGATAGTTTGCCCAAAACAAGGCCTCTTGTGTCTTGTCTTCACAGTTTAAAGGTAATATAGGTTTGGCTCCAATGGCTAGAGTCAGTGGGTTGATTTCTACAGGGCATGATCTCCTGGGGAGGAATAGTTGAGTCCCGTGTTCTCACTGTCCTTAACCAGCCTGAACACCATAGGCCAGATTTCAGCTGGCATTTGCAGTCAGCAGGAGCTGTGTACAAGCAAGCTAAGCTGCTAATTCATACCTTTTGTCCTGTTCTGAGCAAATATCCCTGCACAACCAGAGCTGAGCTGTCTGTGACAGGAGCCCTGGGACATGAAGAGCAGTCCCAGCAGCAGGAACTCTCCTGTGTAAAGCCTGGCGCTGTGACCTGAGACAATGTGCTACAATCAGCAGTGGTTCTCGTGAGTGGACAGCTGAAAGGTCCAAGCTGCCACAGACATCAGAGGTAAACATTTGGTTTCAGCTCATTTGAATCTAGAAGGCCCACCAAAAAAGCCCAACTATGGCATGCCCTGTTCCATAGCCAGGGAAACGTGCTCCCACATATCCCTGTCTGTAGCAGGTCACATGGGCAGAAGCTTGGAGCAGACTAATGTGAATACTGCTCCAATAGCCAAATACATGTATCTGACCAGCAGGACTGCTCATTATATCCACTCAAAGAAAGCAGGGCTTCTTAGACTCTCAAAACCACTTCCCGGTGACCTCTCACTCTTACAGGATTCTTCCTGCCTTCTCTCACAGTCCACCTGTAAATGGTTCTGTTAGTTTTCAAAATTTCAAAATGTACTTCGACAGTCCATGAGATTAAATTTTTATAGACCAGGGAAAAGAAGAAGTAGAGATATTTCAACAGACAACTGTCATAGAATCCACTGAAGAATGTCTTGAAAGAAGATAAAGTTAGGACTGGAAAAGAAGACAGAAGCTGACAGAGCCATGACAGAGACAATCAGGAGAGTAGATGGGAAGGAAGTACAAAAAGATTTGGTTTACAGAAGCTATGGAAATTTGGTCCTTACTAACTGGACAGGCCTTAGACTGTGTCCAATTCATTCCTACAAACCTACTCATGTACCCACAAGATAAAACTCCACTGCTGAATCAAGAGCAGTTCACAAACTTTCACTCATAGATATAAAGTGTGGGACATGTTCATTTAATCTGGACATTTTGAAGAGACTGCAAGGTAGGGTTGTCTTCCCTTGATCTAGTCCGTGTCACTGGCAGAAGAAACAAACAGCTCAGAATACACCACAGACAAAAAAAGCTTGGTGATTGTTCTAAATATATCAGTCTCACAACATTTTACAAAGGAAGGTATTTCTCATTTTATGTGTTTATGAAACAGACATGGAAAAGCACCAAGTGTCTTGACTAAAGATGAGCGAGCAAAAATGGGGAGTGAAGTGGCCCTCTGGATTTCCAGCCCACTGCCTAGGCAGCCAGAGGGAACTAGTTTGAATACAGATACTGGAAATGATGCTGATGGATAAGATGACACGATTTGAAAAGGTTTTCCCCTAATTTGCATAATAATAAATACATGTATAAGTAGAATTAACTAGTAGGGGTTTTTTTCATCTGTTTGTTTTAATTATTTCAAACTGTAGTGTTTGTAAATGTGATCGACACTAAACCTTTATTTAGACTGTGCTTTGAGTAAGTGCATCCACATTAAAATTAGTAACCATAACCTATAAATCACACGATAGGTTTGGTTATGAACATTACAAGTGCTATATTAAGCTTCCAAACAGAATGAATTTCTTGCTCTAGAAGACCTTAAGAAGTTGTGCTTTTCTAATGCTGAATGAGATGCACAACTTGGAACAGCTTTTCGCAATAGCTCTAATTTCTGAGAACTGGGTTTTCTTATTACAGCCAGTTTAAATACATGCTGACAGACAGAACATAAGCTACATTCCCAATATTGCATATGTGAACTCTGCCATGGTAAGGGAGATTTTCAGTAGTACAACTGAAAAATTGGCATCTCACTCCTTTCAACTGTCACTGGGAGTTGGATGCTATTTTTGTGGTTGTTTTTTGTACATCCAAAAAAAGCCTACATGCAGTTATGTATTTTTATGGAAAGGATATAGCTTGATTTGTAAATACCTGCTAACTCATACAGTATTCAAAATCTAAAAGCTATCAATTATTCCAGAGGGTGTTCAGTTGATTCTTTCATTTATATTTTATATATTATTTATATATATTATTTATATTTATATATTATAATTTTATTCTATGATTTTACTTCAGATCAAGACCAAAATTCACGATTATGTTCTCTTAAGATTCTAGTTTTCTATATTCATCCTGCCTTCACTATCTCAATAGCTTTTTTGTTAGACAGAAAAGATATGACTAGGCATATATCATTGTAGAATACAGGAAGAACCACTGAGATTGATGCATAAGCAAAGGACAAGCGCATTAACAAATCTAGCTGCCCAAAAGCCAGGGCTAATGTTAACCAAGAAGCACATTACTGTGATTCCATCAGAATGTTCTTTTATTTATTTAACTTTCCCATTTTCATTTTTTATTTGGGTAAGATAATTGCCTATGATAAGCTCTCTCTCTGTAGGTTGGAAGCATGCAGAAAGCCAGCCCTTAGACTGGAATATTTACACTAAGACTAAGCATTAATGATGTGTAATGGCCAGACCATATTTGCATATTGAAATGATCTCAATTAAAATCCTTTATCAGATGACTTCAAAGAGAGAGCCTCTCAAACTGCAATATATTTTTTCATGAAACACAGCCTATTAGGGATGTAATGTGTTTATTTGCTTTTCTAAAGACAATAATTTTAGTGTTCATTTCATAAGTAATAAAAGATACATTTCTTTCCTTAGGCTTCATACCACAAAATTCTTTTATCTTTCTTTATAATGCACTTACTGAGCCCTGAACATCTTTGAAGGACAAAAACATAGAACAGTCCACAGAACTTGAACTAAATAATGCTTTGGCCTTCGATATCTTTTCTCGTCCTGAGAATCCAGGTACGTTACAAAGATTTACAATGTCTAAAAGAGACAAGAGACTTTACAGGGTTCTCTTCACCACTGCTGGAAGACAATCTTCTCTGAGTAGGCACACAAAAACTTTTTATGGCATTGAGAAATAGAATGCAAGTGAAGAGTCTTTGCAAGAAGCACTAAAGTAACCTACATAAAGAGGTTTAACAGCTAAAAAAAGGAACAAGATAATTCACCAGTTTATTTTTTCAATTTCTAAATAGATTTCCATTCACTGAAAAATTCTCCAAACACATGTAAATTTTTAGAAAATTCATTTTAATTAAAAATTCATTTATACTTTAAAAGGTTATACGAACCTTTAAAAAAGAGGATTCTGATAATTTTTCTAAGGAATCTCAGTTATTTTCACAACATTTAAAAAGACCTGTTTGTTGAAATAAAGACAGGAGCTGGAAAACACAGCATTTCATTTATTAACAGAAAGATCTAGAGGTAATGAATTAATAAATGGGAGAAAATATATCATTTAACATATTAAAGTCAAAGTTAACACACTGGAAAACTGGGTTCTGATAACATAAATTATTTTCTGTCTTGTAGCTGGGATCTGTCACTGAAAATCTGTGTGGCAAGTATGTTCTTGATATTTGATTCTTTATGGTTTTCTAAAGCCACATGAACCATTATCACTTAGGTCCTGGACAAGAGCTGCACCTCCATAAAAATAACCACAGGTTCCAAAGATACAAAGATTTAAGCACAAATATTTTTCATCCAGAATTTCTCAAGGGAACTAGTGCCACCTGCAACTCAGACAACCAGCAAGAGGGAAGCAATGATACAGTACAGTGATTTAAGCAACCTACCATCCATTGTAAATTAAAAATTGCCAAAGAAGAGGCTCTATTTCCTCAAATCTAATACAACATTTTCTCATGCCACAAGGAGGGACAGCCCTGGGGTCACCTATTAGGGATAAACTCCCTCAAATTATCTCACATATATCACAAGATGCAGTGTACACAGGGAAGCACCTGCCACATATCAGCTGCTCTGGGGTAATTACCAATGTATATTCTCACGGTAACAGTGAGAGCACTTCCTCATCTTTCTATTCAGAGTAAACTACCTTGCATTTATGACAGGGTAAGAGTATGGAGAGCCTAGTTACCACACAGCCACTGATTTACAATAGCTTACTCCCTTGTGTATGTATTCTTGCTCCTCAGCAAATACAAAGCAAGTAGAATTAGCTCACCTTGAACTTAAAACATTCTCATTATTTGAAATAATTTCTTATCTGTTATGCTGAGAGTCTTTCACTAAACAAGAAAATGGAAGCTATTAAAATAAATCATTTGTTGTTGCAAGAAATTGCAGGCAAGTGTTTGGTTTCAACTAAGTTAGGAGAGAGGATTGGTAAGAATTTAAAAGAAAAGAAAAATGTTACTTCTAAAATACAGACAAAATCTTAGATGCTGCCCTATAGTGTGGCCATGGCACTACACTGTTCAGGTAGTATTTTGACTGAAATTTGAAATCATGGAGTCCAACAGAAAATCAAAGACTACAGTATAATTGAATCAAACCAAAAATACTTCATGAAACTTAGTGTAACATCTCTCTTGAACCACGTGTGGGGATTTATGGGATCATCCTATATTTATCCATAGAAAAGGGTAAATGTGACCAACACTGAGAGTTTATAAGCTGAAGTGTCTTTATCCAAAGAACTTGCTTTAACTTTAAATAGCATTAATATACTATATGGTATATTTAATAATGTTATTGACCAGTTTTAGTGGGTAGCATTAGTACCTAGAATTTAGTATTTCTAATGACTAGTATTAGTTCTAGGTATTGATGGTACTGAATGTTTGTACTAATAGTAGCAATATTTATCTGGTGAACCCACCAGAAAACAATCAGAGTAGCCTGCAAAGCATTTGTGATCAAAATACTGCTGTGAACCAGAAATAGAGACAACAGTGTCAGTGATTTTGGGGCTGAACACATCAGAAGACAATCAAGAGTAGCCTGCAAAATATTTGTCATCAGAATCCTACTGCTGAAACAGAAAGCGAGACACCAGCACCAGTGAATTTAGGGTGGGGTGAGTGCACATTTCCAGTGTGCTCTTTAGAATCACTTATTCTCACAGAGACAACCAGTTTTCTGTTATTAGCATTAGGCTAACCAAAAAACCCTCCATCAGTTGAGATAGAACACCAAGTTACCACTCATACTTCAGCAGGTGCATTGTTCCCTTTGGGAAATAAGAGCAGAATGAAGGGCTACTGAAGAAAGAAATTCAAAGGCATTTTTAGTAGAATAACAACATCCCATTTAGCTTAATGTTTTTCGTTTTACTTGGAAGCTTTAAAAATGTTACCATCATTCATGCTTTGCTGTAATTGGACAGAGTGATTAGAACACCTTTTTATATTAAATGCACATTTTCCTTTAAATAATATCTATGCTAAATGAGAAGAATACCATTCAGCCAGTCAGCTGTGTTTGGAGCAATGATCTATTTTATCCCTCATCTTTAAAGCTTTTTCTAATCTGTGGTTTTCTAGAGAAACTATACACAAAGACTGGCTTGGAAAGGAGAAGAATCAGAAGAGATGCTCTTTCAAAATGTAGAGGATCCAGTAAGGAGAATAATTGATTATCGCCAAATAAGATTTCTGAAAGTTTATCATTCAAAACAAGAGGTCAAAAGAGACCGACATTGACTACGGAAAGCCTGCAAAAAGCACTATGAGAAATTCAGACCGAATAACCTTCTGCAAAGGACTGTCATTGCACAGAATGAAATGGTCTTTGCTGAAGTCAGTAATAGATGTAAATGCTGAATTGGTTCAAGAGGGAGCTGAATACCTCTGGAGCAGGGAGTGAATGTAGCCATGCAGTCATAAGAGAGATAATTGTGCATAAGATGGTGAGCTACCATACCTGGTGATTTGTATTTTCTGCTGCCAGAGGCAAGGGTTTGATGGACCACGCGCTTTTCTCTGGGCTATTATTATTTGTGTGTCTCTAAAAAGTGTCCTCTGCTATCACAGCAGCCACGGTAATAAAATGTAAGTTAATAATATTATTTATCCTGCAACCATCATTCATGTTTACTGTTCAATCACTTCTTTTTTCCTTCCCACTATACCTCCCTCCTATTTGCATTTGAAGGTTAAAATCTCAACAAAAGCTATTTAGTGTACAGGTCTTTTTCAGTTTACACTGTCCCAGTACAGCTCTGTTGTCACATGAACAATGCATACACACATACATAGACACGTCTTTGAAATCACTGATCAATAGAGGGCTATGAGTGTCTCTATGTTTGCCTCTAAAGGGGAATGTTTGTCAGGTTTCTACTCAGCCAATGGTTGCCAAACCAGTGAAACTCAATCAACAAAGCAATGACCCCTCTCAGATGCTTAAGCCACATTTGGCCCAGCTGCATCTAACATGGGATGTTCCTAATATCTCAAAATGGAGTCACAATTATTTGGAAAAGGAGTTTAACTGAGACACAAGCTGGAATCATCCCAGCATGAGAAATTGGACCATTACAACTCTCACATGTGCCTAAAATTTCCTCCACCCTCTATGGACAGGAAAGAATGGTTGAACACAAACCAGAGAAAACCCATCAGTGAGTCTTGCAGGTACGTTAACTTTATGACAGTGCTGAATTACACCGCTTTTAACCCCCTTTGTCAAAAAAGTAGGAAAGGCAGTCAGCAACTTTTTCAATTATATAAACTACCTAAACCAGAGGATTGTATCCAAACAGAACCCAGTATCAGGTCTTGTATCTAAATAGAAAATAAACCTTCTTCTTAATTGGTCTGTTTGCTTTTACATTACTAGTCCCAAACAAAATAATCCTTACTGGGCAGGCACAATCTCCTACACACAGCTGATGTAATCAATTATACAAAGGATGGAAGAGGAGCACAGAGGTGAAGTCACCCACCCATGCCCACCCAAACTCAACATCAAGGCACAGCAACCTTCACCCCAGCTATAATAAGGCCCTTTTCATTTCACACCATTCAGGAAACAAACCTCATAGCTTCATTTCACTCAACATGGCAACATCAGTAGTTACCTAAGAGAAGGCAACTTCTTCCCATCTGATTTTGGTCTGAAAACTTCTGGGTGGATGACTGTGCTGCTTTTGGCTAGGATGAATTAATTTTCTTCATAGTAGCTAATATGGAGTTATGTTTTGTATTTATGCTGAAAAAAAGTGTTGATAACACAGATGTTTTCATTATTGCTGAGCAGCACTTACACAGAACCAAGGACTTCTCTGCCTCTCACCCTGCCCACCAGGAAGTGGATAGGGGGTGTACAAGGAGCTGGAAGGGCATATAGCCAGGGCAGTTGACCCAAACTGACACAAGGGATATCCCACACCATATGGCATCATGCTTAGCATATAAAGCTGGGGGGGGTGGGGAAGAAGGAGGCAGGGGGGACATCTGGAGTGAATGGTGTTTGTTTTCTCAAGTAACAATTACTCATGATAGACCCCAGCTTTCCTGGAGATATCTGAATACCTGCTTGCCCATGGCAAGTGGTGAATGAATTCCTTGTTTTGCTTTGCTTGTGCATGTAGTTTTTACACTACCTGTTAAACTGTTTTTATCTCAACCCAAAAGTTTTCACATTTTTACTCTTCTGATTCTCTCTCCCATTCCATTGTGGAGGAGTAGCTGTGTGGAGCTTAGTTTCTGGCTGAAGTTAAACCACAACAACTGCCTATATTTCATGACAGGTCTAGAGTCATGTGTACCTGAGGCACTTGCTGAGGGCTACAGTCACTCTGGGCTCCCTCTTGCCAATGCCTCCTCGGAGGCAGAGATAGAAACTTCTAAGGAACAATTTAAACTACACAAAAACCAAATTGTTCTCTGAGATGACTGTTGTCCTTCACTGACTAGGAAGGAAAATCAGGTATCTATCCCCTTAATGGATGCAGTTAAGTAACTTCTCTAAGATAGGTTGCACCTTGACCTATCTGAGAATATACACTTCCCTGAAAGTGTTCAAGGCCAGGCAGGATGGGGCTTTGAACTACCTGGTATAGTGAAAGGGTTGGAACTAGATGGTTTCTAAGGTCCCTTCCAACCCAAGACATTCAATGACTTTGTGATATTTGACTAGACATACATAAAGTGGATTAAGATGTTAGGCTTGTGACAGCATAGGATAAGCTAGGAAAATGGCCATAAATGCATTGTCACACACTGACAGTACCAATTCTCTGCATTTCTACTGCAGTTTCCTTCCAACAATCATAAAGCACTTTAGAGAATCAGAAGCCTTGTCTAGGTAGCAAAATTGCATCATTTAGGAATCACTTTGTCCCACCTAGTGCACTTTTAAGACATCTTCTAACCATGAACACACATGCAACATCACTTTATTCATCATTTTCCTTAACACTTCAGCCTCAATTTACATTGGAGGTTCATACTCCTGCACTAACTCACTTTAAAATCCCATTTTAAACACACTTTTTCCTTAATAATTTACAGTCTCCCTAGGCAAGGAAAAATAATCCTTGCTTGAGTTCTGCAGAAGGGGAACTGAGACCTAGGAAGTGTTTACTGTACTGTTCACACTCATTATTAAAAGTTGTTTCTCCACTAAAGTACAGAACTATCAAGATCCTATAAGTTAAGAGAAAGACCTAATACACAGTTTTGCTTTTCTGAAATGGTATTGTGGGAAGAACAGTTGGAAAGAAAAAACAGGAAATCAAATATTGAGGAAATAAGTGAACTGTAGAAACACCTGTTGTTGTATCAGTATTTTGAATTGAAAAGTTCCTTGTGTCCTTTAAGGAAGGTTTTCTGTAGCAGTGGGAACTCTACTCTCCCTTAAGAACCCTGTGCAAAAAGAAACTTCCTATAAGAAAATCCAATGATTTTGCCCATGAGAAGCTAAGGGCTCTTCACTTCCACCTTTTTAAAAGAAAAACAGCTGTTGCCAATCCTTTAACCCTCCTGTAATTAGTTAAAATGCAGAAATTCATCTTCGGTAATGTCTTGTTTTTCTTTAGGCAAATTTCTTTCCCTCTCCCACTCTTCCTCTTAGACCAAGATTCACTTCATTAGTTCAACAGATAGGACTGAACCCAAACCCCAATTCCAAACACATTTGGCAACTAAGAAAATTCCACCCAGTGCCAGCTTCAAAGGCTGATTCTGAAAGACATTAAGCAGTCTTACGACAGCCACGGAATACAAGGTCCTTTTGAAAAAAAAATCCCCTTTCCCTTCATCTGTGCTTATTAGAGCTCTAGAGACTTAAATGAAAGTATTACTGCACCTGCAGCTTTTCAGAGAAACACACCCTTCCTCCTTCACACTGCTATCCAAACCAGGCCAACAACAAAAAAGAAGTAAAATTTTGTCTTGAAAACAATGAGGCTACAGGTGTGAGGAAGGTCATAATCCAAAGACAGTACAGTTCGCAAATGAAAATGGGGACAGAACTCAGCCTGAGTTCTTTATGGTGGTGGTAGATGAGGGCTGGCTTTAAATTCCTAGGCAGAATTTTGAAAAACTGAGGTTTGAAAAAACCCAAACCCCAATGTCTTTTTATTAATAAACTAAGTAAATTTGCTCTGGAAAGCATAAAGATACAAACATAGAGGGCTTCTGTGTGCCATTTTAAGAATCCAATTTTCAGTAGGATGACTCATGAAGAAGAATATTAAACAACCTTTTTTTTTTCCTCCGCTGTGTTAGGATATCACTAATGCTTTGTTTTATTAGCATGAAGGGACATTCCCAATATGTATGCCAGACTAGGATACCATATGCTTCAATATCGTCTTTATCTGAAAATGCTTTTTTTTTTTTTTGAATGTGAGTCCTATAGATAGAAGAGGGTAGAGGGACAATGCAGTGCTCTTTAAACACTGCATGCTTTTTCTTTTTTTTTTTCTAAGTATGCCATTACTTCTAAGTGTTATGGTCTTCTTTGTAAAGACATTTACACTAGAAAGCTAAGAGTACTCTACAGCACCCTGCAAATTTCCATAAATAACAATTGGTTATGAGAGTTTCTTTTCACCTATTCCATGGAGGGGGACTTCTAGAGAAGAGCCAGAAAAGGTGGAGATCACTTTAAAATGCTTCTCTCTGTGATTTGCAACACCCCGCCTATTTCAGCTAGGCCAAAATCTCACTTGAAGTGAGCTGAAGTAGAAGCTTTTTGTGTGTGTATGGAGCTGTATCCAGCTGGGAAAGCAGTTAAATGCTTGCCCATCCCCTTAACTCTGGGCATGTAAATTCAAGAAGAAGAGAGCTGTTTTGACGTTCTTGGCTGGAAATCACTCTCCACACCTATACTTTATTGCATCTACTGTACGTGGTAGTTTGGCTGCTTTCTCTCACTACCATCTGTTCTGATGGCACAATGCCTGCTCACAAGTTGAATGATATATAGGTGCCAGGCAACAATGCGTTTTGATGGGCAGACTGCACAACACTGCAATTGTCATCTCTTGTGCGTGAAGGCCACACTCAGCGCCAGCAATGAAGCATTGGCACTTTGTGCCTCCATACTCTTATTCACACCTGTTGACACTTACATGCCAAAAAAGAAATACTTGATCAAGGGAGTTTGCAGGCTTGCTTAACTCCTCACGAGGAATTAGCATTACCTGGAAATAAATTCATCCCCTGGCTCAATCTGTGCCTTAAGCAGAGACTGGGTTACAGCCTGGAATATTTGTAAGGTTTATGCCATAATATTTTCCTAGATCTGTAAGTCTGAAAGAAAGAAGAAACAACTGAGATTAAAACTGACTGACCAGGCAAGTCGCTTCTCTTCCATGGACCATGGAAGTCTATGCAAACCTTGTATTTTTCTCATATCCCAGCTAAGGGATTTTTAACATTCGTTTCACGAGGTCTTCCACAAGATCACCCAACTTGCTGCAGATCCATGCCAGCATCACTTCTCCTTTCCACTTCTTCATATTCAGGTGGATCACTACCCCAAACCTCACCTATAGACTTTATTTTTTCAGAGTTCAGTCTCTCTTTATTGATAAGATTCAATCACATGCACCTATCATTCAGCTCTGTGAGTAAAGCTTATTCTTGTAGCTTCTAAAGTAGCAACAATTTATACTCATGGAAAAGAATGTCAAGAAATTAAGCTAATGTAAAACATCACAGATGAGTTTAATGTGTTTTAAAAAACTGTTTGTTTGGTAAAAGGAGAGTTTTCAATCCCTGCATTGGGTACATGCAGAAATCAGAGATTTAGAGAGGAAAAGAACTTCCACACACTAGTTAGAGCTAAAATACATCATTCCTTGGGGACTGTGGAAAGACCTGAGAACACGCAGGGACTAGACCAGAGCATCCTTCTCTAGAGAAAAAAAAAAGCCATAAATTTAAACCTTAATCTTAATCCTTGCCTTTAGCAGAACAGATAACTAAAATCAGATTTTTTGCATATTCTCGTAGCTAAGAAAATAGCTTTGCTGAGAAGGTGGGATAGGGGCTGATAATGGGGTTTTGCTGATAATATCAGGCAAAAGAAGCTGAGCAAAGAACAGGGGAGGCTCCATCAGTAGCACACAGACCCACTATCTGTGGGTTATGCGTATCTTTAGCAAAGACCAGAAGGAAGCAGGAAATAAGTAAAATATTTCCCTGATGCAAAACCTGTGGACAACTGTCCAGAAGATATGGAAATTACTTCAAAATGTTTTCCTCTCTTTCTACCTAGTTCACCTAATTCAACTTATTCAAAATCTTATTGCAAAAGGTACTCAAAGTAGAGGTTTTTGTTTAAAAGAAAATGTATGCAGCTGAGAATGTAGGTACTGGTTGTGCATCACCTCAGCTCAGCATGTCAGTTAAAGGTGGAGAGAGTGGAAAACATGGAAAGAGCCTTTCCAACAATGTGTTGCTATATCTGTGTAACAACTGGATTTAGAACCCAGAGCTGGAGCATTTTCAGTGGGGACTTTTGTCAGACATTGATGTGGGTGTGGGTGTGGACTTTGTCCCAGATGTACCTGTCCAAGACTATTCATACATTTTTGTTAGACTGCTGAGTATCATAAGATTATAACTTCTGACTGTTACAAGCCTGACTTGTAAATACAGACAGAGAGACTGAAAGGCTGTAGAGGACCTATCCAGCCTCCATCATGGTACATTGCACTTGGTCAGAGGAAGGAGATCTGTGAAAGACATCAGTCTCTATTCTGCAGGAATACAGCCAGTAGCTTCTCGTTTCCCTGAGCAAGGCTTAGCTTACTTGGGAGCTAACCACCCAAGTCTTGTATACCTTAGTACACTTAGTAGGAAATAAGAGAGATACAATCATGTGAGTTACTGCATATTTGCTGCCAGCCGTTACCAGGTAGCTGCTATTTCATTTCTATGAAATATCATAACTATGTAAATAACTCAAGTAATAATTGTAAATGGATGACTGTACGAAAGGAGGTGGGGGCAGGAGCCATAACTGCGCAGCTGCTATGGCTGTGAAAATTCAACCTTAAGCAGCCTAAACATTCATTTTACAGTGTACACCACTGATTACTTAATTACATCTAAAATATAAGTCAGATTCACTAAAAACTCCAGGGAGTAAATTACAAACAGCTATGAAGTAATGTGCATACATACACCCTACTTTGACTTTAAAAAAATTATTGTTTTCCAATGGGTATGAAGGATTTTTCTATTTCTGTTCTGCAAAACATCATTATGTTACAAACAGGTAAATATTTCTAAGTAACATTAGATGTGCGTGGGAACATCCATCTTCAGCCTTTCACTGTGGACTCTCACTAAAGGTTCTTATCTTTATGTATATTTGAACAAGAAGATCTACATATGCTTGATCTCGGTATGAACCTCTGTATGACCTGATTTTGTTGCCATGGCCACCAATTAGACCAGCCTTGTTGACTGCAGAACAACAGTCAAAGCATCTCTATTAAGTTCTGAAAAAGAATGTCATATTTTATCAGCACACTACAACAGCTTATCCTTATGGTAGTGTTGCACTGTTTGTTTCTTCCATTAGCTCCACATTTAAGCATTTAGTTTAAGACAGGAAAAGAGGAAGGGGGGGTTGTGAAGCAATGGCTATGTCACTAGCCGGAATGTTCACTTTTTTTACTTTTTTTAGTGTCTGCTTTTATTTTTCAGGTTTTCTCCTCTAAGAAGATAGAAGATAAAGACTGTGGTTACATCTTTACTTCATGAGAACATTGAGATTAGTATAAAATCTTTCCTTCAGTTACTCCTTTTCAGGATTCTATTAACATTTTCCCAAATGCAGTTTTTTAAAACATTCTTCCTTCCAATTTTTGACAAATCAGAAGGGAGTTGCCTCAAAAGCTCACCTGGTAAACACTGCTTGTTAAACTACCTTTGCCCAGCGGTAAGTGTTTGTAAAGATACCGAATACTGTCACATGCACAGAAAAGACAGTTCAATGCCATCAATATTATATTTTGGTAATGCCTACCTGAAAAGAAAAAAAAGCAACCAACTTGTAATGTACTCAGTTTACATCAAAATAAATAGAGGTTGGAGTTCCACGACTAAATCTTTTGTTTCCCAGGCTTCCTCTTCAGAAAATAATTTTCTTAGTATTGTTTCCATAAAAGCTTTCGAATGCCCTAAAATAATACAGAGAAATTGGCTTTTATTTTGAACAGGATTTCTCAATATGTACTGCATCTCCTGGCATATCTATTATATTAACTCAAGCCCTAATGATACAATGGTTAAAAACAGAGTACAGATGTGTATAAATGAAAAATGTAATAGATTTCCCTCTTAATGTAATAGAATTGGCACGAGGTATTGGAAACAGGAGTGAAAGTAGTCACTCAAGCATTGTGTTTGCATGTTATTTAAATACAAGTGGTTGAGGTATAAGTACCCCTAAGTACACCTGAAAGAGATGGTGCCTTGTAATCATTGTTTCAGCAATTGACAGTTGTTTACACAACAGCAGCACATTCTCTACTGATTTGAATAATAAACATGTTTAAACACCAGCTGGATAATAGAAGGATAATTGAAACATAGTTTAAAGCTCTGATTTACAGGCATTGTGGCAACACTTTTATTTGTGGTACAATGCTATACTTCTGTGCAGCCTCCTGAAAAAATTAAATAGGCATTGTTTCAAACAACTTTGGGATATATTTAACTCAATTAATCTATCATGCATTTGTGTGCCTACAGACAGACAGACAGACAGGAAAAAGAACGCAACACCAAAACTTCCAGAAGGCTTGTGCTGGTGGCCTCACGCTACTCCTGCTTAGTTTCATTATACCTTGGCTGGGTCCTTACCTTGTGCTTATATTTCCCAAGTATGAACTGCGGTGTTTACAAAGTTTATAAAGTTCACAGACCACAGGAACCCAGAGGGCCACACAGTAAAACTGCTGAGTAAATCAGGGACAAAACAGGTACAGAGAGAAGCAGTATTCCTTCAGGCATGTGGCAGACCATGCACAGCAAAGGAAGCACAAAAATGCTGCGAGGTTTGAGGTGCTACTCACATCTCCTCCCTTCTGTTCTACACCAGAATTTGAACTCCTCAGAGATGACTGTTTGGGCCTGTTTTCTGAAACAAAAATTCAAAGAGAAGCTAGGGCAGCCCCACTGAAAGTGTATCTCTGTATTGGGCTTTTTTCTTAAAAACATCTCTGCAAATACTTTCTCAATGCAAAATCTACCAGCTGAGAAATCTAAAGATGTGGCTGTAGATTACCATCAGACTTCTTTAATTCCTGAACATCAGATAATCCAAGGAAGTCGAGATTTCAATTTTCATGCTGTTTCTGATTTCTTACCCCGGTTTTGAACTACAGTTAATTCACAGACAAGTATGGAGGAGTAGACAGCTTCCACACATGCATTTAGGTGCAGTTCTCTGACTCTCTTTCACACTTTAATCAAATGCTGTGGGGCCTGCTAGATCGCAGCCTGTACAAAACCTACAGCTTACTCAAGAACATTACAGATAGCATGACTGGCTTCTTCTACATACCAAGCCCTGGCAGTTCCTGCTAATTGCCTCCTAAGTCAAAGGCTTTCAAGGATGACATCAACTCAGACCTTAAATGAGAAAAGCCTCAAAAGAAATACCTTACAGCAGCCCCTATTTTCAGGTCCTTCATTCTTTACAGGTGTCAGGTACTGGCAGGAACACGAGAGATTCAAGTCGCTGCCTGCAGGACTTGATTATGTTTCAGTTATATAAATATGATAGGCAAGACAACTTAGATATCTTTCCTAAAAGTTGACATGTCACTTCTACTGAAAATTTGTTTGCTTTGTACTTATAACAACATTACCAAAATTTTAAAAATCAGTATGAGACTTTTCCATGTCTGAAATTACTTTTTTATTTTGATTATTTCTGCCTTGGTATTTTTATATTTCTGATGTTTTAAGACACTGGCTTTTCAGACCCAACATTTTCAAAAATGGCCCATTATTTTCCTTACCACTTCTCCATTGATTTTACCCTGTTATTGACTGAAAAACCAGGGCAGGGAGCTCACACCAGGCTTGTGTGTTCATGTCGACCTGTGTTGCTAAACAGATGCTGATGCCTTTCATTCCAGATGGAGCTTGTTCAGGGCATGTGACTTCATTCCTAGATAAACCAACTTGTACCTCTTATGAACTCACAGAAAGCTCAAAACCCTGCAATCTTTGAGGGCAAGCCCAATAAGACCATATCCTTATGTATATCAGTTTCACTGTATTAGAATTTTGAAGAGATGGGAAGCAAAACATGAAAGGTATTTCACAAAAAATCCTGAAACTTAAAATGGTGGAAAGTCTTTAATGATATTGATACGTCTATGGCTGAGTGTTTGTTGCTACAGAAAGCAAAAATACACAACACCAACAAATATACCACAAATACTATTAAATTCAAAATTTCAAGAAACATTCTGTCCTATGTATAAAAACCTACTCACTTGCTCACGTTGGGCTCTCCCATGTGTATAGTATGTCTGAGGATGTGATCAGACCTTCCCTGAAAACAGTCTGTTAGCTGTGCTAAGGTACGCACAAACACACACATATGCTCCAGCAAACTTGCCATGGATAAGTTTGAAAAAGAGTAAAATCCAGATGTGAAACGCAGAAGAGAAAAGGATACATCTATACATACCTTTCAGTTAATAAAAATACAGTCTATGGCAGCTGGAAACAGTACTACATTAAGAGACTCTAATCTCTTTATGATACAGAGCAGAGTTCTGTACAGTGTTGCTAAATACTATGTATGCCATACATTTTTATTTCTGGAAAAAAGAATAATCACAATGAGCAAGTCCTATCACCAGATGACGGATGGATGCTCTGAGATACTCTTGGAAGAGACATAAAAGAAGAAATGCACCACATAGAGTGATATAGGAAGAGGCACAATAGCAGAGTGTGGATCAGACTTAGGGAGGCCTTTATCTAAGGAACTAACAAACAGAAGCTGCACTTGATAACAACATACACTTGGATAAGATGCATGGAAAAAATCACCATGAGCTTCCACAAGATACGATGGGCAGACAATGGTGTGTTGTAGCTGTGGGATAGAGTTAAGCAGTTTCAGTAAGCTGCATGTGTTATGGTTCCTGGGCCGGATTCTGGCCCCTTTGTGCTAGGTCTCAGGAGTGCCCTACAAAAGCCAGGGGATTTTCCTCAAAAAAAAAGGAGCATTGCCAGGTGGCCGAGTGCCAGGATGACTCACTCTGCACTACCCAATCCTTACAGGAAGACAGAAGTTCCTGAATAGGAAAGGATGAGGCAGGAGTGGACATAAATCCAGCTGTCCTGTTTGAGATTCTGCTCTTTGAGTGCCCAGGGGAAGCAGACCAGTCCCTTCCACTCCTCTCACTGTCAGAAATTCTGTGTATTCCTAGACCTAGGGGCACAGGGGAAAATAAGGCCCAGGGCCATGGAGGAAGCTGTACTGATTAATTCTAATATCAACAGAGAAAGAGGCCTGTTTCAGTAGTTTTCTGAAACCTTTTTCTAAAGAAAAAGGCTATTAAAATTCACCTTCACGTGATGAATAGCAGAAGTTCAGAGAAAATCTGTTTGCAGTAGCGAAAAGTCTGATCCTAGAAAACTTACTCTGACTTTGGGCCATGAACCTATGCTATCTGCAAGTGATAGAAGGCAGTCGCAAGTCTTCTGTTTGCTTGTTGGACCACTCTAAGTGTGCACAATTAATTGCTTCACCTTCTTTAGCTGTTTAGAATCAAAGGAAAAAAATTCTTCTTCATCTAACCAACCATTAAGCTGGGGAACTCCTGCAGGGGGGCAAAAGCATAAAAGGTGCCAGAAGGGATTAGATAAACTCCAGGCTGCTAACGTCAGAATTATTGGAGGGGAGGTGGGCTATAAACTACGTCACTTGGATGCAATTCCCAGCTCTGGAAATGCTTGCAGTGTGTAGATATACATACATGTGTCTATAGAAAATCTGGCAAGGTGAAGGCCTCCCCAGCCTACATGCCTTCAGCAGCATACACTTCACTGGCATTACTTGTGTGAGTCAAAGCACTGGGCTAAAGGGATCTTCAACCCAACTCAGGATAGTCCTTGCTAGATTTTAGTGCCAGCCTAGCTGTGTTTCTTAATGCTCAGCCCTCAGATATTTACTGATTGAGAGGGAATCATCACACTGAATGAGTAGGAAAGAAGAACCTCAGTACTTCTCCAACAGATTCACAATGTTATTTTAAATATACTTTGCCAGACAAACAGTGTGAGTCAAAACATCTTGTTTTTAAGTGTCTTAAGAGATATTAGGAAGAGAGGGGAAACAACATTTCTTTATCAGCTATGATACATATAATGTGAGATTCAAACACAAAAAGTGCTACTCAATAGCTTGTAAGTCACAAAAGGTGAACGAAAACACTTACCTCTTTTGTAAAAAAAGTTTAAAAAAATAGAAGATAGAGAATTCTCAACAGAAAGATCCACTTTGACTTAAAATATAGGGTAAGCAGCATTACAAATATCTAAGCACAAAGCCTATCTATTAAGATCCTGAATAAATAGTAAGTCTAGCTAGGGAGAAGTGTTCCCATTAATGTATGGTTAGTTATGTCAAGGACACTAAATGAAGCTCTCTTTCATACATACCAAATTGATCTATCTAAATTGGGGCACGCTGTGCCACCAAAAATGTATCTGTATAATGTGTTACAGAAGATCAAATGTTAACAAACCCAGAAGAACAATTAATAAACAATAAATTCCCACTCCACCAGTAGCCATTTAACTCACACGTACTGTTTATGTGATATTTGGCTCAAATGAATGCTCTAGTAAACAACTTGTACGTGTAAAGCTACAGACCTCCAGAGAAGCCAAAGAAAAGAGATTTGCACTTTTTAAGAAATGCCTGGGTTGAAAAACTAATCCCACACAACTGGTACAGAGCAACTGCAGCTACTCCGTGAGACTGTGCTCCAATCATCTGAAAATGAAAGCCAAACAAATTCAACTGAGGAATAAGGCGCATAATTTAACGTGAGTGTAAATAACTGGATGAAATGGTGGATTCATCTTTTAAATCCTTCAAATGAAAACAAGCTGCCTTTCTGGCTGTATGTTCTAGCCAAACAATGATTTGTATGGTTCCATAAAGAAGGGGCTGGATGAAATTAAATGGCTTCCTCTGATACTACAATGAACTATTTTAGGTCAGCGTTCAACAAAGTGTTCAGGAATTTACTCACAGAACTATGGCTATATTTGCACAACAGAGGATGTCCCAAAGGATATCTATCTTTTCTTGAGCTGGCCACCTGGGCATCTCTACTTAAAGCTGTTTGGGATTTAGGAAAGACAAAACCCAGCATGCAAGTCCCTGGAGAAGTTAGGTATATTCCAAATACTCATTACTCATTGACTCTAGCGATGGTGCCTTTTTCTTGCCAGATAGTCTAGCACTTACAGCACGTGTCTAAATGTGAAGTCAAAACATTGGGTCTCAGTTTAGCTTGAGGCTTTTGAACTCAAATCTCCTAAGAGTGCACAGACCATGAAGCTATAGAAGACTTTGAAACTGCAATGTAGTCAGGAATGGAAGAATCATGAGGCCAGAAACATCTGATCTTCATCTTTTGGTTAAGCTACTCAGCTGGAAGAGGAAAGGCTTAAGGCTCTCAGCCTTTCCTTCTGAATAGTTTCTGGATACAAGTCAATAATTACCTACTATAAATCACAGTCTCACTGATTTTTCTCTCTCCCACGGGAGTGACCTTATGGACCACAACATCTGACTCTACGTATCTTCAGTTCTCAACTGACTGACAACCTCGTTCCAGCGAGAGAGATGAAAAACGCTGGGCTTTCTTCCTCTGAAAATCTCAAAACTTGCTGCTTTGTACATGTTCTTGGGATGTAAAAAAATGTGACCCCAAATGCTACCTAAGATGAATAAACTAGAACCCATCCTTCCTCTTCATGTGCAAGAACAGTCACTGAATTTTTGTGAGATTTTTGTGAGAAAGTGATACTTCCTCTCCTCCTCTCTAAGAGAACAGTGTTCTCTATCTGTAAAAAGACTCTGAATTCCTCATTTACAACAGTGGTTGTGAATTGTTATCATAGTTCATAGTTCCAAACAAACCACCTTCTCTGCAATTCCTACCAGCTGGTGGAAGTGTCTCAGAAGTTAGCTTGCAGGTGGTTCCCTGTCTAGAACCCTAACTTTCCCTCCTATACTGCTTTTGGACCCTACATACTGATCTTGGCTCTGCCATCACTCCTTGGACTGACCACTTTACTCTTTGAGGCTGCACAGAGATGTCTCCACACCTTTCTTGAAATAAAGCTCTAGTTCTTCAACAAAGACTCCAGTCAGTTGCTTCATAGGCAGAAATGCATTCCAAATTATCTAACTGTATGACCAATGCAAAAAAAACTCAAAACCATGCTGTTATCCAATTTGGCCTCTTCATCATCAGTTTGACTGACGGGAATTCTCAACAGCTTCAAATAAAACATGAGAATTTCCCACAGCTGGATAAAATATGGCCTTGCAAGAGAACTGTCATACCATGGTACCAGCTGCCTAAAAACAAAATGTAGGCTAGGTCAGGAGTAATATATTCTTAGTAAATAGACCCAGAAAGTCCATAAGACTGTACAGACTCTTAAGCATACATTTAATGCTCTGCTCGGTTACAGCTTTAATTACATATTTTCTAACTACAAAAGGGTTCGTTTAAGATACAGTTCAGAACAGAAATGTTAAGTGTGTGATTTCTTTGCCCAAAGCAAAATGCACACATACTCTGTGGAAGGCTGTTTAAATGAATAGCTCAGAAAAAGATTTATAACAATGCCTACAGTAATGAGCCTACCCAAAGGTTAAATACAACTGAAAACAGACTTAAAATTAGAGCATTCACACTTATACCCATAGAAGTGTTAATTGCCATGGTTCCAATGAAATTCCATAATCCTGTTCTAGTTTCCATCAGACAATGATCTTGTCCATAACATATTTCCCTGTGAAGTACACATATTTGTGTACTTCAGATAAATGCATTGTGTATTTACACGGAGATGTCTAAAAGGAATATTACAAAAAGGAAAATTAGCTTTGCATTCTAGCAGTCTCTGGGATCATGTTTCTTGTGATCTGTTGAGAAAATAAATATGGCACGCTACTATTCACAGCAATCATTTATCTATTAAGCCAGAACTTACTTTCTAAAGGTTGGTTCTCAGGATTCCTAACGTGGTTTCCTCTTATTTATACCACCAGGGGAAGTTTGGGTTGCAAAATTCATCTGGAAAATTAGCATCACCTCTGGTGTTTTCACAAGCATCACAAGCAGCACTCTCAGTTGTGCCCAGTGAAGGCTGTGCCACACCAAGTGTCAACCACTGCAGTTTAATAAGTCCTGCTTAGGCTGGACTTTCGGCATAGGTCACAACATAAAGCACCATCAATGCTAGACCATGGTTTCGTGTCATCAAAGTCTAGGACTAAGGTTCTTTTCTGGGTAAGCTGAAGAGTGAACTTGTTCGCTTAACAGACTTGCAAACTTCCAAGTGATCATTATTAGTGTTTGTGTTCCTTCACACAGGCTTTCCTAATCGAGTTGCACAAGGGGAGTATCAATTTCAGGGGTGAAGTGAAGGTAAACTGAAAGCATGAGTGAACTTACAGAATAAATATATCCATAAAGTAATAAGAAAATGTCTATATTCATTTTACATTAATGTAAAATAAAAATAAATATATTTTATATTACTAAAAGTTATTAATAGGAAATGTATCTTTTGAAGCATTGACACTCTACATGTGCAGTTTCTACATTTATCTTTTTTTGCTGTTTTTGCTGCTAAATAGTTGCATCTTTTTCCCCTGAGAAAATACCTCTTGGATATCACTGCTTGTATTTTATTTATGAGCAAAAAAAAGATAAATGTTGCTGTGGAGAATGAGCAAGGGAAAGAACGAAACCTTAAACCGAATATTCACACTTCGGTAAACATCAAGAACTCTTCCATGCAGTGAAACTTTCAAGTGAATACTTTCTTTGAAGTAAAATATTTCCTACACTGAAAATGTCTTGTTAAAGGCAAAAAAATCTACTTTACCTAAGAGGCATTTATGTGATCAATACAGTACCTAAAAATGTTATAAGCAATGATCAGCTCATCTCCATGCCACCTGCCCCAGCTCACAGGATTGTGTCTTCTTCCTTATCTTGCAGAGAAGAAATTGAGAAACATGAAGAATATTATTAAGATTTTCAAAAATTCCTGGTGACTTGTACCATCTTGGAGTTTTCATACTCGGTGCAAGACACCTAACTATTACTAATCCAAATTTCCGCAGAAATTCTGAATCTAATGCCCTTACTAAACACATTGGTATGGATGCTGCCCAGAAAGGCTCACTGGGGCTGCAGTACTGACTAAATTGCACTGTGGAGTTGGCAAAGTTCCCAGTTATACCAGGGAGGGCAAAAAGCAGAGTACACAAGTAGCTGCGCGTTCACCCCATCTGTGAAGGAGATGTTGCTCTTTCTGGCAAAAGAAGGTGAAATGTCTAAAGGAGTTTTCCCTTACAAAAATTCATTTTTTAAATACAACATCTCAAAATTGTTTTGGAATCACCATACTATGATGTTTCATTTTTCAGATGCTCTTTTCAGATATTCTTATAATCAGTGAATTCTGACAGTGTTATGAATATGGCAAATCTGAGCATCATGTAACATTTTTAGAAGTCTTACAAAGACTTAATAAATTTTGCAAATATTTAGAAAGGGAATTAATGTAATATATGTAAAGATCTGCACATATTTGATAATCTTGAACCAATTTAATAAATCCTGTCCAGTTTTAATAAACATTGGATTAGGGTTAAACTTACTACAAACAATAAATTAATAATGAAAATGTGGACTGTATATACAGTACTTTTTAAATTTTAATTGTTTTTCAAAGATGAGGAAAATACCTGCAAATCACGTTACAGTTTTAGAAACTTTGTTATCCTGGAAAATATGCACAAAACCCATACTGTTAGCAACACAACTACTTCTACTATACTACAGAAATATGATTTTGCTTACAGAAACAAAATCTTGTTAGAATTGCAACTATATTACAAGAACCTAAAATTAACATGATCATAATTTGGGTGATGATAGGACAATCCAGGGGAAAAAACCAAAACACTTACTCAATGCGTGAATTTATGAATTAACAGAAGAAAGTGCAACTAGAAGCATGTTCTTAAATCTGTTTACATGTGTAGCCACTTCTCAAGGGCAACACACCTGACATTATTAATTTGTAGTGAAGCGCAGCACATGCGTAACCTTGTGCAGGGCCATCCCAAGCTTCTCTATAACGTTCACCCTGGGGTACCTGAGCTCTCTGATCAAATGAGGAACTGCTGTTGTTGGGAAAATTGAACTGTTACATTTCTTACAGAAATGTACCATTTTCAACAAAACTTATTGTGGGAGGTTTTCCACACCCCCAGTGTGGAAAGTTGACGTAAGAGACACAAAAACACCATAGTACCTCTCATTTTAAAAATTAACCAAATGAAACATGGTAAAGTGGTGAACTGGAAGTTTTGAATAGAGATTTTTTTAATCAGGGTCATCTGGATACAAAAGTTCTTGGGGTTTTGTTTTGGGTTTTTTTTTTTGTTGTGGGGATTTTTTTTTGGTTGATTTGGTTTTTTTAATCACAGGATGTTTAAAAAATATCTAAGTCCCTTGGGACACCTGAACCAATGATGCTTGGTTATAGGCCTGTATTTCTGGAAGGTCCATAAGAAATAAAAATAAGGGAGGATCTGGGTGAAATACAAAATTTTGCTTTGGGCAATAGATATAAGATGATAACTGGAAAGAGAAGTGAAATATAAGAAAAGGATCCAGAGAGGATACAGCAAAATAGCGAATCTATAAAACAGATCCAAAGGATTGTGATGTTAGGGGGCTGGAGAGACCAAAAGGAGTGTCTTGAGGGATACCTGCCAGTCTGGAAAGACAAGATATAATGCCAAAGAGGACACAAAAAGCATCCTACAGACACCTTCAAAGGCCTCTCTTTCACCCTTTTTTTCCTAAATAGTGTATTTACTACAGCATATGAAATACTACCCCTACTCCAATGAGACACATGCCTGCTGCACAGAGGACAGAAACGATGAGCTTTATGTCAGAGCAAGACAGCTGCAGGGCAAAGTCCAGGCTAGTCTTGCGATTTGATTTCTGTGTGTCTGGAAACCAAAGGCTTTTTCTGTAAATATATCCCGTTCTAAAACACTATCAGGTGAAATGGCTTATCCTACAAGCAGTGACTTGATTCCTTAAGATATTCAGGAACGAATCAGCAAACTCAGTCTCTGCTTCAGCTGCTTTTCACAGTGGAAGCTGTCCTAGAGGTAGAGCAAGCAAACTGGCAGCTCGCTGGAACTGAGAATTAACTGTCTATTATTAAATAATTATAGAAACTGAGGAAATGATAGTGATTCTGTAAACAAACAACATACATTCTTCCCTGGGCTCTTCTAGCAAAAAAAACAATTAAATTATATCATGCATATAAAAGTTGGGTGGAACTAAATATTCACCTTAATTAGGCAGAAAGATGGAGCAATATTGTTTCTGCCTATCTGATTTTCCATTAAGTAATGCTCTTCTTTTTTATGGCAGAACTAAATATCTGAAACAATTCATTATGAATCTTGGTTTATGAAAGCTAAGAACTATTCTGAGGAATATACAGCAGACTAAGTGAAGAAACGTCTATTAGAGAAATGAAGAGGAAGTCTATTACTAATTTGAAATTTCTGTAAATGAGTTCCTTATTGCTTGAGATTTAAAAGCCCACCAACCATAACATCTCAATGTATACAGAGAAAAAAAAGTTTGCAAAAATATTCCATCGCCTTCCTTCAGCAGTGATTTTTCTGGTTCTTCACAGACTTCCTGCATCTCAGTAAACTTATATTCTAACAGACCTCTTTCAGGCATGTGAGCCTGCAACAAAATTATGTTGATTTTAACAATTGCTCATCAGACTTTTAGAACATATTCTGCTATTGTATCCCACAGTGCAATAGCTCTTGTTCACCTTCAGGTATGAAGGTGCAAGAACTGCATTTTAACAAAACTGCTCATCTGAGTACCAGCACCACAGCAGAGAGGGTCCTTGCATCAGTATAGCAAAGTTTACCCTCCAAACAGCTATAGCTCAGTGACTAATAAAATCTTTCCTGTTTAAATTTGCCAGCAAAAGGAAGTCCGGAACAAACCATTATAATCCATCAGCTACAACTCTCTGCAGGACAGACATCCGTTCCCCACACTTTCCTTTAGCCATGTTGGCCCCTCCCATACAAATGAACTGGAACAGTACAATAGCGTTTTGCTTGGCAGGAACAGGGTTAACTCTGTGATACACCTTGATCACCAGCAGGTATCAAACTTTGTCAGCAAAGGAGATATCCTCCAAACAGGAAGAGACACAGCACTGCTGAGAATCCCCCATCAAATACAATAGAACATGAAGGTATAGCTCAGTTTGTAGCTCTGGCATCCAATAACGAGTCAGAACCCTGAGGACATTGTCTTACTCAGAGATGTGAAATGCAAATGAACAGTAACATTGACAACTCAAGACCAAGCAGAAAACAAAGGACTTGAAAGCTACCTGGAAAGGTCTTGCATGAACACATAGCCTTTTTTTTTTTTCTTCTGGGGGCCAGAAACATTCATTTATGTGAAGAAGTTAAATGGGTAATTTTACTGATGACTGGAGTCCCTGAAAATGCTTTAGCAGAGAGAAAACCTTGAGATGGTAGAGTACAGAAATCATTTAACAGTGAAAGTCATCAGGAGCTCAGAAAAACTGGTTCAACATAAAAAGTTGTGCTGTGTGAAATGGAATGGATGAATGCCTTTTCCTAAAACACAGCCACAGAACTTTCCAAGATATTTTCCATCTTCAAGATTTATACCTTAAAGTGTAAAAATCTAAGTTAAATCTTCCTGTCTGCATCTAGTGCTCTGTCCTAAATTCTCTAAGAAAGCCAGAGTAGCACTGTTTCTACTTGTTTAATCCTCCTTTGGTTCATTTATTCTTTAAATTCTTTAAATTCTATTCTTTAAAATAATAGAACTAAATATCTGGGAAAAAATCAGTATCAATCTTGGTTTATGAAGGCCAAGAATTATTTTCAGTAAACTGAGAAATTTTAGCAAAAAGTCATGTATGTTAAGACAGAGTACTTTACCTGATGGCTAACTCCGAAAGATCCTCACCTCAGGGATGCCACACACATTTCACAGAAGTGATATGTCAGCATTCCAGATGCCCACATCAGCCCCCACCATGTCATTGGCAAAGCCAAGCCAGGGGAAGGGACAGACATACTAAGCCTTCAGCCTCAAGATATGATCCAGCTTGATGGAACCAGCGACAATTCCCCTCTCCAACCTGTGCGTGCAGGTCAGATGCAGAGCAGTTTTTCTTCAGGGAACACACCAGCCCTCCCTGTCCCCACAGTGGGAAGAAACCCAGGAACAGAGGGGGCCACGGCACCCTTGGCACCCACTCCACAGCACCCTTGGCACCCACCCCACAGCAGTCCTTTTCAGAACCACCTACCCACTGTCTAGGCAGAGAGAAGGAAGCAACAGGATGAACAATGGTCCCATGCTCAACACAACACCTGCGCTACTAAAACTAATGAGGAGGGTTTGCAACAAATCTAAAACAGGTTCTGAGTTGGGGGTGTGTTACACAATGAAAAGTAAGGTCATATTTACAAACCTTTCAGGGAAAGCAGGGCTGAATTTCAATCAAATGTCAAGGCTGAATTTAGTTTTCTCAAGATAGGATAGTGGGCAACTTGTGGCTTCAGGAAGAAAAAGAACAAAACTCATCATGAGACAATGCTGCCTGATCTAAGGTTGAGGACATGCAAAAAATGAATTCATTTTACATGATTCTACCCCAGATATGACTCTCTTCCCAGCACCTTGGGGAAAAAGATATTTTATTAGAAGCTGAGGCCAGGATCATAGAAATTTGGCTTGTGTTATCTGAAATGTGAAGAATATGAAAACTTATGGGAGAACTCAGGAGACCTAAGACTAATAAAAGATACAGTAAATGTTTTAGTGAACCCAAAACAGGAGTGTATGAGGAACAATAGCTTCAAAGCCGGGGAAAGGGTAATTGTTTGCTGTTAAATCGGTAGAAAATCTAGTGGAAACAGTGTCTGGGGGAAAGATGTCAAAGAGCAGTCAACTAATAAATACATGGAAAAGAAATACTGAGAGTCCTTCCTGGACTACAAGCACTCTTCTCTTTTTTCCCCAGCAGCTGGTACATTTCCTGCTTTCTTGTCCTTGCATGCATGTGCAGCCACATCTCTCAGGGGTTTTTTCCTTAGATAAACTGCTCGGAGGTAAATTTGGAGGTTCAAATAAAATGTCTCTTTGTTGGATGTTAGAGGGACGAAAGAAAACAGCAAGTGGTTTTATAGCACAAGCAGACAATTCAGCAGGGTAAAGCACCTGGTATTGTCATGTCTAACAGCTACCTCGTGTATGTCCTAGTGCAAACATACGCATACTTCTCTATTCCACCAAGAGATTTCTTGAAGTTTCTGTCTGACTCCCTCCTTCTTCCTGTCCAAAGAGATGAAATTTTTTTTCTGACACATAGGTCCTAATCTGAAAGCTAGAGACTCTCAGATGCCTGTTCATATCTCTACCACTGACTATATGTTTTCCATTAATATTCTCATTCCCACAAGAGGAGGACTGAGTTGTGAGCTGCTGAAACTCTCACAGTTCAAGCAGTGTTTTCTAGTTTGCACTTGAAGCCTACCACTTGTTGATGTTTGCACAGTATCCAAAGAAAGTTGGCTGATCAGACCGAGTCAGATACATGAAGAACTTTGGGCTGAATGCCTCATCCCAAAACCAATTTCCCAAAGTGTCTGACTGATGCCACATGATGAATTGCTCTCTCTTAGCTGCACTGGCAAGGGAGGGAGCCTAGGCACTTCACTGAAGTGCTCTGAACCTCTTTGTGAGGGCAAAACACTTACCTGCCTTGTACTGTAAGGGCAAAACCAGACTCTGAACACAGCGGTCTGAAAACAACTCATTCAGGCCAGGAAGTCTCCAAAAACTATGTGTGTTCCTAATTCTCTCTTAGGATCTGATACTCAGAAAAATATTGCACTACGCAAACAATATATCAGAGCAATTCCATGTGCTCTGACCACAGAACGTGCCTAAAAGTCCCTTGAGAACTGCATGGGGAAAAGCATACACCGTTTAGCAGATACATCACAACACACAAATGTATTTTATTCTTTTCCCAATAAGGTCTTTTGAATTTGTTGAAAAGTATATGCAGAGAAAATGAAAGCAGCCCCTGGCATCAGGAGTCCTTGGAGAGTGAGCTATGCACTGGCTAAAGGCTCTGCTGATCACAGTTGGAAGGACAGTCTGACTTTATACGGAGGATCAAGGAGAAGAAGAGATGGAATATGGGAAAGGTTGGAGGAAGATAAAAAGGAGGAATTTATCCATCAAGGTCAGCTAATTGGAGAGAAGTTTCTGCATTGGGGTGGCTGGAAGCAGTATTAATCCAAGCCAAAATTTTGCCCTTTGGAACCTTGTGTGTTCCTCCTGTAAGGCTTTTGCATTGCCATAGAAAAGAAGGGTCTATTTTGGTACTGAATCATTCTGGGGCAGGTTTTTCTCTCCATATGTTTGCATAAATCTACAGAGGGCAATGGAGTTACACCACCGCATGTTGGTGTGAGATCAGAGGCAAGCTCAGTATCTCTCACCTTGTCTGACAGACTCTTTGATCCATTTCACTCCTTTTTGCTCTGTCAGCGTTCCAAGGTCAAAGACCATGCCCAAATCTAAAGTAGATTGTAACTCTGATGCTGTATTTTAAAGACATAGGCTCCCTTTTTTTAAATAATGAATTATTTACAATGTACTTTCCTTTGTGTTAGCCTTACTGCTACATACAAATGATCTTGACTTGGGCTATGGGGCACATGTTTCCGGGAGGAGGGATCCCGTTTCCTTCACACCAGTTTCCATGGTATCATCATCACCATCATCATGCACTTATTTCTGCCCTTGATCACATCCTCTGAAAAGCTGGCAGATGTGAAACCTGAGCCACCGATGGGCCTCCACACGTCCCATAGCAGTAGGTATTCAAAATGGTTCAGATCATCTCTGATTTCTCTGTGGATCGTATGTCTCCTTCAGAAAAAGGGTGGGGAGCAGATGTGCAAAACAGAGACAGAGACACTGATAATCATATTTCTCTTTCACGCAATGAAGGGGTGAGTGTGTGTATCAGGGTGGGGAGGGAGAGAGAGATTATGTGCAGAAGAACAGCAGAAATTTAAAACATAGGTCAGATTGGATATGTTAACTGTGTGCAAAAGTTTCCTAGTGAGAATATTTCCTTTTGGATGATTTAACAAATGTAAGCTGGATCAAGTCTCCATTATGCAAGAAATATGTTAGATTTCTTCTCTAGCTATGCACAAATGGCTGGGAAAAGCTGGATATAGTCCCATCCTATAAACTGGAATCAGAAATAAATTGAAAGATTTATAAATTGGAGGTACAATTCTTCAGCTACATTGGTTTAAAGATGGTGAAATGAATGACTAAAGCATTCACTCACAGTGTTTTATGAAGCAGATCTAATGTGCAGGTTTTGTGACCTGCAGTGACTTTAACTTCTCAGTAAATCAAAAAGCTTAACAAATATTAAGATGGCAAAGATTACCTGTGTGTGCCAGATTTTATCTTTTATCCGTTATCATTTAGGAAATGAAAAGCTTGAGTCGGAAATCAGACAGCCAGTCACGTGACTCAGGCGGTCTGGCAGCCCCACAAGACAAGAACCTGCAGGAGACACAGAAACTACACATTCACTGATTAGTTTTTAGTCCTTAAGAAATGGCTCTTTTTATTGTTATTATTGTTAGCAACCAATGAGCTTTAGAATCAGAGCAATTCCTTTCTAAATTCCACTGTGATGAAAATTCATTATCACAAGCTAGAGGAAGCAGCTGAGTGTATAGCTTAGCTCATGGCCAGGCTTAGGGGCAGCTTCATACACATGTGAGCTTTGGAGGTGTTGAGATTTGGGGTACAGCACACCAGCACCCATTTGCCAACACATAGGCCAAAAAATTCTCCTTTTTCAGTCTTGGCCCAGAGCAGCAGGAAACTGGCTGACAGATAGGATCTTGGCTAAGCCACAGGTTATAGATGCACTGCATGTGGGGAGGCACACCACGGTTCAAGTAGAGCATGGCCCTAATTTGGTAATATTGGGCTGCAGTTCCTTCCTGAGGGGGCAGGAGGTAGCTGCCCCAGCAAAGGTGTCAGGTCTGCATGTCTACAGCCTTCCAAACACACCATAGACGTTCAGGGTGAAACAAATATTTATCTTCTACCCCAAAATATTCCAAACTAAGGGCTGAGGGAGTCACTGTAAGATTAATAACTAGTGTCTAGGTAGAGTTGGATTTTTTCAAATATTTTTTAAATATTTGCTGATATATTAAATTAACATCAGGTCTGCTGGTGGGATACTGAGGTGGAGTAAATAAGGCCCGATTCAATGCCACAGAATAATATAGAGACCTAATTGCAACAAGAATTTGAGCCTTTCTAAGGTCCAGCCACAAATCCATGGGAAGTGACACTATCAACTCTATTAGCTCATGACACACACATATACAATTTTTCTTCCTTTTCCGTACAGAAATGTAGATAATCCCAAAGTTTAGACAATCTCCATAATAGAACCAGACCTATAATAATCACATCAGCTATGGATGACACTGCAGGCTTTAGGTTTGCATGTCATCTTTGTTCCAGGAAGGTTTTCCCCTGCTCCCACCCTTGCAACCCTTTGTCCCAACTGTCAAAAGCATTTATGGCCATTCCTTCCTCTTCCATCTCACAGCCATAAGCGAATGCAAGTTGAACATAAATTGAAGCCCAAGGAGAAAGAGAAAGGAAAGAGTTTCATAAAATGGATTATCCATTTCTTTCCTCAGAATGTAACATCTCAGTTTAAAAATGGCATCAGTTTTCTTCAATTTTGAAGCAACACTGTAGCTGTTTAATAGTAGAAGATGTCGATTTAAAGCACACCAAATAACAATAATTTTCTCCTTTTAGTTGATACAATTAAGAAAAAAAAAAGATAAGAAAAGCATTCAGTGTTCAAAAACAGAACTGGGTTTACACTGTTACTTCCTATGTAACTGTCCCTCTGTCACAACCTGAAAAGCACCATGGGCCAAAAACTAATGAACTCGTGCACCATTGCCATTGCTTCTCTTTGATGTGCACTGGTCAGAGAAAAGAAGTAATTCCAAGCCACACTGCAGCTGGGGTAGTCAGCTTCATTCCAACAGTGTAAGCAGTTCATCGCCAAGCAGTATTTGGCTCAACATGTAATACAAAAATAATACTACATCCAAAATAAATTACCAAGCAGTTCGCAGGTAAATAAACAGAGCAGCTTATATATTAACAAAAAGAGGCCAGCAGTTAACAACAACAAAACAATTCAAGTAAAAAGAGAATCAAACTTCAAAGAAAGAAACTGTGGAACCACCTATGTTAAATAAACAGTTTTGCTGTAGGTTTAAATACGTATTATTCTTCCATCACAAGAGCACGTAGTGACAGGAAAAGATGAAAAGGAGACATGGTTTCAAACTGAAAAGAGAGTAGTTTTAGAAATTCCTTGCTGTGAGAGTGGTAAGACACTGGAAGGGGTTGTCCAGAGAAGTTGTGGATGCCCCATCCCTGGAAGTGTTCAAAGACAGGTTGAATGGAGCCCTAAGCAACCTGATCTAGTGAAAGGTGTCCCTGTACGTGGCAGAGGGGTTAGAATTACATGATCTTTAAAGCTTCCTTCTTCCACCCAAGCCATTCTATGATTCCATCATATCCATGACAAAACTTAGCATTAATGACTAATATTTGTCCTGAAAGTCAGGCCACCTCCTGTAGACAAAATGGAAATGCAAGTCTCCAAGATTCTGCAGAAAGACATCTGTATTATAATAATCCTTTCATCATGTTTTATATAGTAGATATATTTTATATAATTGATTAATTATAATGTATTTATGGAACCCTCGCATCTGCCTTCTATTTTTAAACTTCTGTATTTAACATTAAAGGAAGTTGTGAACTAATGTCCTTGTATTGGAGCGTGAACAGAACGAACACAGTCAACAACTAGCAAAGGGCTAAAAGGTAACTGTACAATCTGCTCTGAGCAAGGGGTGCTGTGTAATTCTTTTCTGCCAAAAGCAGATTGCAACTCAGCAAGTCAGTTTTCTGCCCTGCACTCTCTGACTTTGGGAAGTTATCTCACGGTGTGCAGTCACCCCTGCCACAAACGCAGCTTGACACCTCTGGCCAATGGAAGGTGTACAGGGATGAGGGCAGCTTGCTTTCTATGTCCTACCCACTTCCATCTTAGTCATACTTTGATAGCTCTGTGGTAAACCCTTGCTCTTCACACCAAAAACATGGCATCTGCATCAACCTGAGCCTGAGCAAAGGAGCTGACTGACACTTGTCTTACTTCACTTACCAGCTCTGGACTCCTGATAACTAAAGGCTAAGAAAGACCAAAAACTCCAAACAACCCCACAAAACAAAACAAACAACAAAATAAAAACATCCAAAAACCCAAACCAACCCTACAATGCAGTCTCATCACTACTGCCTGCCCACCTTACTCTAAAGCCTGAAATTACATGCAAAGACAGACTTACACTTACAACAACAGTGTTAGTTTGTGAACAGAGAAGGATGGGATGAAATCCTCTGTTTTGTCAGGGGATGGGACAATATTCCTTAAAGAAGAACAACTGTTATTAAAATATACCTAAAAGAAGCACAGCACACATATCTGAATCATGATTTTCACATTCATTGTTCAAACTCTTCAAAGAAAGGACACCACCATATTGTTCTCTGTTCCCACCCATTACCAGAAATAGTTTCCAAGAATGTTTGCTCACGTAGAGGAGACCTTGTAGAAGCTCATGGCTGAAGCATTACTGAGCAGAATCAGAAGTTGTGGCACAAAAATAGAGAACCTGCAGAAAGAGAAGAAAAGTAGAAACTGTGTTAACAGACACAAGTAGGAACCTTCCATATGGAAAGTCTGGATAAAGAGCATGGCATATCCATGAATACTTTTACACAAACTGCATGCAGTGGCACTGCATTTGCACTCTTATTAGATGCAGGGGGAGTCACTTTAATTATAAAAGTTCTACTATTTAACAGGCTTTAATAAATAAATGCATTGCCATTTCTTCAGTTCTTATTACAATTTAATTTACCTATTCATTTTTCTGTTATTTGAGTTCTCAATAAAATTAATAGCTGGCATTTTTAGTCCTGTTTCCTTTTGTATTCATGCCAATAGAGCAACATCACAGCATTTTGCAAAAATGCAGTTTGGGCTGATAGACATTTTCTATGTCAAGTACCTTTTATATGCAATTCTAATATTTGTTTTACTCTCCATTGTTTCTAATATCCCCTGAGAATCTTGAAAGTAACATTATTTCCTTAACAAGTTTGGCCTTTCCTCCTACTACTGAGCAAATCATTTTCTTGTGCCTTATTACTTGCTGCTATAGAATATAAGCAACTGCTGAAAAATGTTGCTGCTCACATACATCTGGGCTAGCAAAAAGAATCTATAAATAAATAAGCATATATCTTCTTTTCTTCCTAATTTTTTGACATTCTGTAAAGGAGACCACTGGAGAACATTTCCCTAGATCCTGAGTTATTTACCTCTCAGTTAAATTTCTATTACCCTGGACCAATCTCTTAAATCTTTGCTTCTCCAGCTATAAACATGGGCCTGTCCTGTCCCACCTTGTTGTTATTTAAAATAAGAGGAGCAACGGCATTTGATGGAAGGTCTTATGGAAACCTCTTTAAATTTTGAGAAAGGCAGGTCCTAGCAGATAAACTTACACATGGGAATCCAATGTACAAGATGGAAACCGGGGCATGCCACACAGACATAATGTAAGTTGATCAAGTGGATCAAGTTAAATGAACTCATAGGTCCCATTTTCTAAGCTGCAGTGGTTTTACTTCGTTTTCTTCATCATTTTTTGTTGTTGCCGTATTGTTTTTTTCCAGAACATAAAGATTTCCATTTGGAAATACCTTTGTAGTTACCAAATGTCTTTTAGTTATTCAGTGCCAGGGATTACATTCCTCAGAGTGGAACAAGACACATTAAAGTCCATAATCAAAGTCCCTTAGTACGTGACATGGAGGTTTTAAAATCTTTCCATGGGGCTGCATGGAGTTAAACTCTAGTCATTGGGCCCATGGGATACCACAGAGCTGTGTATCATAGGGACCTGGCTTCCAGCATGCCAGCCTTTCCCTTCCCTCTAAATCTATTTGAAAAGCATTTGGAGGACTTGAATCTGCTGGGTTCCCTCTTAGCTATTGCATTTTTTTTTTTTGCCTTCTTGCCTGACAAAGGGAAACTGTTTCCAGGCTTTATTCTCAGCAATGAAAGTGGCAAAATAGGTAAAGTAGTTAATGTAGGAATTTACTTGTGACAGCACATCTGCATACATGCACTTCTGGACAGTATCTTTTTAGCATGCAGTAATTTTTAGGACTTATATATATTTAAGAACAATGGAGACTGGAAGATCCCAGTTCTTCATTCTTTCAAGTTTGGGGAAGGGAGGAAGGAGGTGTAGCTAAAGTGTTTATGGGAGGTAACGCATGTAATTGAATCTCACCGATGTGCACACAGAGTGTCCAGGACTCTACTTGCACAGGCAGAGGCACAACAAAGAGCAGAACACCCCGTTCGCATTTCACAGACCTTTATTGGTTTGCCTTCCAAAGAAAGGGCCTGGGATAAGTTGCTCAGTTGACAGGCCCAAAGGAATCACAATGCCAACTTAATTATGAAACTCTTCTAGGCACTTACATATTAATTCATGGTCTAATGTTGTGTCAAGCTAGGGTGAATAAAGGTTAACATGTTCTGTTAGTCCCCATTGTCACAAGAATGTCATAGAATTGTTTAGATCAGAAAAAAACTCTAAGATCATTGAGTCCAACCATTAGCCTAACACCAAGTCCACCACTAAACCATGTTCCTAAGTGCCAGATTGATATGGTTTTTAAATACCTTCGGGGATGATGACTCCACTACTTCCCCGAGCAGCCTGTTCCGATTCCTGACCACCATTTCCATGGAGAAATTTTTCCTAATATCTAATCTAAACCTCCCCTGGTACAACTTGAGGCCATTTTCTCTCATGCTATCACTTGTTACTAGGGAGAAGAGAGTGACCCCCACTTTGTTACAACCTTCTTTGAAGTAGTTGTAAAGAGAATAAAGACCCACCCCACCTCGAGCTCCCTTTTCTCCTGGCTAATCAGTCCCAGCTCCCTCAGCCTTTCCTCCTAAAACTTGTGATCTAGAACTTTTTTCAGCTTCATTGTCCATCTCTGGACATGCTACAGCACCTCAATGTCACTTGTAATGACGGGCCCAGAACTGAGTACAGTATTCAAGGTACAACCTCATCAGTACCACATACAGAGGGACAATCACTGCCCTAGTCCTGCTGGCCTTATTAAACAATATAGTTCATTAAATATGGAATCTAATAATTATGTTCACCTTAATGGAAATTATTCATATAAACATGATCTGAATAGTTGTGATCGACTAATTTAGACATAAATTTAATTAGCAATTGATTTCAATTGAGTCTCAATCTGAACAATAAGTTGTGTTGTAAGCCGCATACTGGAAGCACTATCCAAAATGAAATATGGATCTCTGAGGCAGGATGCTTCTTGCTGTCCTCAGTTCCTATACCTGCCTCCAGCTGTGTAAGAACAGCACACCTATCCAGCAAAGAATTCCATCTGGAGAAAAAAAAAAAGGGGGAGAAAACCTGTCTTCCACCAAATTCCAATAGTTAGAGATCTCTTTGAGAAATAATTGCTGAAAAGTTAAGTGGGCTCTTCCAAGACAAAGAGCAGGATGGAGCAGCTCAGCCACTGTGAATGGAAGAGCCGTAAGAAGTCCATGTTGAGGAGTTTCAGTAAAACACATCTCAGGATAAAAGATGAAGGAAACTGCTTTTATCCACAAAACACCAGTGCCAAACTCATCCTCCTGAGGTTCCCCTTTACCATATCCCTGCTGTGGCCAGTGGCACACCCTGCTCCTCACAGTCATGCCCATGCTTCCCTACAGAGCTGTACAGATCAAGGAGCGCCCTGCACAACACCACCCTTTGCTGTTTCAGCAGGGCCACTTAAATTCTTCATGACTCGGTTTTCCCCCTCTATACAACAGGGATAAAACTGCAGTCTTGGAAGAGATCTGAGAACCTTAATTCACTAATGTCTATAAACCCCTCTGAGGTTCTTATTCGGAAGGCACTGCAAAAACGCAAAGTATTATCACTGATTCAAACTGACCTTCCCCTTGAAATATCACCATTTGAGCTATAATTCCAAATCCTGACTCTAACCAAGTGCTACGCTGTGGGATTAACCACATTAATGCTTAAAGCTGTTGCTCTTTTTTTTTTTCCCCAGTGTTCACAAGCTAATGCTTGTAGGGGTCTAATCTTGGACAATTCCTTAATGATACAGATTTTCAGATGAAAATTACTGCTACATTTTCCTGACTTCTAACAGATTTTCGTCTCACTGCACGTACAGTGTTGGAATGTTATTTAATTACAAATATAACATTTTCTGGATAGTTCTTACTAATTTGAGTGTATCTATCTGTTGTCTGCACACAAACTGTAAATCATTGTATTAAGAGTGATTACACACCCACTGACACAGAAAATTCGTGATCGGGTTGTGAGACATAAGAGGTTTACCAGATTGAATGTGGCATGGCCACATATTCTACAGAATTTATTATTATTTTTAATCAACCCTCCTCCTCTAAACCAAGATCCCTTAACTGTAGGACTCTTGCTGTACTTAAGGAGGACATTTCAAATTCTTGTATTTTTGAAACACACTTACATAGCTACACACATCAATTCTGCAGTCACATTTTCAAACACAAGGTTATGGGCAGGTAGTTGGGTTTTCATCATTAGGTCAAATCTGGCTTCACGTGTAAAGAGCTAGGATCTTGTCTGAGTATATGCTGGTTGTTTCACACCAGCAAAATACCCCAAAATCTCAGGATGCAGAGCAAAGTTGTTGTCAAACCTACTTTTTCAACTGTTGATCTGCCCTAGGGCTCTGCCTAGGCAGTGCTCTCGCCACAGTCATTTAGGCTGTGTCCAATAAGGGGCCTTGAGCTCATGCAATTTAACAGTGTGCTTCACCCCTGCAACACCAGGCTGCTGTGCCCAGAAATTAGCACTGGGGAGTCATCACTATTATTATTTTTAAAGTAATAAATAGTCTTGAATCTTGTTAACCTGTGAATCTCCATAAATAAGCAGACCAGAGATGTGCTGTTAAAGACATAATGCTGATTCTAACAATGACAAATGGCAGAAGGAGGTTCCCAGCCCCATCATTGCAGGAGCCAGGATACCATCAGTGCACATGTTAAAAGTAGGCATACCAGTGCCATAATGTTAAATCTAGAATGGAAGAGATCACTCCTGGGGAGGGAACAGGCCTAGCCAAGCACACTCCCTCCTTGGGATGGACTACCATGCGGCAGGTTGGTCTGTGTCCATCCCTACATCCTGGTGAACTTGTGGTGCAAGATGCTGTTCTGGCCACCAGCCTGTTTGACTGCTGTCAGAGATCAACAATTCCTAAGGGTCCTTGGGGATCCTTGCAGTGCACCATGTACAGCTCAGTACACAGCCATCCTATCTGAGATGCAATTCAACATTTAGAGGGAAAAAATGGTGTAATTGGCCCCTGCACCACATGCAGTAAGATAATCTTTACAGTGCCTTGCATTCTGCTTTGGGGTATATTGTCAGGGTGCTCATGAAGCAGAATTTTCTCTCATGAAAAGTAATTGTTAAGAGGTTCAGTTTTTCACTTTTAGAGTGCCCAGAAGTTTGGCATTTCAAGGAATACCCAAAGGACAAAGACATCTACATATTTTGTCCCAGAATCACAGACTACAAAAGTCGGACAAAGGGACAGACAGTGGATGAGTGAGATTAACAGGCCAAGTAGGTCAGGACCAGTGTGATTCTCAGGCCAGTACAACACAGCACATTGAGAAAGCTTCCAAGAAGCGTAAACAGGAATGAATGTTTGAGACAATGAATGCCCTAATTGGATGCCCATTCTCACCGCTTCCCTCAATTAAGAAGAATCATGGATAATTCTGCCAAGATATTGATGGACAATGTAAGCATTGGCTTGAAAACTTGTGCAATTTAATGAGCCAAACCCTACCCAGTTGTAAATTACAAGCGATCCAAAAATAAATCCAGAAGAAAACAGTCCAGTGACAGTTAAGTCAAAAAGTTACAAAATTATTAATCATTGAATCTTAATAACTTCTCATCAGAAATAGCTGATGCATAGCTTTTGATTTCATGTGTTAGTTTCATCAAGTTTTCTCAAACCTCGGAAGACAGAACAAGCAGCTGCGTTATCTCTTTAAATTAAGAAAAAGGAGAGAAAATATTTGCTCAAATTGAAGAGGAATAATTCCGTTGACAGTCTCATGGAATCACTTACAATACAAATGCTGAGCTGATTGTAACCACATCTCAGCCCTGAAGTGAGAGGTAACCATACAGCTTCTGTACAGACCAATCTACAGTGGCTAGTACATACGCTTCATGAAAAAATATTACAAGAACACTATGAGATTAATAGAGAAATGACACACGTTGCAGATATTTTAGTTTCTTCATCAATCATTTTGATGTCCTGCCATGTCATTACAATGTCAGGACTTAGTGACCACTTGCGTTTATCAATGCTTTGAGGACAAATTTACTCACTGCCCAGGCTGTTAATCTGGAGCTGGTTCTTTCACAGCTGCACTGGAAGAGCTGAAGAAAGTTCCGGGGTAGTCCTGTGCTTTTAGAAGCATCCGAGAACACCATCCCTGTGAGGAGAAGGAAAAACTCTTCATCTGCCTTTTGAGGGATATTATTACAAAATCAGCCCAGGCCTTGGCATTGCCTACAAATCCCATCTTCCTCTTGCAGCAGGAAGTCTACAAGGGCAGTGTGAGCACAGTACTGGGCCTCGGTACAAGTAATTTCTGTAGTGATAGGACAAAGTTCGGGAACATAGTAGATATAGTCCCAGTGGAAGAACACAATGTGATTTAGTTAGCTGTGTCATCTGTAGGATGCACTGGCTCTCAGCAAAAAAAGAACTGTATTGAGGAATGCTCTTCCACTGGCATTACTCAGTATTACACATTCTAAGATCAAATTAAAAGGGAAAAAACCTTAGAGTATAAATGTTTATGTTGAGAAGAACTCAAACACGTGGATAAAAAGGAGGAGAAAATAGAGAGCTTCCAGAGTCAAAAGTGATAACACACTTTTGCTCAAAAATCTGCTGCTCTGATTTCATTGCAGACTGGGCAGTATTTGGCTCTTACCAATGCAGAGTCATTTTATGCTAGTTGAGAGCAGACAAACCCCTTGCTTCATAAAAGAGATGGGAGGATTGGCTCTGCAGCATCATTTAAACTTGCCCTCAAATGTTCGCAGATAGACCTTGAAAAAAAGGACATATAAACATCACCTTGTACAATAGTCCTATTCCTCTGGCTGCTCTGCCTAGAAACACAGGCTCCCACAGGTTTAACAGTATTATATTAAATACATTTTTGCAAAGGTTCTTTTCAGTCTATCGCAACCCTTCCCTTCTGAAACTTGGTGCGCAGTTCATCACCGTGAGGTCAAAATGGCAAGGATAGAACCAACAGTCCAGCAGTCAATAATAAGGCTCCAACACCTGGTACTCTCATTTGCACTGTTTCTTTATCTGATGTGCACATAACAGCATTAAAAAATTACTGGCTCCTGGGAAACTTGAAAAATCAGCAATGATAGGATCGCAGACTGCTGACAGCAGCAATGAGAAATGTATTTTACCAAGTACACCAGGGTGATCAGAACTCATAAAGTTAGAAGAACTGACCTGAAATGTGGAAAGAGGAAACAATTAGCTGTTTAGCAAGTACTTGCTTAAACAAGAGCTTCCAGAGAACACTATAGAACAAGCACACTAAAGGGGAGTGGGCAAGAGTCTTCAAGTGGGGAGTCAGTTCAGTGCACCCACAGGCTTGGCTGAACAAATCAGACATGACAAAGCTAGAGGACTCCTCGGGATCCACAGCTGAGGCAGCTGGTACAAGGTCTAGGTTTTGGAAATGGAGGGTTGTATTAATAATGTTTGAACTTTACTAATATGAAAGACTTGAAATGTATATTATTGCTTTGTATAGCTACATACTTAGGACAGAACTGAACACCATGAAGCATTTTAAATCATAAAAGAACCCACATTGCTATTGGGTTATGTGATTTAAAAAACTTGGAAGCACTTGGAAACCAAATTACTGCTGGCAGTCATTTCACCCATATTCTCCTCTGCTTGCCAGCTCACTCAGGTGTTCGTGAACTGGGAGGGGTGAAGGGTTGCAGATCTGGCTAACAGTTCATGCAAAATATTTCTTCTCGTACACAGTGCACTCAACTAGTCTACTAACTTTCCATACCCCATTGCTCATAGTGGGTAAGGGTCTCCTAAAGTAGATGGTGTCATTACTGTCCCAGACTGGATGATGTCCAACCACACAAGACCAAATTCAGTCAAGTCCTTAAGCCCATGTCTAACCTAAATAAATGAATAGCCCCTTGAGCCAAGGACTCATTTACCAGACAAATTACTAATAGGCTACAAGATGTGCGTAAAGACTCTAAAGAGATTTTAAGATGGCTGTGCAATGATAATCTAAAGAAAATGTACATCATGTACATTACAAATGTACATCAAAATGCTTAAATTTACTCATATAGAAAGATTCCAAGCAACTCTGTGTAAATTTTTTTGTGTGCACATACAACGAATCATCATAATTGTTTTTCCAAATTAAAAAGAAAGGAAAAAATGATCTCATAAGTATTTCTAGAAAACAAAACTTATTAGAGATAAGAAAGTATATATTCACATTTTTAATTCAAATTAATATTCTCTATTCTTACCTTGCCTAGCTCTGTTGCCAAGTGTCCTTATCATAGGATCACAGAAATGTTTTTGTTGCTCACCATTGCTTTAAATCGCTAGGTTGGAGGGGTGGGGGGTCTTTCTTGGTTTTGTTTTGGGGTTTTTTTAAGTCTCTTACAAATTCTACAAGGCTACATATGCTTAGCAGAGCTCCGTTCTCACACATGTCTCTCTTCCATAAAAGCTGCTTACTTATTTTAAATATAGCTACAAGAGAAAATTATTAGAAAAAGCACTATCATTAGTTTAGCACCATGAGGACAATGTTTATATGAGTTTATACTACAGAGGAGCTCACATTTGAATAACACATGCATATTGTCCTAAGACAAGAAAAAAAAAATCTAACCAACCATGTAAGCCAAGTCACAAAATTTAATTAGGAAGATAAGAGTTGGGTTTTAATTTTTTTTTTAGGTTACAGAAAAAAGATAATTTTAGGCAGAGAATTAGCATCTTCTAATAATCTTAGACAAAAATGATTTTGTTGTGCTTTGGTTTGTAAATTAGCTCATGATTAAAGTATCTCTCTAGTTGAGCTTCATTGTCTTTTTGTGCCTATTTTCTGAATGCAGCCCTGACCTGAATACTCTTGTAGCTCAAGTACAAGATTTGAAAGCATGAGAGGAACAATTATTATAAAGTGAAGTACTTACAGTTTTACTGCAAAATCAATGAACTTTCAAGTGATTTTTATCATATTTTGCAGCTGTTCTGTTTGCTTTGAATGATGTTTATCACATAAACTGTAGTACTTTTAAAGGTTGTTTTATCTAGAAACTTCCTCCATCTTTGTTTTCTTGCCCCACTCTGTGCTGTAAATGCATGGATATTTTTATCTTGTGAATTTCCCCTATCTCAGAAGTTCTCTCTATCAACAATTAGACCAGTGACTTTGCTCAGTCCCTACCCTGTTCTCTCTCATGGTTCCTTAAACGAGGAAAAGTTCCAAGTTCCTAACTTAATTCACAGTTTTGTAGCAGTTCAGTTATATGTCACCATTCAAGGCTACTTCTCTGATCTTTCACTATCTAAAGGAACAATCCCATGTGATCTATGTGTGCAGGAGCTTGGACTATTTGTCAGGAGCCATACAGTGAAAAGTAGTGAGTGGCATTCCTTCCATGGGACCTGATTCATAATGTCCTGTGGACATTAGAGGTCCACTGACTTCAGTAATATAAAGTTAGAAGTCCACCTCATCTTATTCTCTGCTACATCAAGTCCATTCTCTACCTCAAGGTAAGCCATGTCCTTCCCCAAATAGGACTGTAAAAGTCATGAGATTTACAAGAAGCCCTGCTTGGTTACCTTGTCCCACCTTGGCCTTTTTGAGCTAAAGTTGTATGCTCTGGGCAATGTTTACCTTATATCTGCTCCTCCTCCCCAAATGCTATGAATTCTGCTGGATATTAACAACCCAATCCCACGTACCTTCCTCCCTGGGCAGAGCTCCATTAGCAGTTCCTAGGAATCCAACAAACCAATATAATTATTAATATAATAATATCTTAAAGATCATATTGATCCAATCCCCCTGCCATGGGCAGGGAGAACTTCAACTGGACCAGGTTACTCACAGCCTCTGCCCAGCCTGGCCTCAAACACGTCCAGGGAGGGGGTATCCATAACTTCCTTGGGCAACCTGTTTCAACAGCTCATAGTGAAGCACTATTATTGTGGTACTCCACTGTATTAGCCAGTATACGTACACTTACTAAATGGGTGGCCTCTTATCTCAGATAATTTATAAACCAGGTTCAAATCAGATTCAACGGAGGCAAAACAAACATGAGGGGAGATGAAAGACAAAATAAATTCAAAATATATATAAACTCCCATAGTCTTCTAGGCATTGCAACAGAAGAGAGTTTATTCATGGTGCTATACCCAGCAGTGTTGTATAATAAAATTATCTTTCGTACATTTACCTGTGCATAAAATTAATGCAGCTGTGTAATTCCTATTATACTTTCTTATGTCATTCATATCATTCCTATGTTTGAATCTGTTTAAATCAATAGAAATTTAATTTTATTTAAATGCTTACTGATCACCAGTAAAACCTTTGCTTTTTTTCTTTTTTTTTTTGACCTGAATTATTTGTTTTATAGAGCTAATACAAAGAAGTATTCTCACTGCTTCACAGTTCAAGTTACTGTCAGTCACACCTAGTTTTAAATCACATTCGCTGGCCTTTGAGACAACATCCTCTTATGCTTCTAACCAAAGCACAGATTACAGGAGTTTAACAAAGCACCTCTCTGCTGCTCAACTTAGAACAGGAGTACATCAGCCTTACTATTGCTACTGTATGGAACTTGACAAGACAGGTACCTCTGCCATAGGAAATAAGGTAAGAACTCCTCAACTAAAGCCAAAGTGAAGGTGATGACCACAGCCCATCTAATATATGGCAAATTAATGATACATCTGAGTCCAAAACAAAGAACAGAGAAAGACCTTACATACAAAAAGTCTTACCCACTCCTGCAAGTTACATAAGCACTTTAAAGATGAAGTTCAGAGAAAATACTGCTTTGAGGATGTGTATTAGCAGTTATACCACTACAAAGGTATTCATTTAATGAATTCAGAGCCTGGAGCACTTGAACCATCTATTGCTTATCTTCTGACCAAACAAGATCATAACAATTCCCTTAAATCCCTCCTCTGGGGTTGCCTAATTGGCCTTTATTTAAATTTACCTGTTACAGCCTTACAATTGTAACTACAATTATAGTTTCCAGTCTTTGTCTTGTTTCCTCTAGCATTTCATCTTTTCACTTCTTTTTTCCTCTATTTCAAAACTGCTATTAATTTGATTTAACAATTAACAAACCTAGACAAGAACATAAGACATCCAATTGGGATTATATGTACAGTACAAGAGATTTCAAGTGGGAAATGGATATTTGAATCCTTGGAATGGAATGGATCTCACCCTTACAAACACAAAAAAAGTCATACTTACAGCTATTCCAAATTATACTGTTACATAGGTACTCCTGCAAATATACCATCTTAATGCAAATAGAAAAAAAAAGTGGATGCTGTTGCAAGTTTCATTAAAAAAATAAAGCAGCAGAATAAAAATTTAGTTTGGAATACAAGTAGGAAGAGCTTAATTTCAGAATTGTATTGAGATTTTCTGTAACACTTCAATATTTACAGTGCAATACACATACAAATATGGATCTATACTTGATGGGTTTTGTACTTTCCTATAAAAAGTTTGAGATAGTTTCTACTTAAACCTCCTGCAATAGAATCTTCTCTCTGTTTGGATGCCTTAAAACTGTTTGACACAACAACAGGTCAGCTCTTCATTAATTCTTTTTCAAAAAGTTGTTTTTTCAGGTTAGTATAAACACTGTGTATGTCACAGAACAAAATAAAAAATGTAACGATAAAACAAAAAAGGAAATTTTTGCTTCTGACAAGAATTCTGAAAGAAAAAATATGTGTTGTGCAAATCAGATTTTATAAACTTTATAAACAGTAGACGAACACCAATGTTATCACTTATTTTCACCTCTTCCATACTGACTGCATCTCTATTATCTCCCATTTTGAATCCAAAAGCCACGATTAAACTGAAGCACATCTTACAGCACAACACACAATATTGTCCAGTGACAGAGAAACCACTTCAGCCCTTAAGTTGTTCCAACAGTTAATTATCCTCCCTGATAGAAATGTGCCTTGTACCTAGTCTGAATTAGTCAAGCCTCACCTTCCAACCCTGGACTCTTTTACAACTTTTTGCTCACGCTAGTGCTTGTATTTTTTCCCCCCGTAGATATATGTATCACTGTTTAACCTTCTGTTTGATGAATAAAATGTACTGAGATATTCATTCCAAACCAGATTTCCATTCAGGTAATTCTTTCTGTCACTCTTCCCTGAACTCCAACCTTTTTAACTTCCTTGTGAAGTCTGGCCCATTGGAACAGACACGGTAGTAGCTGTTTCTCCTTAAGGTTTTTTCCTCTCTCCAAGTCAAGGGATTTGTTCTGGCCACATTCAGCAATTTGTCCACCTGGAATCCAGAATTTCTCTGCCAGAGCTTCAGCAGATTCCTAGTATCATATAATATGATTTTGGCTCTAGAAGAGCCAGACAAAAAGAAACAGAAAGGAAAGTTGTTAAGAAAGGCAAGTCTGGGCACTTGGTTTGTTTCCACTGCTGTCCTGAATTCAGCCCTGCACAAGTGCACCTTATAAGAGCTTTCTGCAGCTTTGAGGCTTTTTCATTTGTATCAGTAATGCTACAGGAGAAGAAGCCACAGAAGACCTGCAAGCACCAAAATCTGAGCATATGCAGCATCTCCTTAGATAGGCCTCCATCTCAATTGTTCTCTTAGATTAGGACTATAAAAAATACATGATGAAAATCCTCAGGAAAACGTTCAATAGAGATAATGTACAGCTCTTGTAAGGAGAACACTAGGTTTGAGAAAACCTGTTATCTGGTACAAATTCTAGAGCAGAGTGCTTATTTGAGCTAGTTGCAGCACAAAAGCTTTAAAGAACATTAAGGAGGAAAATGACACTGAAATTGTTCCCTCTGCAACATTACCTGCTCTCAGATGGGCTAATACCTTCTGTAGTTTTGCAAAGCATTAGTGGAAAAAAAAAAAAATCCAACAGCAAGTAAAGAGCCTTCAGGGTCTGGGCCAGAAATTCATACTAAAACAGCATTAGTAGAAACTATAAGCCTCTAGGCTATAAGACTATAAGAAGGTTTCAGAATACAGAAAAGTAGTCAAGATGCTTACAATGTTTAATGGATTGTTTGTCTTTTCTTAGAAATAACTTGCAGGGATGAATCCAAGCCCTGAAAAAGCTGGTGTCATAGGTCTTGCTGACTGCTCTGCGTTCTGTCCCCACAAGACTCCCTTGTTAGTTTGTGTGTAAATGCAGAACTGAACCAAAGCCTTCATGCTGTGCCAGGGGATGCTGCAGCACAATCTTCTGGAGGAGTTTTAAAAATCTACATGCCTTCCAAACCATTTGTGTGTATTAAAGAATCAGAGTCCTTTTTACATAAATGTTCTTGTATGCTGTATACTATCAAGTATCTTAAATTACATTACCTAAAATTATTATACTGCCCTAAAAAGCTTCTACACTCAATATATTTGACGCTGCTGTAAGGTATTTGATTAAAGTTCTACTTGGAATATAAATTCTTAGGTCCTATACAACATCTATTAAAAGAGCATAACTTACAGGCCTGAACTATTCTGGGTCACACAGACTGACTATAAAGGAGTAGAGTCTCCCTTATTCTATATAAAAGATGATGGCAGGCTATGACGCTGTATGTTTGAAATGTTAGGGAAGGCAAATTCTAGGTAAGTAATAAATTGCTGTATATATTGCCCTAGGAACAGGTTAGAAATTTCCCTTGTTCATTGGCATTTACAAGCTTCCTAAAGGACAACCCTTCCAAAGGCTCAAAGTTTAACACAGTAATAAAAAAACATCTTAAAAGCCCAAACTCCTGTGTTCCAGTGCTTAAAAAAGGTGGCAGCTTGACAGACCTGGAGACTGACAGCAGCAGTGTCAGCTTTCCTCATACTTCTCTGCCAAAGCACCTCAACCTTGACCTGAAGAGAAAACCACGAAGGGTTTGAGTGGGATTTCATGCCCATTCACTCTGGCATCTCTGCTGAGATTGCCAACAAGGGGGCCAATTAGTGCCTGCTTAGAAGGATCGTGTTTTTCACTGTGTGGAAATGACACCTGTCCACTGAAACTGAGCAGAGACCCACCAATTCCCTGGAGCCAGCAACTGTGCAGCTGCTGCAAGGGTTACTGCTCCTGGTTACCCCCCTTGCACCAGGCATGCAGCAACTCCAAGTTGTTGTCCAATTGGGACCAAATGCGTTTTCCTTTCCCAACAAGTAGTCCTTTCTGATTTAAAATATCAGTCTTGTGTTAAATACTTAATTTTTTTAAAAAAGTAATTCTTACTGTTCAAGATCCTGGGGCCTGACTGAAGATCAAAAGGCCAGTATTGCTGTGCAACCAAATTAAATCCTATCAAGAACTTCTACCAAGGCAGAAGGAGGTGAAGAGAGAAGGATTTATCCCTTTTCATTAAACAGAGTGAAAATGCAAATTTCCTGCTGGGCTCTTTGCCTCCTCACAAGACCTAATTGGCAAATTTCTTGTGTGCTTCCTTGGTCTTCAGTACCACAGCAGCTGCCCTATCTATTAGTAAAAGAGAAAGTGTTACAGGAACGCTCTCCTCTCACCAGGAGATAGACAGGCCTGAGCAAGCTGGTACAAAACATGTGATTGTATCATAAAATGATCAATTGATCCAGAGGCCAAGAAGAGAGTAGCTGCCACTGTAATATGGGTAGACATAGGTCTCTTTAACTTAGACACTATAAAAGTCATCACACTTTAATTAATGACCTAGCAGTGCAGTTTGAATAGCAGACCATTTGCAGTGTAAACTTTGAAATATTACTTCATAGAATAGGAAACTTCATTGCAGATTAAAATAACTTTTTAAGTATTATCTTTCATAAATTCCAGTCCATTCGGCTTCATTTTGTCAGACAAAAAATGTAAAAGTCACCCTCTTTGAAATCAGACATCACTCTCCAGTTCATCTGTCACCAAGTCAAGCTTGCTAACCTCTCTAAGGATGTCATCTGACTAGTTTTCTGTCATTCTTTGTCATTCCAGGTGCACTTCTTGACAATTTTTTTAGATCCCTGTCCAGAGTTTCCTCCAGGAATCTAGAAGGACCATGAAGATTGCATCAAGGACTTGATTAAACAACAGATAACATGCATATCCAACACACTAATCTAATTTGCAAGCTCTCACAATAAATGATTGACAGCTGATGCCCTAAGCAAAACTGCTGTTTATGAAGTCCTTTTCAGTCCAGCTACATTAGTCTCTCCACATAGCAGAAGTCAGTACACTGCTATCAAAACCAAGTCTGTGACTGATAATATTGAACTCTTCATTACCCCAAGTGTTGCTGCAAGTAATACCATGAGTTTGGACACCACCGTTCAATAGAGGCTTATTATTATAAATATTCAGCTTATGTCCTGACGTGAACAAACAGCTTTGCAGCCAAGGTGAAAGGGGTGAATTGCAAATAGGTCTAGGTTATGATAGAGACAGTGCCTTATTTTTATGAATTGACCTTGTATCCTGGCACTAGAACACAAATCCAGTGGAATAAACTGGATCCTGTGTATTCAAACAAAACTGGTTGGTTATTAGAAAATTTAGTTTTTAGAAAACCTAAATCATGGAAAGAAGAAGTTCTGTCGATGCAGAGAAGTGTTCTTCTGTTGTTTTAGTCTGATATTTCTAATACTTTTAATAATGTTCAAATCATAGCAAAGGTTTGTTGTTTGGGTATTTTTAATATAGTTTCTTGAATTAGATAAGGCACCACAGATAAATAGTGTCTGGCATTACAGCTCATGTGACCTATAAGAACAGAGACTTGTCCTGGTCTTCCCTCCTAAGTTCACCTTCTCTCCACTCCAGAGGTGGCTGCATACAGTACTGGCTGTTCAGAGCTGGTTGTGAACCAGAATCTCTCAGCAAGAGAGCTGCTAATCTTTCCCTGGGAACAGCACCCAGATTACTCTGCCTAAAATCACAACACACCCTTCTGGTTCCTTCTGTATTTCAGCCTAAATAACCAGCAGTTTCTAATAATAAAAATAATAAAAGGAAGACATTACTTCCCAAAACTATGAATACTCTGATTTGCATGTTCTGGGCAGTTGCCCTGCCAGCTTTGTTGCAAGAGGAAAAAGGAATAATGAAAAAGACTCTCATTTGACTGAGTTCCTTATTGCACTTGTGTGCTGTGTGAGTTAAATTAATCAAGAACATCACTGAATCTGCTGATGGGTTGTTCCCTAAAATTTGGAGCCAATAAGAGTGCTTGATCATCTAAGATGGACTACAACAATGGTCCATATTTACCAAACATGCTCAAATCCTGCAAAACCTCGCAGAATGCAGCAGAGACAAGGGACTCCAGGAACAAACACACCATAATAGAATCCCTTTCAGATTATGTCCTGTACATTTAATACCTCTGAAGGGAGCCAATTTTCACCTGTCCCAGGCATATTCAAAATCCCTCTTAGCTCAGCATTTGAAAATCTCACAACTGCATGAAACACATACTATCCCAAGAAAGTACAAATGCTATTAAGATGCACCAAGAGTTCAGCAGGGACCCCAAGAAAACACCAAAACACTATGGTCAAACAGGGAACTGAACCATTACACCAATGGTATAACTTTGCTGAGATTTAAAGAATAGGTCATACATAGCTGAAATACTGATGGTCAACAGAGAACAAAGCTAATAGGGAGTCAGAGCCAGAAGAAAGGAGAAGGAACTACTGTCTTGCCTTCCTAAGAAACAACTGTAAAGGCCAGCCCATCCCTCATTCATTAATAAAAGGAGAGCAAAATTTATTTCCAGGAGGCAGGAAAGAAGGAGAAAGAAATCACTTATATTTCAGGGAACAGTAAACTCTTGCAATTAATATGTAGACAGAGTGTAAGTAATCAATCCTACTCCAACAAGGAAGTTCCTCTGATAGCAAGCATGTCCAAGAAAAACATTTAAACATGAAACGGAAAATCTTGACTTCTTAGAGATTTTTCTAAAAAGCTTATGCATCTTCCTGCTTAAGAAGCAAAAATGTGTGCCTAGGGTCTTTCAATAATCTATCTCATCAGTAATTCTCCTCTTACAGAACTACAAAAAATTTTTTTCTTCCTGACCGACTTCCCCCTACCAAAGTTATTGATCTCACAGGAGACATTCAGACCAAGATGGGTGAAATTTGTTGAAATTTGGTGTGGTACCTCTAATGGAAGCAGGCACTAATATGCTTAATGTAGCAGATGAAGGATGGATATATGTTTTGGTGAGTTATGAGACAGAGGTGGGTTTAACCTGGTACAAATCATCAGCTCGAGCTCAGTCAGAACCCAAAGTCAGAAGTCATTTAAAACTAGTTGTTTTTCTTTTCATTTAGCCTGACAAACATACAACTCACAGGTGAGTACAGAGGCTGGTCTAGCAAGACAACTCTTCTGTGATATATCCTCTAAGCCAAAGGGGAATCCAAGAGGGAGTGAAGTGTTCCCATCAGGTTCTCAGTATAAACCAAGAGCTATTTTCCCCTAACCTAATTCAGTACAGCTTTTTAAGTCTTCAGTAACCACTAGGTCAGTGTATGTTTTGACCACCTTACATTATGCTGTTCAGAACCCTCCAGTCTGACAGGCAACATTAAAACACATAGTGTGTCCACTCCTGTACTCATTCATGTACAAAGCTCACTTCCCCGTCAGCACAGGGCTATAAAGTAGGGTATTTGCTCAGCCACAGCACATGCAGTTCAAGACACACAAGACAGATCCCATTGGCTTTCCCGCTGAATCAGTGCTAGTTAATGTGCATGCATGTCTGAAAAGGAGAGTCATATTCAGCAGCAACATCCAGAGAGTGTCTCAGAAGAAACTTTTCATTGGGTCAGCCAGACAGTTTTGTCACCTATGACATCATTCTCATCTCAGTCTTCAATATTTCCAAACAACAGGTCCATGCATGCCCAGCATAAATAACCACTGCCACAGTGGGGGACTTAACACATCCATGCAGCAACAAACAGGGCAAGCCTTGAATCGCATTTACTGGCACTATCAGCTCAGAAGGTGCAGTGATTCCTGCCTAGAACACCCACCTGACATCTTTATCCTGGTATTACCCAGTCTATGGCTGAGAATAATAATCCCAGAGCAGAGAAGAATCAGCTCTTGAGCAGCTGCAGTTTATAGGCCAATGAAAGAAAACTAGAGGCAATGTCAGATAACTGTAGTATGCTGGGTGATAAATGGTAACAGTTCGAGAACTGCTGAGCCATCCCAGCCACCAGTTGCAGGAGAAAGAAGCATGGGGGAGGACAGGTGGTTGGGCAGCAACACTGCAGTCGTACCAGGAGGTCACTAGAGAGAAGGTGAAGATAAAACAGAGACGACAGGCATTTGAAATACCAGTCTCACAGTCCTTATTCAGGTAAGCCATACTCTGAAGAGCAGAATGCCACCTGAGCAAGGACATGCCCAAATAAGAGAGCTGCAGTTATTTAAGGCCCTGTATTCATTTTGATGAACAGGTAAACACTCAGGCAGTTCACAGAACTACATGACTACACAACACTGCCCAAAGCCTCGCCTCAGTTTTCCAGTCAATAAAACAAGGACATTATTTCACAGAGATGCTGTTGGGAATCCCTTGATGGTATTTGGTGAAGATTTTGGGAGTCTAAAATGCTGGGTGCAGAATATTATTTAATATGACACAATTATCAAGTAGCAAAAAAACATAGGACCTCACAAAATTACCAGAGATGTTTCTGTGCAAAGGCAGTGCAGGCAATTGTCTGTGGCAACAAACTGCCAGAGTCAGAGAAATAGACAAACAAGAACTTAGCTACATCAATTGTCCAGAAAGCCAGACCAGTTTTTCCTGTCTCCAGGACAAATATCTCAGTGTCCAAGGTATTTTCCACTGCTAAGGAGAGGAAGAGAGTTCTCCCCTCAGGAAGAGCCACCACTTCTCCCAAACCCACTGTGGAGGGTCCCATCACTGGAATCAACTCTGGATGGCCATTTCTCCTGCCTCTTTCCATCTGAGAGCAGGGGTGGTCTCTCCTGGCTGTCACACTGGCTGGCATTCAAATTCAGTAGTGCCTGCTGAGTAGGTTTGGTTCTGGCTTGAACCAAACTCGCATGTAATAATTTCCTGTGTGAACAAAGTTACTCAACCCAAAGTTACTCAACATGATCCACCTATGACAGTAAATACTGTGATTCATGTGACAAAGAACTACTACCTGGACTAAGCCTTCGGAGATCATCTGTGACAGCCTAAACAGTGTTTATGCAGTATCAGAAATAGGCATGTGAAGAGTTTGCAGTTTAGGGCCTCTATCCAGCAATCCATGCTGGCAGACCTGTAAAGGGGTTTGGACGTAGTACAATGAACAATAACAGTAAACAATGGGAGAGAAGAGAGTGAGGGTCATAACTGCAAGACCATCTGGTTGTTTCCATTTGCTGTGTACACATCTTGCTAGTCCTGCCGCTAGAAAGACAGAGAGGGTTGTTGGAGTACCGAGTTACTAATGAATAGTTGCATTTATATCTTATATACCATTATTGATACCAAGAGTTGTGGCAGCATTTTGGATATTGTTTCTGAGAAAGGTCAAACATGAACATTTCTGACTGGAAATATATCAATATGCAAAATAGTTTGGTACATGTGACAGTTTTGTTACAAGAAATGTTAAGCATTTTTTAATGGGTGAGTATTTTTCCTTTTCCTCTGAGATTGTCTTAAAGAGTTCTTAATTCCCTTGCTGGGATCATCAGCACTTGTATGATCAAGCCCATAACCAGCATTTTAGGTACTAAGACAGAAGAATATATTACAATAAAATGAGGAATACTGTATGCTCTTTGATAGGTCACATGAAGGAAACTCAATTATTTGCAATTAGCCAATATGGATCAATATTTGATTTATCCTTAATGAATCTCTACTAAGCTTCCAAATCAATGAAAAGAACACAGATTAGGCAGATGCATCTTGCTCTGTGCTCTACCTGCAACCAGATGTGGGCTTTACTAAACCACATGTGGGAGTGAAAACAGAGCCAAGGGCCCTTCTCAGAGAATCACCTGCGACTTGACCATATGGTTTCAACCTTGGAGTCAGGTAGCAAGGGCATTCCAGCCTTTTGCAATCTGCAAGTTGACCGAGTGGGAGACGTGTTTACAGATACTCTGAACTATCCAGGAGGGGCAGAACCAGAGTTGGAAGTAGAGAATGGCACCTCTCTCTACTGAAGAGGAAATCTTAGATTTGAGCATCTCCTCACTTAAATTAGTGTAGGTTGACAATAACTCCATAAAGGTCAAGAGTGTAAAACTGCAGGAAATAAAAGATTCAAGGCTGAAGTTTGTTTGAGCATCCTCCATCTGAATTCTGAAAAAGCTCCCCAGTTTAGCTACCCAGAAAACTTTTTCTAATCCATAAAAAAAAGTGAGGGGAAACCGAGTTACTCAGGAGATAAATCCCACTATCCATACCACTATTTTAGCAGACAAGAGGATGTAAACCAGACTGCCAGGGAGCTCAAGAGGCTTTATTTCCTGACGTTCATTTTTCATCACCAATCCTGAACAGACCCCAAAACTCAGACTAATTAAAGACAAATAATTAAGCACATTCATACTGTGAAGGTTGGCAGACTCCCACTGTATTGTGAGACCACCTTGGCATTTAAATGGTTAGGGACTATATCCCACAACATCATGCTCATCTCATTGTGGTAGAGAGCTCTTGAGAATGTTATTAGCTGGGTGTTCGCCTTGCCGTTTTTCCACATGAGGCAGATGGGTAATTACGAAGCTAATAGTCTGATTGAGAGAAATCAGATGCAGTGGTTTGCCCAATTAGATGATACATTAGCTTCCTTCTTTGTAAGCAGCTAATGTGTGAAGCAAAGTGGTATTTTTGAGGGTCAGAATCCTTAAACAAGTGCCGAGTTGCAGATTATTGTGTCTCTCTTTTTTTTTCTAATGGAGGAAAAGTGCTAAGTCTTCATTACTAAAAGCATAGAAAATGCAAATCAGGCTCTGAAACAAAAGAGTGAAGGGACAGGCGAGAATATTTGGTGTCCAATGTGTCAACCTACAACATCAATTACATTGAAATGCAATGCATGGGAGCCTAATCAAGGATAGTATAATTGTAATAATTGCATGCTTTTGTTGGAGAGCTGCTGCCATTGTTATTGTCAACCATTTGTTTTTCTCCATTGTTTAAGGGGGGAGTATTTAAAATATATATATGTGTATGTGCATATATAACTGTGCATAAATGTCTGAAGAACAGTATAGATAGAAGGCTGTGTTACGACACACGGAATGTGTTGAGTCTTTCTTATTCCTGTTCTTCAGATGTTGGAAACCCAAGAGTCTGAACTCAGGGAAGGCAGGTATTGCTGAAAACTGAGAAATGGACACTGACCTACAATCTGTGCCAAACGAGGAGAGTTACTTTTCCTTTTGCTGACACATCTCCTGGTCCGGGGAGGTGAGTTACTCCAAGTGACTGACAAGTTATGAAGTGAGTCAATAGTAAATAATCCAAGCAATCCCTGAGACACCTCTGGTCTACCTTTTTTCTTCAGAATAAAAAATGGAGAGCTCAAAATAAACAGTTTGTCTTGTTATATTTCCTCCAGAGCTGCAATCTGTTTCCGACATTTAGAATTATTTTTAAAAATCTACAATCTTGACAATGGCACTCAAGATAAATGAACAAAAAGGAGAGGACCGCATGGGAAAAAAATGACAGCATGAGTTTACTCAAGATCTTTTTAAGGGAGAAAAACAGAGAAAGAGCCTCCTGTAAATAAACCAGTGATATTTTCTGTATCCTGAAGTTAGGCTCAAAATTCTTCTTATAGTAAAGTGCTCAACATTCAGATCAAATGAGAGGTTTATTTTCTCGAATCACTTGGGCTTGCCAATAGGTTGAAACAGAGGCACAATAGAAACAGCCTAAAACATTTAACATAGCTGTTAAATCTCATTCTCCACAGCTAAAAAAGAACAATGCTGTACCATCTTTACTGAGAATACACTCTCCTGCCATAGGAGGCTTTTCATGTATCTCTAACAATCCTGTACATACTCCAAAACTCACACTAATTAAAAGCAAATAATCAAATACATTCAATTTGAAAAGTTGGCAAACTCGAATGTATTATTGTGTTAGCACCTTGGCACCAAAATGATCACATCGTGCTAATCTCATTGTGCAGGAGAGCTCTTAAGCATGTTATTCAGTAGGTCTGCTCCCTGCCCCCCACCTCCCAGACACATCTCATCCTCCTCCACCACCACCTCTCTCTTTCTTTAACTAGATAAAGAAATGAAAACATAAACAAAGATAAGCAAAAGCAGGACGATATTTTCATCATATTTCGCTCAGAGGCAACCAGAACTCGTGTTACCTTTCACAGTGATTTTGTTTCTTTCTAGTTTCATCACCACAGATACAGTGGGTAAACCTTAGAGATGCTTTAAAATAAAGTAATCAGATTGCATGTGTACCTCACTGGCTCTCATATAATTATTATATTATCGTACAGAGCACTTGGCTACCACAATATGTTGCAATAAACAAAAGACTACAAGAGTTAGCAGCTTATGGCTGACTAGGTGAAGAAACCCAGAAAGAAGCATTTTTGGCTTTCTTCTCTTTAAAAGTTTCATTTTACAGGTAAAATTGATTTTCATTTGCTGCGAAATAAAACCAAAGCTGTCTTTCCTAACAATGTAATACAAATTAAAAAAAAATAAATTCTCATATGCTGTGCAGAAGAAGGCTTTGTTTTTTTGACAGGCTTAATTTTTACAGAGAAAAACTTCTATGTAGTGACATTTCTAAAAACATGCCTCCCCTCTTGGTAAAAGGCCATCACTTTCCAAAGGACACGATATGTTGTATATTTAGAGTGGTTGATATTATGAAATAATATCATGACTGAAAAAAGGTTGCACAGGACAACTTATACATACAGCATTTTTGAAGCATTTGGTCTCCCTGGGGACTACATTTAAGGTCATGAAGTCTTTTGTATACAGGCCTGTGCACCACCTGAAGTTAGCAACTAACACCTATAGATGCCCATTTATGCACTATGAAGAAATATAAGTTTAATTTTCTGCAACAGTCTGGGAGGAACTTTCCTCAGCAGTCTAACAAAGCAAGACTGTGAATCAAGAACAAATGCTTGTGACTGAAGATGTATTCATTCCAGTGTTTCTAGCCACTGGCTTTTTTTACAGCTGCAGGGTCCACCACAGTAGCTATGACCAAGGGTCATAGGGGAGGGTGCTACATAAGGAGTCTAATTAATTTGTGAGCTTCAAGACAGTTTCTATTCATGACCAAATAATGAAGGAAGACCATATTCATAGTACTATGTTTTGTTCATAAAGTTTGCAGTTAAGTACTGTTAAGAGGAGAACTGTGATTCACAACATATTGGTGGTTATTTGACTAAGCAAGTTTTACTTTGAATTGTTCCTAAATTTCTGTCTATGGTGAAGAAAAGTTGATAAGCCAACACAAGAAGTACCAAGAGTGCTGCCCAAGCTTGGAAAGCCCAGAGGCTCCCCAAGGACAGTGCCCATTGATAGTAGCAGGAGAAATGCTTGTAGACATCAGGATAGCATATGGCCTCTGAAATCAATATTGGTTTGCAGCTTGACATATGGATGGATAGATACCACAGAGAGATTTGAAATAAATATGACAAGCTAAGTCATACAAAGAAAAACACATATACACAATCACACTCAAGCAGATGCTTTGGCTGAAGTAGGTGATTTAGAGGAACGTGTAGATCTGAGAAATGGAAAAATTAATCTAAAACTTACAGTAGCATAATGCACTTTTGCAAGCAAAACTGAGGGAGGATTCAGAGAAACTCCTCAGGGACAATGCTAAGAGAAGATACTGGCAGCAAAGTTGTTGATGAAGCTGCTGTAGATTTAACAGCAAATCTAACAGAGTATTTCCTTCCCCCAGCTTCCTAATCAATTGAAACAGAAAGGTTTCAACAAAACAGCCCCATAGCATGAAAGAGAAGGAGAAGGTGGATTTCTCCTAGGCATTAAAACAGGCTGGTGCAAATACTTTAGTCTTGTTTGTGGTTTAATGCATTACCCCAGAGATCTGAATGTGAAATCTGGACTTAAGGAAGAAAATCCTCATTTAGCAAAGAAAGCACTGCAATAGCTATGTGTGAAAGTTCTTCCAGCACTTTTTTCTGCTCACCATATGGCCAACTTCACCCACATTAATAGCAACTACTGAGCAAAGCCTCAGTATTTTGAAAGAGAGAGAGAGAGCTGCAGAAGTCTCATCAGCAAGCACGGCCTAAGAAACACTCAGCTGTCTACTTACACTTTGTCTATTGCTAACGAAATAAAAACATCAGAAAGTATCAATCCCAGAAAATTTGGAAGAGCTTATACACTTCAGTAGTTTTGTAGCCACATATTTCGTTTCAAACCATTTAAACTGTTCCAGTGTCTAGTGTTGCAGATCTAAGGACTGATAGGAGGTGTCCTAAGGTCTTTCTACAGACTCATAAGGTTCAGGAGCTAGCAGAAATGCCCTGTTTCTGTTACATACATACACAGATATACCCCTATAGGAAAGAGAATTCCCCCCAGCCTTCCATCTCACAAAACCCACTCCTCACGTGTGTTTAGCCCTGATATGCAAGAGAAAAGGAGTGTGTTTCTGGTTTTCAGGGGAAATAAATAGGCACCGTTTGCTCAGACTCAGATGCCATGAATTTACCACAATGAGAAAGATTTTTTGCCTCCCTTTTCTCCAGGAATTGAGGCGATTGTTTACTGTCAGCCGAGCCAGAAAACAGGTTACTGCACCCCTCCAAAATCCAAATATCTGTATTTGCAATAGGTGATCCCATTTAAATGGGCTGCCTCACACTTTTCCCCACAGACCTCAGTGGCATAGCACTCAGAGACCAGCTCCGAGCACAGCCCTGTGTAACACAGGGAAGAGTGGGATCAGCACTTGCAGCTGCAGAGGCAAGGAGATTCCCTGCTACAGACCAAAGTTCCCAAACCTGCTGGCATCATCTGCTCAGCACCACCTGAGAATAGCCAGCCTCCTATGACCTGTTTGTCTTGCATACTATCTTTTACCTGGAAGACTCCTGGGCCAGCACCACATTGCAACAAATCTTGAAACACAGAGAGCTCTCAAGTAAAAGACCTCATGTATAGGTTTTTTTTATATAGTTTTTTGTTTTATATTGCTTTCTCTTTACTGCTTGCTAGTTGTTGATGCTGCTAACACCTCTCTTCCCTTCAGCCTCCCACTCCCTCATTTAGATCTCTCAGTGACAGCCAAAGTCCTGCCCATGCCACGGTACAGTCTGTTGGCAAAGACATACCTGAAACATCACAGCCAGGTAGCACTGCAAATTCATTGACACATCAGTAGGAAAAGGGAGCCTGCATCACTTAATAAACAGCTTTATACTGTTTATAGATTAATTTTGTGATGAATTTATAGATGAATTCATATAGATGAATGCTTAAATGGACTTGGACAAAAGAAAATCAAAATCTGATTTATCTAGGGAGTAAATAATCTAGAAACAAAACAGGCATGTCTGAAATTGCCCTGCAGAAACACACCTTGATCCTGAGCTACAGGAACCAACTTTAATGCCTCCATATCACTGAGATTTTCCTAAAAATTTCCTATTGCTGTTGCTGCTGATGGAAACTCTAGTGTAGACAAGGCATTCATCACTGCCAACATTTTTATGATTATGTCTTCTAGTCTTTCTGTTTTCCAGGTTGGATTACATTGTTTTGCTTATTCATCACTTTTACTTCTGGGAGCTGTGCTTGGACCTATTTAGTAAGAGTAGGAAATTTTAATGTAGAAAAATTCTGCTCTGCTGAAATACCTGCTTAGCCCCTGGCCTCTCTGGTGAGAACATCATCAAAGGCAGCAGCTAAAGTAACATGCAGATTAAAAATTGAACAGAGACTGTCCATTCATTCACCTGCCCCAATGACTAGCCTTCATACAGCATAACAAGTTTCAGGCTCGCAAGAAGATTAAACCAGCTATGGTTCCATAATCCATCCCTAACTATCCAGGTCCTGAGAAAATATTTTGCATAGGTGTGCATATTCCCCTTTAGAATTAAGCTAAAATTATAAACTTTTGTGTGAGAATCAACAAAAACTAGCACTGGAGCCATTCAAATCCAGATTGAAGTTATATTTTGTATAGTATTTGGAGAATTTTTCAGTTTTAAGCCTGGCAAATAAAAAAATAAATTACCCAGGTAAAGAACAGCTATGTTCAGTGAGCACTGAAGCCTGGTAAATATTCAGTTTTTAATGGCATCCACTTCTATTTTGTTCACTGAATTATTGTGCTGACCTTAAATTAGAGATCTGGATGGAGCTGAATTGAATATTGTGAAGATGAGTGTAATTACCTTGCTTCTCTTTATCCTAATTCATTTTATTTTTTTAATTCTTCATCTGTGTGACAAACTGAATGTCAGAGTGCTTGTGGATTTATACTCACAGTAACAGGGAGCAGAATTGATAGAGCAGATAGTGGCACAAGGAAAGATATATCTGCATTGCGGTCAGGGGCGTGACTGCAGAACCTTCCTGCCTTCCTCTTCATGAAAGAGCTGTAGTTGTATATACTGTCCAAGTGTCAACGTAGGCCAAATAAGACTGCCAGAGTTCTGGCACTTGCAAATGAAGCCCCTACCTTCCTGGGACTTTCATCCAAACCACCCACGCCTAAGGCTAGTGTACCAAGGCAAGTGGATCTGCCCACCTCAATACACAGCACAGGCATGGTCTTGGGATGCTTTTGGTCCAAGACCCTGTATGGTAACCCTTGCAAGCAAACAAGTGTACTCTGTCACCCACTGCTCCGTAGAGCCAACACGGCTGACACCAACACCAGGTGTAAGATGAAACCATCTGTGCTCAGCATCACAGGCGTCATCCCACAGGCCACCTTTCCTCTACCACCAGTGTGGTAGGAATGTCTCATGGCTGACTAATGGTTCTGGAGATATGGACAAATAGATCTATATCAGACCTAAGTGTTCATATCCCCATGTCCCTGAATCTCGGTTTCATCACTTACAGTCAATATCCCTTTATGCCATCTAATTTACTCCAAAAACTTTCTAATGTATTTTTTTCAGGCATGTATTTAAACCTTTAAATATCTTCTGAACTCCCCTTATAACTAATGCTATCCAGCCTCTACATATTTGGTTGCTGACATCTTCCCTCACAATTGATTCTCTTGATCTGCTTCATTAAGTGGAAATAGGACTCAATATTCTTTCATAAGTCATCAAGTAACAACAGCCTTCTCTAGTCAGTCAGGGAAACTCAGAGTCACCAGTACGTATGCAGACACTTGGCAGAAGTAGCTGTAGAAATAGAGAGACTCCAGCTGGTTAATGAAAATCTATACAGCAGGCAAAAAGGAAGAAGGCCAACAGGATCTCTTGATAGCCCTAAGAAAATGTGCAATGGCCCTAGCTGAGTTTGACGGTAAATGTCACATCTCATGTCAGAGCCTGCCTGGAAATTACCCCTGAAGACCATATTGCCTCAGAAGTTAAGTATTAGCAGCTGCATGCATGTCATTAACCCCTCACCTGCCACACTACTTTTTACTTGCCCAGGGCCAAACACTTTAAAGGAGGGTTGACTGACTTTCTTACAGGGGGTAAGAAAGCTGCAGGATATACAATGTACAGAAAAGAGCGCCCATGTACATGTGCCCTTTCATAGGACATTTATGATCATAGCACTGAGTATTTCAGCAGTTTCATCTGATTTGAAGGATAATACTCCTGTTCAGCTGAACAGTTGAATAACAGACTATAATTCCATGTTCTCCCAAATATTTTATAATTGTGTTTAAGCACATCGCTTTACCATAATACGAAAGGTATGGGAAGACTTGTCTACATTGACTTAATTGTTTCTTGGCTGTGTACAATTTTTTATTAAGTGAAGTTCAGAAGCATACCCTGACCCATAGTGACTAAGTATAGAGACAGTGCCAGTAAGAAGACTCAATTACAATACAAAGGACAAATCTACAAAACAGTTGTACTGTCTACAAAGAGCCATTTGGAAAACAAAGGACTTCATCATCCTAACCCTCGGCATGAACCTAGATTTAGTCCACAGACAACAAATTCAGTAGTGAAAGCAGCCTAGAAAAGGGCTTTTGGCTCATAATGCCTAATGTAAAAGTGTAGAACTATCCATATGAACTCCAGCCTGAGAAAATGGTCTCACAATTTCATGGCAGCATAATAGACTGTATCCAGGATTTTCTGTTTTAGCCTTCCCATCTGAGACTTCACAACCATATTGCTAAAAGTACAATATCCTCTCTTTTGCCTGCTATTCTACAGAAACTTTTTTAAAGTTGTCTTACTAAGAACCATGGCCATAAACTTTGATCCACAAATGAATTCATCATAAATGTGAGAGAGTATATGAGGAATTTACACTATCTAACTTAAAAGTCTAACTTCAGGTGCCCACACTAAGACCTTATATAATCAATAGAGAGAGGTGAAACAGGCTCTTCTAGAAGGCCATTCAAAGGAGTGAACTCCAGTGTTCCATAATTACCTCCAATTTTTTTAAAGGTTTTGATTCTATTTTTCCTTTTGCCAATTTTAAACCGTATTTTAAAATTTTAAAAAAAATCAAAAAGAACAAAGAGAAATAAAGAAAGTGGTAAACTATGATAAATGTACCTTTGAATTGAAATTTTAATTCCAGTGAAGCCAAAGGAAAATAACTATTAATACTGATGAGTAATTAATTAAAGGTATTTTCCTATGACAAATGTTGGTCTTCAGTAAATATACAAATGCATATATATATATATTATTATATATATATATATATATATATGGCTGGAACTTTATTACAGCTTCAAATAACACAGAAGACCTTCAAGGAATCAACTGAAATGCAGTTAAGTCCTAACTATCACATGAAACAATCAGAACAACTGATCTTACACCCCAGAATCTGGAAGTGTCAATAAAAAACAGTGAAATAAGACAGAATTTTCAGCCATGTTAAACAAAAGAAAGTCACAAAAGCTGTAGTCATGGAATGTTAAAAAATGGAGAAAGGAAAAGCTTATTATAACTGTGCAACAAAACAAAAGTCATATCTGACAACAGTCATGACATTGGTACCTGATTTCTGAAGTCCTACAAAAGCCACTCCTTCCACAAATCTTACTAAGTTGTCTAGACCTGAAAGAATGGCCCCAATACCTGCTCTGCAATATGTCACATTTAACAGCTATCAGCCCATACAGGTAAGATTGATATTTCAGAGTTCTTGTTTTCAGAATAGTTCTTTTGGGCTCCCTGATTCACACCTGTATTTTCCTCTCCTATTATCTCATACAAAGTCCATGTGATCTCCCTCAAGTTAAATGACCTAGCATGGAATTATTTTGGTGTAGTGTGGTGCATAATTAGATAACGATGACTTCAATGTGTTTAATTTGTTGGACCTCCTTGTAATACCCTGTTTGAATAAAACCACAGCCTGATCTGAACAGGGGGACCTAAGTCACTAGAGAGAGAATAAATTCTACAGACAGAGAAGAAAGAGGAAATAAGTAGAACTTCACTGACCTTAGAATACCCAAAACAAGTGAGCTTCAGGACATTGCTGCAGAGAGGAGGTGGAGGAACTGTCTCCATAAGCTGTAAGCATACTGTTGGGCCCCACTGTTACAGTGAAACATGAATCACCAAAACACACTCTGTCATTGCCCAAGATAGAAATAAACCTGCTAGAATGTCTAGAGAACATAATGTGTAAAACAATACAGACAGTACAGATGGAGCTGTGTAGAGGAGAGAGAGCAAAGAAGTAAAGAAAGAACTGGCAAAGTAGTATTTTACCTAAGCCAAACTTTTTTGAAAAGCCATTCTATGCACAGTCCACAGAAACTCTATTAAAAAAAAAAAAAAGGGAGCTGTATGTACAGTGCTGATTTTACCTCTCCACAGAGATACAAGGGCATGTATCTGCTGAAGACAGGCAGATGTTGTCCCAGTGAGACAGGTGGGAGGGTTGATGGTGTACGCCCACATGAGCTACACACACCGCTTCTCTCTGCATGGAAACCAGGGCAGGGAGGGAGATGTGATGTCCCAAGGTCTGGCCCTAAGGTGGAGTCTGGATAGAGTCAAAGCTTCACATCATGAGGAAAGCAGCAACTGGCCCAGTAAGAGAAAGCTTGGCTACCATACTATACAGTATTATACATTATTCCTCAATAATTAACTCTCTCCTTTACTTCAGTGTGGTCAACTTTGGAAGGATACATCAGTGACAACACACTTGGTTACACCTGTTACTGGTATGACATACCAGCAGAGTCTGACTGAAAGATTGTGACTCACATTTTCAATATTCTTCCATTTTTTGGGTTAGCAAAGAAAGAGGTACAAAGAGTCTGTTTCAAAGAAATAGCTGGGACCTGGAAAGTCCTCTTGGGTTGCCCTAATTAGAGCTCTGCTGCTTGGATCTTGCAGAGGGTTCATGGAAGAGAAGAATCAAAGCAGACCTAACTGATGAAGCAGTAAGTGTTTAAAACTGGTGTGAAAGTGTCAGAAGCAAATCAAACTCAAAGAATATGCATGGAAATTATCCATGTCATTTTGCACCATTATTTTCCTCCAAATCTACTACGAGCTTTCAAAACATAAGATTACTCCATTTACCATAATAAAACTGCTACATACTCAAAGTTATTATTATTAATGGATCTGAACATGCTCAGCTATGTCAGATCTCTAAGTACTCAGTGCAGAAATATCCATTTCCAGCAAGCCTCACAAACAAGAAAATAATGTCAGGTCTAATTTCTTCAACTCAAAGAAGCAATTGCATAGTTTACCATGTTTTCTACTTCCCATTTAGAAATCAATGGAGAGGCTTTTAATAGATTCTTTTGGCTTTTTCTAGAGCAAAACAGGAAATGACTAATAAACTGGGATTTATTAACAAAACATACAGGATAATGTTTGAAAAGCCATATTTCATGTTGTTCATCCTCCTTTAATGGCTGACTCGAGCATGAGTGGCAGAACAACTTCTTTCCAGATGAACAACATTCACCAAAACAAAAAGAAAATTATGTACTGCTTGCCCACAAAATGAGCTGCAAGTTTGCAGTCTTATGGTGTTCAGATACTCAAACTCAGGCACCTACCTCAAGCATCTGAATCAAAATGTATACTCCACAATGCCAGATCCTATTTGAACACAAGAGCTAGGTTCTACAGCAAAAATTCATTGGCTGATTTATTTACAGGGCTGCAGATGCAGTCCATGCTAAAAAGTCTTCCTTCTTAATCCAAGACACAGCAGTTCAATCCAAGACAGTGTGCTGTTCATCTAAACCCTCCTTGCCTAGTCAGTACGTCTGGCCCATCAATATGTTTAACTAAAGGTTTCTGGGAGCAGCCTTCTGTGGCCTTGGGGTTGCACTGCAAAATCTGGATTCTCAATCAGCAGATCAGATTTATAAGCAAATGTAAGCACCAAATTGTAATGCAGTTTGCTCTGCAAGCCCCTACGAAAAAGAAGTCACGAATTCAGGGCATCTATTGTACCCTCTCAATTCTCTTCTGTGTTGCTAGTAAAGTCAGAAAAAGAGATGGTTCTTGAAAGGATTTCTGGCTTATTTCTACACTGTCAAGTCATTAGTTTGTCTTACTAGTTTCATAATTCTCCTCTGAGTATCAGTAAGGTTTTATTACCAAGCAGTAACCTTTAAAAGATAGATATTAATAACTATTGTGCCAAGAGTTTTTAATTGCAATGGCTAAAAGACAGTTGAATGCTAACCAAATTGGGCAACCTAGAATGAATTTCTAATACTCCAGTACATGTAGCCATTCAGTCCTCCATGAAGTCGGCTGAAGCCTGGGTTGGAGCCATCCAAGCTGGCTTTTCTGTGGCCCCTGGAATATCCCAAGTGTACAAACAGTTCCACCACAAGATCACACTGACAATTGTACTATCAAATTTGTGCATTTTCAAAGCTGAGTACAACCTTTATTTCCTTCTCTGCTATTCCAAGACGCACTGAACATACAGGAAAACAACTCAAAGATTTGTAGGTGAAACTCCAGTTTGTCACTGGAACAGATTCCTGTCACAGCTATAGATTAAGGGGCATTTTTTTGACTTTTTAAAATACAGCATGATAAACTGAAATGCCTGTAAAGAACGTGCCGTGGTCCAGTAGATTCACACAGTGGCCTGAATTTTGGATACATATATAATATGATATATTATAAACCATTTTCTATTATATCAGCTCACCTAATAAAGGTAAAACTTGTCCCTTCAAATCTCTCAGTCCTCTCTAATATCCTCAGACTATCATAGATATAATTCTATACTACATGGCTTTTTAACTAATATACTCCTTCCATTTCAAATAAAATCTAAATAAGCAATAGCTAATAATCTACTGTTGTTGTGCTAATAGACCACATTCTGAGCTTGTTAACAATTTGGTACAAATTGAATTGCAGAAAAGTTATGACAGAGTAAAAGAGAACAACCTAGTGCTCACAACCAAGCTTGAGCCAGCAAAGCTAGTAAATGATGAAAATCTTATGAACACCAAGGGTGGGTGAAAGGGTCAACTTTAACTTTCTGGTGTTAATTGGGAGATGTCTTTAATATTAGTGATGGTGACTCACACCATTAAAATTATGAGAAGAGATACAGTGCATTAGATGCCTTCCAGAGTCAATCACTTTAGAAGGCAGAAAGCTGAGATAGACAAGGAAAGTGTGCTTTGTAAAAGCCATGTATTTCTGTCACTGGGTTTGCACTACCACAGATTTTTGATTTTGGGAGTCATTGTTCTTCTAAATGTTCATCTGGCTTTAAATGTAGCCAGACATATTCTGCTTCTCTAATTTCCCAATCTGCATCCAGTCATTCGAAATGCAGCAAAACCTGGCTCTAAATAGAGATATTGAAGAAATCATTGAATATCTACCTCTCCTTAAAAAAACTTTACTGTATCTTAAGATATTGATTTCTGCAATGAACAGACAAAGTTGTACAAGGCTGAATTCCCAAGTTCTCTCAGTCACATCCGTCTTCTTGTACATTAGATTATTTCTGCCAAGCTGGTTATATTTTTTTCCAAGCAAATCCTAACTATCAGGGAGGTCTAACACGCTGTTCCTTTACCATCAGTTTTGTTTTCAAACACACAATGGTTTGGCATGACTCCAATCACCACCAGGTGATTTTTGGCCCTTGCCCTTTTTATTATCTGGTATCTCTTAGGGAACCACAGATGAAACCAATAGAAAAGGAGAGAAAAAGAGAAAGCAGGAAAAAAGAAAGACCTTCTCCTTTGCTTTCCTGGTAATGTGACATCTTGCCCTCTTGCACTGTATATTTTTGTCCAGCTGATGCTTTGTCCTAGTGGAATCATGGTTCTAGTATTAGCTCCAAATGGTAGGCAGGCATTTTCATTAAAAACAATTACTATTTCCAAACAGGAGCTGGTTCCTCAGTTCCAGCCATTCTTGCTGTAAAACGTTCAGCTGAGAGGAGCAGATTGTTCCTGCTGAAAATGAATGGAATCTGGCAGGAAAACCTCATGTTTTTCCAATTCTAGTTTTTTACAAAGAAAACACTGGGATCTTGTTGAAAAATTACAATTGTTTTGGTGGGCACATTATTTTTCTCAATTGAATGCTTTCCAGTTCAGGAGACAAGTTTTGTGCATATATATGCACATGTGTGTTTGTGAATATATATGTATATATTTGCACATATACACAAGTTTTTGTATCTAATTGCTATGTAAAAAAAGACTAATAAGTCAAGGAAGAGTAAACACTTTTTTTTTTGTTATTAAAAAGCATTTATGCAAATTGATTTTTTTAAACAGCATCAACATTATGAACCTTCTAAAGAAAGTCAATGAGTAAAATACTATATCATAATAACAGCTAGTCTCACTTTTAATACTAGGAGAAGAAAGAGGCCAAGGTGACTGAACTGTTTATCCCTTGGTTGTTCTCACTAACTTTAAAACATTGTCAGGCTGAATTATTCTGATGAAAATATCAAAGGAAAGAAAACAGAAAAGACTATTACATTCACAGAAGGAACAAGCTGCGGAGGTCCCCGTATTGGTCACCTGTGTAGATGCTGCCATTTGGTAATAAGTGATTTTGTTTACCTCAGACAGAAGTAGATAATAGGTCAGGCTGACCTTGTGTTCATATGAGCATGGAAACACCTCCTTCTATTAGTAGTTTTTTTCCCTTCCATACAAAACATTCATCCCAGACAGGTGGGGTGCTGGTGCATCTTGTGCCTTGAGAGCACCCTCAGAGCTTAAGAGGACTTCCCAGGCAAAGCTCAGCTCACCATAATAGCAACAAATTGCAACCTTCCAGTCCACCTGCCCTGTCAGGTTCTGACCCTCTGCACCAACAAACAGTCAGGATCCTGACACTTCAGCTGTGGCATCTCCACCCAAAACCTTCAACACAATTCAAATGTCTTGACCTGCACCTGACAATCAAACCCAGAACTGGACAGGAAAGGGACAGCAATAAAACTTTCTCTACCAAAAATATGCAACAGCCTAGTACAATAGTATAGAACAGCCCAAGAGCTGATCACTTCGAGGATGTGCTGCCAAACCCTCTGATGCAGTTTGATCACACCTGCAAATATAACAAGTCATACAAAGCCCCCCTGGATTTTCTGAGGCTGAGAAGTTGAGTCTCCAGTGAAGCCAACTGTAAACCACTGATTTTCACTAGCCTTTTAAGTCATCTTTTGACCAAACACCAATAAGTCACAAAGGTAAGTATAATGGAAAGGATGACAGTACTACAGTAACTGCTCATTTTGAGTGATCACCTGCCAGAAAAAGGAAAAATGAGAAGCATTTCCTTTTTCTGTTATTGTCCAGCTAGGAGAATTTGTGTCCCTTGCAGTTGTTCTTGCCCCAGAGTTCATCATTAGAACAATAAAATCAGATAAGTTTACAGCCAAAAAGAACCTCAAGAGATCTGCTGGCCCAGCTTCTTGCAGCCAGGCAAGATGAACTACACTTAAACCTTGTCTGATGGATAGCTGTTGAATTTGGACTTAAAAACCTTCACAGAAGTGTCCAAAATGTCCCTTGTGAGTTTGCTGTTTCAATTGTTTGTCCTGGAAACAAGCCTGCATGATCTACCCACTCGGCACAAAAGCTACCACAAAATGAAGTGTAGCATTGCTTCTGCATTCTCTGCCATCTTCTGGTCTCAGTACACTGCTCCATCAAAGCCCTAAGACCTCCCTGGGTGAACAGGGGTCAGCAGCTTCGCACTGTGGGTCTGTAGCACACTTACCACAATCCCAGCCTTAAGATCCCAGCTGCCTTGTGTTGCACAAGGTCCACAGTTACATTGCTCTGATAGGATAAGGCACTTCGCAGTCAGAATTCGAATGGCACAAAGTACATCGAACAAGTTCACTCTTCTTCTCATAATTTAAAATTAGTCACTAAATAAGGTGTCAGCAGGCTTCCCACAAGGATCCAGCTGTTAAGTCTTTACTGTTGTGTTTTCTTTGAAGTCAAGAGGAAAAAATTCTTGTTTGCCAACTTATAATTCAAAATATGCCAGAAGAATCTTCTTTCAAACAAACAAGATGCAAAAGAAATGCTGGCACTAAAGTGGTGCAGTCTTGTGAATTATGGAGTTATGGAATCATTTTGAAAGTAAATTTTATGATACATAAATGTTCATGTAAATAAGATTAGATTTTTTCCACAGAGGGGGCAATATAGATCAGAGGTATGAAATGCTGTTTATGGTCAGCCATCAGGACTGTTTACTTTGTACATAGATGTGCAGCACACAACAAAAAGAGGACATTCTAGTGTTGAAGAACTATCTAATAAAAATTAGGGGAAACCTTCTCTTTTTATTTAATATAGATGAGCCCAAAGTCCTGCAACTCCTACTGCATAACAAAATTATTTCTGTCACTTGCAAATTTAGACACCTGCCTTTGTCAGCCATTTGCACATGTAAGAGATCAGAGCAGGTATTGCTCAAACGAGTCAGTCATTTTCTTGGGAAATAAATTAAAGCTTGATCCCTGCTGAAGGAGTCCTTTTGCATTGTTCCAGCAATTTCTTTGTATTTTCTATTTGTTTTGTTTTTGTCTGTTTTATACCATTCTCCAATTATTTAGCCCAACAGCATCCATTTTAGAGATGAACAACATACTGCAGGGGCATTAAAATGGCACACATTACATACCAACCCATCAGTTTGGCTCCATACACCAGAGCATTCACCAGCACCTGAACACAGGTGTGACCACCAGGGCCTTGCAGTTACATGTGGAAAACACCTCATTGTAAGTCCTGGTTCTGTTTTCACTTTGTGTACGTAACCACACACACATATTTTTCTGTGAGCACCTAGTAGACCTAAGGGTGGCTCTTAAATATAAGTGCAGAGAGGCTGCATCGAAAGTTGGGAAGTTTCCTATTTGAAATGTCGTTCTGAGGCACTACCAAAAGCAAAGACAACAAAAGCTACGCTAAGGTAGAAAAAGCCAGATGTGGCTGTTGCAACACGACTGTTATGAGATACCTCCCACTCTCTGAAGGTACACTGAGCACGCAGCATAGGAACATATTCCTGGCTGACAACCCATCCCACCAGCAACCTCAGCCTGTGGCAGCAACTTTGTGGGAATGCCAGGACCAGCAAAGAAGGGGAACAAGGAAAAGCTTTTCCAACATGAATGTAAGACCCCAAAGTTTTCACTTAACCTTAAGAAAATATTTGGTTCAGGCAAGCTGTCAAACCCCATATAGCCTTCTATCCTTGCCAAGGTTCTTCCAGAGAGTAATTCGACTGTAGTACCTCCCTGTGCACAGAGCTCTGGTAAGTAGTGACCTTCAGCTCACAAAGGACCCACAAGGTGATGGCACTCTTCTAATGACCTAAACTATAGGCATGTGTCCTTCTAGTCACTCAGAGTTTAATGCTCACAGCCAACTCTACACCTCCTGTTTTTTGCTTTATCTTGATCTGTGGGCTATGTAGCACATGTGAGCACTCCCCAGTTCACTCCAGGACAAATATCCCAGCTGAAACCACAATTTCCAGTTGTATAAACTAATCTGGCTAATTTTCCCTTTAACAGTTTAAAGAGTGAGGAAGCATAACCTGTGAAAAGGAGGGTAGTAATATCTTTTATGGACACATCTAGATTCAGAGGATGATAAACCCTCTGCCGCCATAAAGGTGAAAAATCTGCAAATCCATAGAGCTCTTCCATCCCCTGAGTGGAAGACTGAGTTGTTTTCCTGCAAGATATCTCCAGCCCTAAACTCGCAAGGAAAACAGTCATCACCAGTCCTGACCCCACTGAAGTCAAAGGCAGTTTTGTCATTGACTTTAACAAAACTAGGATTCACCCTAGGGTAAGGGGCATTGTGTTTTTCAGCAGCCACTCATGTGGAAATTTTGCTTAGATGACTGACTGCCTGGAAGGTAGCGGTGCTAGGCCACAAAATACCAGAAATGTTTCTGTTAACCCACATACTTCAGCACTTGAAACTGCAGATATTGGAGTACACTCTTGTCCTCTAGAAAGAGTATGTTTCTATACCCTTGGCTCCTTTACTCCACCTGAAGCTGGTTATGCACCTGGTGTACCTAACCCGTTGTTCATCAGTGCTACTGGGTCTGACTGTTTATCAGGAAACATCAGAGAGTTTTTATGTTCTCACATTGTAAATAATGTGACAGACCTTGAAAATATAATGTGTCTTTTTATAGCTACTGTATGCATTGTGAATTATAAAAACTCCTGAAAATAGAGATGAAAATAGGCTATTGCATTCAAGTTTCATGTTGACTCAAATTCTGATTTAAAAATTCACTTATAATGTATGTCCAGAGCACAGGAAAATGGATAAAAATATAGGAAGTTGGAATCAAAAGATGAATCCAAAGGCATGCTTAGAAAATTCCTAAACTAATTTCAGGAATTCATCTGGTACTTAGGCTCCAGGCTGAATAATCGTCTGAGCTCAAAAGAACTAACATATTTGTGCAAGGGTATTTCAAAAATTTCTCTGAGCTGTGAGTCTGAACAAAAGTTCTTCTTATTTGTCATGGTTTAACCTCACTCAGCAATAGAAATGAGACAAAAGTCCTTGGGAAGATTGCCTGCTTGTGTATTGGCTTTTCAGTATAAGTCCCACACTTGGTAACATGCATATAAATTTGTACGTATGAAGTATGGTTTGGCATTAAAACTACCATGAAAATCCACACTGTGTAAAGGTAAAAACAGTATTACAGTACAATAAAGCTTATGCTTAGCTGAGCTGATTTTACCTGCTCTAAATAGAGAGAGCCTCATGAAAATAAAAAATAAAAATGAGTGATGAAAGGTAAGTATCAGAAAATTCAGAGGAGTTGTAAAAAAAAGAAGGAAAGACCAAGAGAGATCCAAATTTCAGGCTTTGCTTCTTGCACTTCTTTCTAATTGTGAAGCATCCACAAAAGCTTCCACCAGCTTCTTTCTATTTCTTCAGTCTAAAAATTAGAGCTGGTGTCTATCCACAGGAGAAAGGGTTCCTCACAAAATTTCCACCATTTCCTGCTTCTCCCTTCTTTAATGGGATCCTTCAAAGCACTCTTGTGCTCCCACTTTTGGGCCAAGCCATGATGGTTCAGCCATCTAAAAAATTAAACTTATTCTAGTAGTTAGAAATGAGAGGCCTGCCCCACATAAGATGTAGTGGCTGCTGAATTCTATGGTTCTGAAGTGAGCCAAAAAGAAGCTTGAGGGTAGAAAATGAGTTGACCTCCTTTGCTGCAGCTGCCTATAGGCATTGCTTTGAAGGGTAGAATTTATGGCCATAATTGTTCCCATGGAATGGGAAACTTTCCATAGCTAAGCACTGACCAGTCACAGTCTTGTCCAGTGGAGCTGTCCTTGGCATCAATTATACCAACACCTTGCACTCCTCCAGCATCATCCATCAATGGATCTTAGAGACCATTAGAGTTCCCAGAGAATGAAGGGATGGAGAATGGCTCAATGTCTTCTTCAACAACAAAATGTTATTTTTGTTTTATGGTTGTAAAGCTGAGGGTAGAGGAACCTGAGTGACCTTGGCCCAGACAACAGGGCCAGAAAGAACCTCAAATTTCCTGAACACCATTCCTAAAGGACAGGAATGGCCACTTGGCTCCTTCGTGTTCCTGCCCCGTAAAGAATTTTTCCATCGCTATGCAAATCAGGGAAGATACTCATACATCCCTATCCCCACTTACAAACTGCCTCTCTTTGAGGTATATTTTATTTCCACTTTCCCTCTTTAGCTGCCAAAGAGCTTTCTACCTCAGTAGTGGTGCCTTATAGAGCAACGACAAAATCCTGCAGTACAACAGAGCAGAGGTTCTATGGCTAAGACAACTGCTATTTTCATCAATTCTTCAGCAAACCAGCTGATCGTAAAAGCTATTCTTGACTAGCCTGCCTTTGTAACACCAGTCACCAGGAGAACACAGCACATACTATTGGCTGTGGCCCTCACTAAAAATACACTGCATTCTCACACAACAACAGAAACTCCCACCAGGGCCAATGGACAGCAGACTAAAAACAGTAACCAAAGGCTTTAAATTGCACAAATTACAAAGGTAGAAGAACTGAAAGCAGCATGCCACTAAAAGCCATCTGCCATCTTGGCCCGCCCATGTGTCCCTTCTCCCCAGCAGTGTTTTATATTAGTAATGATGTCTCTGTATTATGTATGACATAGTCTCTGCTGCTTTGAGCAAGCAGTAATATAGATGCTCCTTCAGTCTGGTGTTTTGCATATACACATTAGCTGCGGGAGCAGAAGATCTGCCTTCCAGTCTCTCTCTGGATATAGTTCAATTGGAAGGTAATATTCACATGCATATATTCTCCAAATCACATGTACATGCTGTATTATCAGAACCCCCATGTACATTAATAATACACAAAAATACACAGAAATAAGCATGGATTCAGCCATGATGTAGATTAGATGAGACAAGAATGGAGAACATAGAAATACAGGAAGAAAATCAGCAAATGGTTAGTCTGATTATGGGCCTGTTTCCAGAATACGAAACATGTTTTGTTTTCTTTATGAATTACTTTTATTAGTAGGTTAATTACTTTACCTGTCATTGAAGCTGTCATTTATAAGGGTCTTTGAAGCGAATTCTCAGAAGAGTTTTGAAGGAATAGAAATATGAAGCCAGCCATTGCAATTGTCTGAAAGAAGCTTCAGAGATGGATGTGGAGACGAGGATAGGGCACAGCAGTTCTGCAAGGAGAAATACTCAAGATAACTCTCAGTGATCAAGTACAAGAGCAAGAAACAATCTCCCAGATTAACACACCCTGTGAAGGAAAAAAAAAAGTGAGAGAGAATTTCTTATCCTAGGAATGGTAACATTCTTATCTGTAAAAACTGCTTTCACTACCTGAGCTAACAGGCTAACTCAGGCATTTTCATGCAGCCCTGCAAATAACATCTGAGCCAACAGCCTGTACTGAGAAAAGACAATGACTGGGAACCAGAGAAAAGACAGAGGAAAAGGTGAGAACAACACAAGTGAATAGACAGACCAGATTATTAATCAGAGGAAAGAGTTTATCAGGAGCTGGTTCAAGTGAAATAACTACTTTTGCAGCTGACCTCGGAAACCACTGTAGGGAAATGAAGCGAGTTATTGGAAAGTTGGTGGAAAAGTTTATTTTCTCATTATACAAGTTCATTTATTCAGAGCATTTTGCAAAATATTCTGTGTAACCCACTTTCTCAGCTGCTGTACATTGGAAGTATGTGAATACAGAACAGTTTAGCTGGGGTTCAGCGAGTGTTCCCATAAGATACAATGCTTGCAGCACTGCATTACCGCATGACTATAGATGTTAGTTAGCTGACCTCCAACTACCTGTTCATAGAGACCTCCCCCTGCTCCAGTAAATTCCTCAGCTTTCCTAAGGTCACTTGCAGACACCTTGACAGACATCTACACAATTGTGAGGTTCTGTAAGGGATGTTCCATCACCACAATTCAGCCCTCCTCGGAAGACAGGTTGAAGACACTGGATGTCCAGGAGATATTCAGGGTGAAGGCAGGGAGAACAGCACATAGAAGAGGTAGAAAGATACAAAAGCAGAGGAAGGAGGAGACAAAGAAACTATAGAGAGAGAAAGAGAAACGGAGAGGAACTACGAGAGAAGAAGGAAAACAGAAAACCAAAGCCTGACAAGTAGATCAGATGTAACTGTGGGGAAGCAGCAGCTGAGGGAAGAACAAAGTCTGCAAATAACAGGAGGAAGAGATGGCCCAATGGAATAGTTGAGCCTAGGAGGAACCAGAGAGTGGAATGAGCTGTCTAGGTTCAGAAAGACAACAGCAAAGAATATGTAGTAAATATATTATTTTTTTTCTCCTTGTTAGAGTATTTATCATTGTTGGAGCAGACAGATGATAGCATACAAGAATTGTTCCACAGCTGAGTTGGGGATCCCAAGCCAGTGTAATCTGTATTTGAGCACAGGATGTTATATAGTAGCAGACATTCTGATTTTCAGAGGTCCTGAGCTAGTAATCATAAATCTCACACCATCAAAGGCAGCTGCTTTCCCCTGAAAAGCTGTCCTGCAACAATGAATGTTATTTTACTGAACTTTTACTCATTATTTGGATGCATCGGGCCTCATCTCAGAATACTGCTGGACAAGAACAGCTATTTGGCTAGCACACAGTATGGGAATAAGGAGAGGGGAATCTCTTCTTGGAGGTAACATTTTTCAGGTATTCTCCCAGGCAAGCTGTTCAACTGTGTGGTGCTTCATACTTGTGAGATGAGAACACCTAATTCTATAATTCCCAGGAATACTGGCCTAGGTGTACAAAGTGCAATGAGATCCCCAGAAGAAAGGACTAATTTTAACTCCGGAGGGTTGACATTTACTTATTTTTTCCAATCTGCTGTTTCTTAGAACTGCAAATCCAAAGGGATGGGATGGTGCAGGCAACTGGCGATATCATTGTCACAATAGTAACATCATGGCACAGACAGCCCCAGCTCATAAGGCAGTAGGAAGCACACGAGTTGGTACATAAAAAAGGACTGGCAGCACAATGCAGTGTGTGGATGCCAGATTCATTGCTCACTGAAAGCTGCATTTCCAAACCCAGCATTCGCCTCATGTCTGAGCTCAAGCTGACTGTAATAGGGGAAAAAAAATCAAAAAAAATTCTAAGCCTGAGAATTTTTGTTGCTCTTGATCCTTGCAGCACAAGGAGGAAAGCAGGATTTTTGCACTGAAATACCATTGAAGAGTTGGTCTGAACTGAACTTTCTCTTGGCATTCTGGCTGCTCCTACCTTTGTAAAAACTATCAGGCAAGAGTTTGTTTCTTTGAGAGAGATTTAACAAAGCTGCAGACATCCATTTTAGCCAAAGTGATTTCATCTGTTTTTCCTCCAAGGCTGCCCAGCTGAAGAGTTATCATTAGAATTTTTCTCATCACAATTCCCAGTAACTGGTTGGTACCAACCTACTATTCACTTCTTCCAGTCCCTATCCAGACTTGCAAACATCAAACAATTCAGACGTTGATCAGAAAAAAATAATATAAATAAAAGCTAGCAGGGAAAATAAAAAGTCAAGCTACTCCTCAGAAATCTGTAAACTGAAGGTGTACACCTATTTTTCTTTGCACTGGAGGTATTTAAGATAGAGCCTGCAGGCTACTTCCTGACTCCTGGGGATGCTGAGATTCAGACTCATGGTTTGGCCTCATTTTTAGCCAGGATAGCACAACTACAGGACAGAAGAACTGCTTAAGGATCTAATTACAGGACTGAAAGCCAGGAAACTATGAATATCAACATCATCATCAGAATTTTCCCTTGTAAATCACTTAATTTCAATGCCTCCTCATTCCTATGTCTGCATGAAAACAAACAGACTCGCCTACTCTCAAATTAGTCTCAGAGTTACTGACAGAGAATCCCTTAGCCCAAAGTGCAAATTTGATTCTTGAGCATTTGTCAGGAGTTCAATATGTAAAGCACTGAGATTAGAAAGACGAATTTCAGGCAAAAGGGGACATCTTCTCAGGAACTGAAGAAGCTTCATGGAAGCCTGAATAAGTTCAAACTTGATCTTGTAGGAAGAGAAGTCCTTCTCTTACCAGCTTGAGATTTGTCTTCTTTAGGTATCAATGGACCAAATCCGGAAGAATTTTCTCTCTGCCATTTGAAAAGGCAAAAAAAATTTTATGGAAAATTGTTCATTCAACAGTCAAAACATTTTTTGTTGGCACTGAGAAAAGTAAGAAACATTTAGTAAAGATGACCCAAGAAACAGAAATATTTCACTTATGTACATAGGGCATTATTACTGACCTGAAAAACTACATGAGACACAGTATTGGACAATACACTCTTAGTCTTTAACTCTCATGGGGTATTACAAAGTGTTAATGAGTGGGCTGTGATATTACAAGCTGTGCAAGCTTAATTTGAGATAAAAAAAATTGCAGAATAAAAAGAAAAAGAAAAAGAAAAACAAATAATATTAATTTTTAAAAAAATGCAAGTTTTTCAACCACCATCCATTTTTATCTAGTGAAAGACTGGCCCAAAAGATGTGATGATACACCTGATGTGGAGAGTACAGAATGCCTCAATTGGTAATCAAAAGTAGGGAGAATCTTTGAAATTCTTAATGTAAATTTATTTGGCAAAATTCATCATTTTTAAGGGTACGTTGCAAAGTGACTTTACTTGAGGTAAAGTACAGTTATAAGCATATGTTTGAACAATGTAAAAACATAGATCATCAATCTACCAGCATCAGAGGCATCCTGATTTACCTAAACCAGTTGCACTTCCAAAAGAAGTGTCTTCAGGATGATTAGGTCCTGTCCATACGCAAGAGGAGCAGCCAACTGCAGCGTCATTAACACCCCTAAATGAAGCGGGAAAATCAGGATGATGATGCTGGAAATTGTGTACAGCTGATTTAAATCCTAGCAGCATTTGTTTAGAAGTGAAAATAACTGTAGAAGTCAATTTGAAACTAACTGAGAGTGTGTTTCAAAAATTTACTTTTCATCATGTAATGTTATATTTGCAAAGATACAAAGTATGGAATACCAGTGGAGTGTAAAAATCCCCTTGCACATTTGGAAAGGGATCCATCTTACATCAGTGTAATGTAAACAAATATAAAACACATAACAGTGCAGATCTCTTCCTTTTTTAAATGAGCTGTATTCCAAACCACAGAGAGGTAGTTAATAATTCCTTGAAGACATCCCAGAGAAGCAACAGAAGTGAACTTCAAAACAAGATATACTCATTACTTGTTGGAGAAGTGTTTGCTGAAAACAAAAGACTGGTTCCTCTAGCAGTGTTGGAAAAAGACATGGGCATTAAAATAAAACACAATATTCAACATGGTGAAAAACATAAGCAAAAAGCAAGAGATTATGTTCTGGCCTGAGATTAAGTGTTTAGATAACGAACAAAATAGTATATTGTGATACACTTCATTGCTCCCAAAAAGCATAAGCAGAATGCAAGGTTACAAAATCCCCCCAGAAATGCAGACAGGCTAACAGGAGACACTGCCAAGCATGATAAAGTATTTGCAGTAATCACTACTCTTAAAAGCACAGAAAGAAAGAGTCCAAAACATTCACAATTTATTGGGGAAAACACCACTTGTTTTCCAGGCTTTCAGAGGGCCCCCAGTAGCTGCTACCTCAGCCAAACTCATGTAAAATTATTAAAGAAAGTGAAAAAAGATTAAACTGAAAATGAAAGGTGAGTTAAAGAGTCCTTAGAATAAATCAATAAATAAATAGTAACCAGTCACTTGGATTAAAAAATGCATATTCAAGAGCACTTAATCAAAGATGTTACTAAGTTACCTGTAACCAAGTCCTCAATTCTGCCTCAGTATCTGGAGGAACAAAAGGTGAAAAATGTGAAAGCATCTATGCTTCCTAAGGGCTTCATGGAAGACTAAGGGAATGACAGACCAGTAAACATGACCTCTGCAGCAGATAAATACATAGAAATCAAAATAAAGAATAAAATTAGTATACGCATATAAATATGATGTTCTGGGGAAGGATCCAACAATTTGTGCAAAAAGGAGTCATGCCTCACAAATTTATTAAACTATTCAATGAACATATGGCCTAGGACACTACTGGGTCAATACAGTGTTCACTTGAAGTGAACCTAAGCATCCCTAGAATAAGAAAATAGTAGCAGGAACAAAACTGTACAATTAGTTTTGCAGATGGAAAAAGGTTTCAAATATGTTGTTCGCTATATTCATAAACAACCTGGGAAAGCAGTACAAGTGAGGTGACAAAGTTTGCTGATGATACAGCACTACTCAGAACAGCTTAAGTTGAAGCTAATTGTGGAGAGCTTCAGAAGAGTGTCGTGAACTAAGGTAAAACTCAGTGGTGATGAATGCCAGTTGATGCACGTGGAGGAAAATAACACCAGTTATAAGTACACAATGATCAGCACTGCACAGGAGAGAAATCTTGGAGTCACTTTGAATAATTAGAAAAGGTCATCTCAGTGTTCAACTGCCACCAGAAATGCTCAGAGGGGCTTTTAGGAATCACTAGGAAAGAAAATGAGAGAAAAAAAGAATGGGAAAAAAGAAATTACCATCTTGCTGGATAAGTCCACAATGCACCTGCATCTTCAATACTTCTAGTCTCTATCTCAGAGTACAGAGTGCATAGAAATGTTATAAAGAGGGGTGGAATAGCTGACCATAGGCACAGGAGAGATTTTTTTGCAGTGAGGAACAAAACTGTAGCTCATCAGACTGGAAGAAAGACAGCAAAAGAGGGATGTGATAGAGTTTACAAAAGCATGAACGGTATTAAGAAGGTGAATGGGGAATGATTATGTTAATATACAGAGCTGGAGGCACTCCGTGAAATTATCAGGTAGAAAAATTTTAAAAAATAATTATTCTTCATACAACACAAATTGTGATATTTGCTGTCATGAGATGCTGTGAAATCCGGAAGTATAAATGGGTAAAAAAAGGGATTAGAAAAATTAATGGAGAAATAAATCTATCAGGGACTACTAAATACAATGCAGAAAGTTTCTAAAGTCCTGATTGCTGAAAGCTTAGTGGGTAAATCTTTAGGATGCCTCCGAGTTTTGAGAAGGTGATGCTGTTATTGCTTCATATTATGGCTGCTTCTCAAAGGTCACAAGTAAACACAGGGTATCTCTTATGCTGATCATGTACTCACATAACAAAGAGATGTTCTCTGTCCTCAAAGATATATGCTGTGCTGTGACAAAAGCTCTAGAAGTCAGGATACTCAGCTCCAATTTGCTGCTGAATTAGAGAAAACACAATCTGAATTTATAAACACTTTGCACCTTGATTTTTTGCATTTACACTGTGGGAATTACAGTGTCTGAACACAAGCTCCAAATTAGTTGAAAGGTTTAAGTGAGCAGAGACTAAAAAGGGAAGGGGCTTTTATTTTGGCAACATTTTTTAGGGCCTGCCTGTAAAATACAAGTAAGGCACTACTCATTGGAAACTTCCCATAACTACTAAGACAGTCTAATGTCATCAGCCCTAGCTTTAAATGGCAATTTTAGTTATAATATTGTAAACAATCCCCTGTATGGACCAGCGAAAGTTAAACAATATTGCTCTATTACATAGGCTAATAATTTTCAGTGTGGTTCCTTGTACTAAGTAATCAGAAATTGTGGGATTGGATAAAGGATAGCAAGATCTTGTAAAGGGGATGACTCCCAAGAGTGTCAATAAGATGTATTTAGCTTGGACTTATTTTAAGAAATAAGAGAAAAGATCAACCATAAGAATACTTCACACAACAATAAAATCTGAAGTAGCAAATTTGTAGTTCAACTGTGTGAATGAAAGAACCATCTCAGGTGAGGACTGATGGTGAGTGAACTGTGGTTTAGTACATAGTGCACAAAGTAGGCTCAGCTGTGGTTAATACACCAGTGAGGACATTATGAAGTGACTTATATGCTAATTCTGCTAGGCACAGGAAAACCATGCAAAACTGTAAGCTCTCAGAGAGCAGCATCTGAGCACAGCAGCTTCCAAGAGGGACACTTCCACCATCAGCTGACACCAAACAGGCTTCATTGAGCACAGGGATTTTCTGGCAGTGACCACACTCGAGTGCAGGGAGTGCTGATGAAGGATAGGAGCAGGCACTCTTTTCCAAGAGAGATATTGGAGCCAAGCTTGAGTGTACTCCCAGGCTGTAGGACCAGAGGTGCTTGCTACCCCAGGGCTGCAAACATGGATGGACACAATGTGAATGGGAAGCAGGCTAGTATAAGGACCTCTCTCATTGGCAGCTTGCCAATAGTAGCAGGCAGGACACCCACAGAAGTTTTAAGTTAACATGAATGCCTGTTTCACTCATCATTCCTGGGTACTGCTGCTGCACATCCAGAGCTATGCTCTGTTCCCTGCTTCCAGGAAGAATTTTCTGGTTTTGCGGCCAGGAGTAAGAGCATTAGCAAGTTTCAAACAGACTGCAGGTGATGTATGGAGAAATAAGCAACTAAGGAACTGATCTAAAAGGAATAAAAACCATGTAAGCTTCCTAGTGACAGATGGGGAAGTAAAAGAAGGAGCCTTCTGCTATATGTCACATCTTCTGTCACCTCTTGCTCTCCTCAACTGATGCACATCATTCTCTGTTTCCTTTTCCTGATATCACTTTTTTCTTCCTGACAGATAAACAGTCACCACCTTAGATTCCCCAGAGTGGATTCCAACAAACGACCTGGAGAAAAAGGTTTCCAAGCTTGTTAAAAATGCCTTATGCTGCTTTGCCCTTCCTCTATTTGGTTTGTCTGCCTTGCAAGGCAATACTTGTTCTATTTTCAAAGATGGAAATCATTAAAGGCAGCAAACAAATCAATAATGATGGAAGGCAATGGAGAAATCGGAATCTTCTTTCAGTCTCAGGACCATTTACATTTTCAAGAGAAACTTGAGTTCATGTGGATAAAAGCAATATATTGAGAGAAATTCCATCTGATGCAGAGCCTGAGCAATGAGTAGAACTTGTAGTGCCATGCTGCTTTTGATCTCCTATCAGAACAGAATGTCTCATAAGGGGGAAAAAAAAGATTTTCCATTTCACTGGTTCTGGGGTGGAGCACATAGTGGCCTCACATTTATCTGCAACAGCATTAGATAAAGGTTTTGATACAAAATGTGAAGAACCTCCATTCAGCTCAAATCTCAATTATCCTCCATTGACTTGGAGCAAAACATACCTATCATCTGTCATAAATGTCACATGGTCTGAAATAACTAGTGACAGCACCTTGAGTCTAAGAAAAGTCTTAGGTATATTGTGAGAAGGGAAAACAAAAGCTTTCTTCCATGGGAAGGAGCTATGTCCTGCAGTCTTGCAGTACCTCTCTCTCCATGATTCAGCCAGCACCTTGATGTCCTCTCTAGCTCCCTCTTTCACTCTGCTTCCTCATTTACCTCAAATACCACATCCATATGAAGTTTAACAAGGGCAAGTGCTGGATTCTGCACCTGGGATGGGGCAATCCCGAATGCCTGTTTGGCCTGGAGGAGACTGAGGGGAGACACCATTGCAGTCACAACTTCCTTGTGAGGGGGAGAGGAGGGGCAGACACTGATCTCTTCTCGGTGGTGCAGTGACAGGATCCGAGGGAACAACCTGAAGTTGCGTCAGGGGAGGTTTAGCTTCGATACTAGAAAAAATTTCTTCGCCCAAAGCGTGGTTGGGCACTGGAACAGGCTCCTTGGGGAAGTGGTCACAACACCAAGCCTGCCGGAGTTCAAGAAGCCTTTGGGCAAAGCTCTCAGGCACATGGTAGAATTCTTGGGGCTGTCCTGTGCAAGGCCAAGAGTTGGAATTTGTCGATCCTTGTGGGTTCCTTCCAACTCAGAATATTCTGGAATTCTGTGATTCCAGAGACTCTCTTTCTAATTCTCTCAAATATGGGTACATGGGAGGTATGTGTACATCTTTCTTGTGCATAAGCACAGCATTTAAAAATATTCATGCAGGACCAATCTAGGAATATTTACAATATAGATTTGAAGTACAGATATAGGCATTGTCATGCATTTTTCAATAGTTTCATCTGGACAACCCCTGCAAGCACATGAAGGTTTTGACTGGCAGTTTCAGAGTTGTGTATTAGCATTTGGGAAGCATACAGACAAATCACAGGCACAGCAGAGCTCAGAGCAGGCGAGAGAGTCCCAGCCGCAGCAGGAGAGAAGATAGAGATGAATGAGAGAATACTTCTTATTGCACACAGGAGTGGAGTTCCCAAATTTTGACCCTTGTATTTTTACACCCTTCAGGGCGAGCATCCCCACAAAATGCACTGGAAAAAAAAATGGCATTTTGGCAAAGAAAACCTAAAGAAGACAGATTTAGAGTGCTACATTTCAAAACCACATTTCATGTTGGAATAGGTCTGCTCTCATTAGGGAAAAGGAACCTATTTTACAAAGAAAAGCTCACAAGCCATGCCGGTGTGTGTGGCAGAGAAAAAGAAAGAGGACCATTTTCAAGTTCAAAACATCATACAAAAGCAAGGTCATGTTTGCAGCAGTTCTGTTGGGGTTAGGTTGCATTTAGTTCCAACAATGCTATACATATCAGACATTAAAATAATACCTCACTTGATCTTACTCAATAGAAAAGACAAACCACACAAAACAGGTGCTAGACAGCGATGCAGCCTCCCCATAGTTATCTGGTTTACAAACAGCAAACTCTTTAGCCCTATTATTGTTCTCTCATTTACCACATTCTAGCTCCAAAAGGCACTCTAGTTCTCTAAATTGTTAGCAGCTTTTATAGCCAAAGATAAGTATCCATCACTTTTAATTTTCATCGTTGCATCTGTTTTGTCATTTAGCTGCAGCAGGTTGTATTACAATGATTAATGAGGAAATGGATACAAACATTTTTATTTCAAATAACAGCTCTCGGACAAGATCTGGAAAACAGAACCAAGCCATATGATTGTAAAAAAATAAATAAATACACACACACAAACCTAAACAAGTGGGCATTGTGCCACCCTAGAAATACAAATATCTCTAACAAGAAAGAAAAAGGTATATTTTTCACATTTTCCTGTCTGATGGTTTGTTTGCCTGTTTCTGATGCGGGAGGGAGGGGAGTGTTTTGTTTTACAATTAATTTGCCCCTTTTTATTTCACATAAATGTCCAGCTCAAGTGTGGCACATCAACAAATAGGTTCATTTATCTTTCAGGGAAAAGCCAAACACTGCATTTCTATTCAGAAAAAGCAGCATATATAAAATGTACTGCTAAGAGCAGAGGCCTTTAGCATGAAAAATAATAATTTTTATTGCTCTCTCTAGGACATTTTCTGTAAACATAGTTTATCTGTAATTATATTCAAAAAGAAGTATTATTTAGTGTTATAGTTACCTACAAACCTAGAAGTCCAAAAAATATTTTACAGTTCCTGCTGTATGCAGAAAAGAGTGTGAGTGCTTTTTGCAGAAAGCAGAAAAGTCTTTCAGATTAAACCCCCTTTAGAACAATCCTTCAGTTCAGAAGAATTACCTTAGTTTCCTTAATACTGGTATTACATTCATTTAGTTGTAAGATTTTTCTAGGAAAATGAGAAAATTCATAAAAATACAGTCATATGAAACAACTATTCATCTAATAAACAAAATGTGAAAAACGCAGATAAAGACTATAATATTAGACTGAGATAAATAATCTAGCTGGAGACCTCTTAGATTCTACACTTTCATGTCAATGAAGCATTTGGCCCACCGACGTATTTTTGCCTACTCTGCCAGGCAGGGCTCAGGCTCTGCAGGAGAATACAGCCGTGGATCTCTGCAGGAAGAGAAGACCTTTTTTTCCAAGTAAAATGTTCCCTAACTCTGCAAGGGAGGTTGGCAGTAGATCTCAAACTCTGGCCTGTCTTTTTAATACCCCTACAATAGCTCAGTTGGATTGAGACCAGCTGTTGGTGCATTACCATTTGTAAATGCTTAAAGCAACTACTCCTTGTTTTCTTGGCAACATGTACTGTGAAGGGGAAAAAAAAAAAAAAAAGCACTTTCATTCAGACATTAAGAATTGCTAGATGCCAGCTTTGGCTTACACAAGCTATTGTTTGCACAGCTCCCCTCAACAAGTTTTTACCAAAAAAAAAAAATCCTATAGAGATAAATCGAGCTCCTAAAATTCTGATTTACACCATCCGCTCAGCCTTCATTGGAAACGAGATTCCTTTTTTAATCCAACCATTTAAGGTCACAGATCTTTCTGGGTTTCAACTTCCACAATACCCCCACAAAATCACCTAGATTGTCTTAGGAATGAAAATTATAACTTTCTTACTGTTTAAAAATAAAAGTGATTTTTTTTTCCTGCTAATATAAGCATAAGAAAGAGGTCTAAAATTAGTTTCAGCATGGAAACTGTGGAGAGTGGGAAGACGGGAGAAGAAACAAAAATTACATTGGGGTTATACTTAAGCATTGAGAAATACTGAGAGTCTCAAAATACCAGAAGGATCCTTGACTGGGTTGCCACGGTAAGAAGAGCCTAGTCATAGTAGAAAACATACACCAACATTTATTATTATCATTATCGAGATGGAAACAGCTCCAGTGACCTTTCATTGCCTCATCCTTTCCAACCACCCCTACTAGAGCTTGGTGTACTGGAAGTGTCTAAGCATGAATGCTAGCATCTTGGTGGTTGCAGCTGCTAGTACAATAGGATTAATTTGCCATCTACCAACTCTAATGCCCTTCTGTTTCATCTTCTTTCCCCACCAGGGGCAGTGGTGACAGCATCTGTTCCACTGTTATTTTAGTGGCGCCTTTCATGCTGTTATAGTTAAAGGTCTGTCAGCATTTCCATTACACACACACACACACACACACACACACACACACACGCACGCACGCACACATTTCTTGAGGAAAAGGACAGCTCAAATCCACCTGAAGAGGAAAAAAAAAAATTAATGCATTGGGGTTGAAAATTGTATGAGCGCCTCAGAAGAAAGTATTTATGGTATTATTTGAGAAACAGAAATGGAAGTACAAGAAGTTCTAAGTAACCTATTTTGCATTTATTTGTGGGAAATAATGGTACAAGTTGATATGGATTGTTCCATAACCTTAGAGAAAGCAACCACGCCAAAAAGAACACAAGGGGAAAAAACTTAAACCAGGTTCCCTACTGAACACTTCTTTCAGGTAACTAATTCAGATAATAGAATATTACTTTAATAGCATCCCAGACAAGATTTAATGAGCAGACCGTTGATTGTGGGTGATCACCTCTAAATAAATAACAGGAGCCTGAAATCTCTAAGTTGAGAGTTGCAATCACAGAATCATCGAATTGTTGGGGTTGGAAGGGACCTTAAAGATCATCTAGTTCCAACTCCCCTGCTATGTACAGAGACATCTTTCACTAGACCAGGTTGTTCAGAGCTCCATCCAGCCTGGCCTTGAACACTTCCAGGGATGAGGCATCCACAATTTCTCTGGGAAACCTGTTGCAGTAGCTCACCACCCTCACAGCAAAGAAATTCCTCTTAAAATTTAACCTAAACCTTTTTAGTTTGAAAATGCATTCCCCCTTGTCTTGTCACTACATGCCCTTATAAAAAGCCTCTCCATCTTTCTTGCAGTTTCCCTTCAGGTACTGGAAGGCTGCAAATAGGTCACCCCTAAGCCATCTGTTTTCCAGGCTGAACAAACTGATTTCTCTCACCCTTTCCTCACAGGAGGGGTACTCCATCCTTCTAATCATCTTGGTGGCCTTCTCTGGACTCTCTCCAACAGGTCCATGTCTTTCTTGTGCTGAGGATCCCAGAACTCCATATTCCAGGTGGGGTCTCACCAGAGCAGAGTAGAGGGGCAGAATGAGAAGAACATGTGCTTCTGCAGGCATATCAGGAACACTGACAGGTAAAGCACAACTCCCACCACCAGAAGTGGTTTGAGAACCTACAGGTGGGCTCTTCCAGCCCCTCTGATATGTGTGGTATATAAAGGGTAATGCTTCCTGCAGGCTTTAGGACACGGGCTCATTCCACTGTTGCTTTGAGGAAACTGTTGCTCACATGCACATCTAACTCATGAGCATTGTTTTTTACCCACAAAAGTGAATAGGAAAAAAGCAGTGCTGGGGCAATTAGAGAACAGGTCAGCTTATTTCAGCAAAGAAAGACCTCTGGAAAATGATATGTATCAGGTAAAGCAATGCAGGGCTTCTTCACAGACCCCACAGATGTTTTCTCTCCTCAAGCTACGCCAGAATTTCCACATGAGATTACTTCATCTGTGCAGGTTTCCACCTAGTCCAAGAGAACTTTGAACTAGCACATCTCATCTGAATTCTCAAAATAAACACCCTTTTCCTTGACATGCTTCACTACTGCAGAGTTATGACTTTTGCAACAGAAGATAGGAATTACATTTTTCCAGAGATCTCTTCTTACAGAGAGAAATTCACAGAAAATTTAGAGGGTCAGCACAAGTCTTCACTAGTACTCATCACAGTACTCAACACAGGATTGATATAATCTGTAGTGCCAGATGTGAGCCTTCTATGGGTGAATTAAAATTTGCTTCCAGTCCTACCAACACACTACCATTTACAGCACTTTCTGTAAATCTCTTCAATATTTTGAAGTAATAGTGATGATTTGTCTTCTTGCAAAATACACAAAGGAGATTCAGAACTAATTGTGGATTTTCAAACTTATAGCATACTGGGGGGGGAATACAGTTAAGTAGTAAATTTGGAGGCAAAGCTTCGAAGTCATGCAAATTTCTTTAGTCACATTGATGGTAAGCACAGTCCAGTCACTGTGATGCAAAGTGGATTAAGAACATGCTGTTTCTTTTTCAAGTTACATTATCAAATACCTAGGTGTCCTTTGTCACATCACTTAACTGCTCTGCATTTCAGCATCCTCATCTGTGAAATGGAATAGGTAATTAAACACTCATGAATGCTTTGGGACTCTTTGGTGGAAAGAATTATTATGGTGTCTTATTACTGTGAGACAACACGCAATTGTCTCAGGTCTCTGTAACAGCTGAGCCTAAACGGAAAAGGAAAAACAATCTAAAAGCTCAACTGAGATCTTCTGCTCTAGCCTCTGCAAGAAGCAACTACTACTTCAGACCATTTTCCATGCTGGAGAAATTGTTCTGAGGTTGATCACACTGCAAAAATATTATCATGTTGCAGTAATTTCAAAACTAATCTGAGATAGGATAAAAGAAATATCTCCCAAAAACATTACATTCATGAATGGTCAGAATTATTTAAGAGATGACTGAAAAGAGGAAACTCAAAAGAAGACCACAAAATATAAAGCCTTCCCCTGAGAAGAAAAAGCACCCTAAAAACAGCAGAAACCCACCCCCCACAGTATAGACAATTTCCCAAAAGCTCACGGCAATGAAAAACATTTTATATTGCCCCAAAACTTGCCAGCAGAGAGATCTAGGTTGCTACTGCCCACCTCACAGCACTGAAAAGGCAAGTGCCCAGTGGGTATCATTCTCCATTATCTCTCAAACCTTTGCCACCAGTGTACAGATAGAAGCGACGGAAAAATGAAAAGTGTGTATATTGTAAGCGTTGGTTAAACAACCCCACAGTAATTCTTATTTGCTGGAGGTTTTAGAGAGCAGATGTAGGATTGGCAGGGGCTGGGAGCTGGCTATATTGTTCTAGCACATTTAGAGCCAACACAGAAAGAACACGGAAAGCTGCATTTTTTTGTGTGTGTTCATGTGAATGTGTGTGTGTGTACGTGCATGTGTGTGTGTTTGCCTTTTGCCATCAACTCATCTAAGGCTTCTTGGATTCACACTGACACATAACAAAAAAAAAAAACTAGGTTGGTTCTCTTCCAAAAGAAATATGACTTATATCAGCTGCTGCATGAGAGTCTCTCAATTGCCACTACTAAGCTGCCTATTTTGCAGTAGCAAGTGGCCATGTGCTGTAACACACTGATTGCCTGCTTTGGTGGTATCGGTTGCTAGAATAAGGGCAAACAAATGGGGAACCAAATATAAAAAGCAGCCAACAGCACTGAAGAAGCATTACAGCTGCCAGGCAATAACTTAGATAGTTACAGCTGCCATCACCTAGTTCACGCAAGCTTTTTAATATCTTTTGGCAGTGCTTGGTGTCACAGCACAAAAGGAAAGTTGGCACTACCTAGCATACTTTGTTTGACATAACTGTAGGCAGAACCCAGCTGATACCTTCATCAATGTGTATGTGTTTGCTCTTAAGGTACGTTTTAACAGATCAAACATTGTTTTTCTCTTTCTGTTTCACACACCACTGTTAAATCATAGGTTGGGAACTACACCAGATAAATGGGAAAGAGCTCACTAAGCTGGAGCACATGGCCAGTCCCAGCAGCACCTCAGATAAGGAACACAAAAAAATCCTGAAAAAAAAGAAAAATATAGTACAGCGGGAGGGGCTGTGGAGGGAGGTTTAAAAAAAATAAATATACTGCTTTGCCAAAATGTTCTCCTGCCTCGCCAGTAGCAGCAGCAGCCTCAGAGCCAGGCCAGATTCTCTTCTCCATTTACCGTACTTATAAAAAAACCCACAAGCACAAACACATAGACCATCACATACACATAATTAAAGCATCGACATCCCTTACTGTGATTTACAATCCACACCACCAGAAGTACACAGGCGCTCCCAGGATTTCATCAGTGTCTCATCTGGTGCTCTTGGCAAACCCAACCTCTTCCTTAGACACAGTGCAAGCTGCACCTCGTTCTCTCAGAAATGGGGATGCAGAGCTTTTCCCCTAAAGTGAACTAGAGAAGACAGGCACTAAATGTGTCAGCACTGGGTGATTTGCTGCTGTGGGACCTCATTTTGCAGGAGATTAATAAAAGACTAGCCTGCAGCATCGACTCTTGAGACCGCTTTCTATCATCACAAGCTTTCTATGTGGCCCACGAATTTGGGTTACAATATTGTACAAGGAACTGGACAGCCTCTGCATAATTATATTATTTTACAGCTCTGAAAAGCAAATATACAGAGAGACAAGAATCTGGTCCAAGGTGCTTCCATTGGTCATGAACAAAGCAAGCCCATAAGTGTCTACCTGAAGTCAGCCCGGGGTTCTAATATTGTATTGAGTTAGTTTATTTGGAATTCACCCCATAAAAGGCATTTATGTTTTAGGCCTCTGGTACTTTAATGGCATAAAAAAGCTACAGTATTGAAACAAACAGCTGCACAAGATTTTTCAGGTGTAACATCACCAGGAAGAGCAGCAATTAAGCTGACAGGAAATAAAAAGAGAGAGCAAATATCAATATCTTAATTTGAAAAATAGGGAACTCAGGCACATGGATGTGAGATGGTTGTTCCAAGCCTGATGCAGACAACAAGGACAGGGACAAGAAATGAATGTCGATCATCATGGCTTCACATTTAGCACCTCACCTCACAGGCCAATTGCACCACTGAACCACAGGATGAAGTAGGCTTCCCTTCAGGCATCCTGTCCCAAACTACCTGCAGCTCCATGGAAGCTGAGGGCTTGAGCTGAATGTGGTTGGCTGAATCCAATTCCAGAAGCACCAAAGGGATATTCGGGGGCATGTTTTCCTAGCACACAGTATCTATAATTGTCATTCTTTAGGTAAATCAGATATTGACAACTAAATGTAAAGACATGCCAAGAATCGCACCAATCTGAATTAATTATTGAAGCTGATCTAGGAGCAAACTGTTTAAATGGCAACATACAGTACAAGTGAACTGAATGTGGCTAGGAGTTGATAAAAATGCATATGTCAAGCCAAGATAAAAGGTGTCCTGTGGGAAGGACAAGAAGTTTTTCTCTGGGACCCCAGGTGATCCTTTTGCAGAGGCAGAAAAGTAAAGCTGATCCATAAAATACGCACGTGTCCCTCCAGAATGGTCCAAGCTATGAATACATTTTGGAAGCTCCTAATACACTGCATAAAGAAACAATCATTCATGTACACGCACACGAAAGGACAGTCCCAGATTTACAGCCACCCACCAAGGTAGAACAGGTGGCTGTAATGTAGTAAAAATGTATTGCAAGGAACTTGTCATGAATTTTAAAAGCAAAGACGCCTACAGACATAATAAAACTGATGTGACATTCAGTTAAAACTAAAGCTTTCACCTATCTTAATAAAATGACAATGCAGGGGAATTCAAGGAAAGGGACCATTCCCATCAGCCCTCACAGAACAAAGTGTTTCACTCAGTTTGTGCAAGTAATGTCATTGATCTCATCAATGGCATGGTGTACACCTGCCACACGGGTAGGAAATCAGGAGCAAAGACACCCAACAAAATCACCACAGACAATTGCTGTAGAAAAGAAATGTTTCAAGGTCCTGGCAAAGAATGTGGAGTCCTTTCCTTCCTCTACCACAGGATATGACATCTTCTTTTCCTTGATTATTTTACACATTTAGGAGGTGCTAATTTCAACTGTTAGCCAAGAATTGCTTCCTCTTTCCTTCACTATGTTTTTAGAGACACAAATTTGGAAATACTAGAAAGTCCAACTCACTTCTCAGTATCATGGGCACAATAAACTGATGGATTTCCCTGATAGCCCCAAAAACTAAAGTGGGGAAAGAAAGAAAACCTAGATTTAAATTTTGCAGGCAAGATATATCCATCTCTATGAAGATGGGGATCAACAAGTTAGCCACTCTGACAGCAGTTTGTCATATCTTTTAACCGGGTTCAAAAAAAAAAGCTCAGGTGCAATGGAATAGACAGCAGAAAGAAACTGAGATAAAGAATGAAACAATGATAGTCAATGATGATAAACTGGTTTCCTTGCTAACTATATTTGTAACTCCAATAATGGTGCTATTCTTTTCGTAATGAAGAAAAAGTTTGATACAAAGTTATATAATTCAGGCATACAAACCAACATCTGTTCCATTGGTAAAACTGAATCCATGTCTTAATGGAAGATGACAAACATCAAAAGATTTGTAAATGCTTTTAAACAGCTTCTAAATGTTTATAAACTTTCTCCTAAGGACAGGTGAGCTCATAGTGATGAATTTCTATCCTCACATCTAGGCTTGGCTGTATGTAATTACCTAATAATCTTTGTGCCTGGAATAACACTCGGACTCGAGAGACAGAGGGCACAGGGGTAAAGGAAAGAAAAAAAAAATATTATTAAACCTTGGGAATGATACTTGAGTCGTTGAGCACTTAAGTGCATGTGACCTTTGCCAAATGCATGTGCACAGTTGCCACAATTGTACATGCCATCCTGACTGCTTCCAAACATTATGTTGGTAAATAGCCCCTTCGTTTTGAAAGTTCACTTGAATGTCCTCTACTGGTACCTGAAAATTAGGTCTTCTGATACCTCTTGCTGCCATTTTAACCATTTTGGGGAGTCCATTGAAATTCCAGTATAAATTATGCTCCATCCTATAAAGGGTACCCACAAGGAGTCACTGTAAAGAAGTAACTGGGGTCAACACCTAAATGAAGGGTGTATGCACCCTGTCATTATGAATCTCTGATCCTGAGCAGGTCACGTACAGGAACTGGCTTCCTCCCTCCTCATACTCCCAGATTTTCTCCCAGTGAATTCCAGGATTTGAAGATGAGCATAGATGATGCTTCGTTTGCATTTGGAAGGAAATAATCCTTCTGATAAACCACTCTCTGAGATGGGGGCTGCCTGTTTGCCTGAGTGTGTGAAATGCAAGCCTTCCTTGCCTGACTGAGGCAGGCTTTTCAGTTGGTGCTCAGTACTGACTGATGGAAGCACTACAGCTATAGCACTATAATGCTCACAAATTTTCCCCTCTGCTGTCTCTTTAGGCCATTGCCCCAAAGGCTTTCATGTTCCTAAAGCTGTCATTTAAAACATTTGTGAATCAGGATGTGTGGACAATAGAAGAAGCTGGTAGAGCCAGGGAGTGCAGATGTGAAATAATTTAATCAACAGCAATTTTTCCATTTACTTCAATGGGCTTTGGATCACCCGCCTCATGAGTGGAACATGTATTGAGGAGGAAGCAACCCGAGCCAGATAAAGAGCCAAGATACCAAAGTAACAGAGTTCCACCAAACAAGAGAGTCCACAGCAGCTGCAGCTTGAGATGTATGATGTAAACACGGATCTAGACTCAGCTAGCAAACTGGGAAAAAGATTCAAGAGAAAATGGAAAATAAGCAAGGATTTAGCCATCAAAGGGCAGAGCCAAGAGTTACTACTAAGAAATTTTTTGTGGGAGGAAACATGTTATATAAAATACTAGTAATATTCAAAGAGCTTTACAGAATGTGTCTGAGGAGGAAATGAAGGCACAAAGAAACAAAGTGAAAACGTCAGAACACAGATTTTTTTGCCAAATCAGAAAAAAAAGCCTAAAGCTTTTTATTCCCTATATGACATAAGTATCAGGCTATGATACTCATTGTAATAGTTATATCACACTGTGGTGCTGAGATCATTGTGTGCTAGTTGACAATGCTTGCCCTAATTGGTGCCATTAAGTAATAAAATAATAATTGTACCTCAGATCATTGGCACTTCAGAAATGTCCATTTCCAAGCACAAATGGATGTGTGTCCCTGTGCACAGTTCAGTGTTGAAATGGTTAACACCATGTATTATGTGTCAGTAATGAAAACTAGCACTCAAGCAAGGAAATTCAAAGCTGAGGCTGACACATCATCGTTAACGCAGCCCTTTGTGCTTAGCTACCACAGGAGTCTTGGAGCAGCACATGGTGTTGTACCCCACACAATATGTGCTACTACAATACCGCATTCACAACACAATGAATTGAGGTCAAGTGAGTGACCTTAAAAAGAGCTTTCTTTTAATTCTTTAAAGAAACACCCCATGATATGTAGGAGCCCATTAAACAAAGCTGCAAGAAGATACAGTAAACTTTAATTAGCAGTGAAGGCAATAACCTCACTTTATACTTCATAATTTCTCCCACCATGTTTTATTACATGGAACAGTCATTTTAGTACCTTTGTACCTAAGGCAGCATCCATGTGGTGTGGAAAGGGATGTGTTGTTGGATATTTATTGTAATGGGGCTTCATGTGGTTGGAGGTCAAAGTGTAGGACTTTCATTTGTACATCACTGCTCTACTATCTGCTCATGTCTCTGGGTAACCTGATGTTCAAACCTTTTGTAAGGCAATTGCTGAGGAGGTTGTTCTTATTGTTACGAGAACTTGGAGAAAGGATGCTGGGCCCTGGCTTTGGCACAAGCCTACTGTGTGACATAGGGTACTCCGCCAAAATTTTTTATCACAGTGATCTCAGATGCTTCCATTTTTAGGGGACTCAGGTGCAGCTCCTAGGGTCTGGTCTCAGAAAGCCTGGAAATCAGTAGTTCCTTTTGGCTTCTCAGGACCACTCAGAACTAAGTTTGGAAAAATCGCAAATTTGTCTCCCCACAAATTACGTGCAATTTTTGAAATATTGCATTTTAGGTCCCTTCAAAACATCCCATATCAAGTTGGAATGATATTTTTCTAGCAGCTTGAAGGCTGAGGAACACTGTTAACCTTTCTTTGTCCTTTTTATGTTAGCTATTTATCTGATAATGGAGAATAATACCTGAAGTTCTTGGGGAGATAAGGACATTATCTGCATTTTACTGGTGGAAAACTCCAATACACGGAGCTTCTGGACCAGAACCACAGCAGGGTTTGGGAAGCTATATGCAGCCTGCATGGCAAAGATATAAGCTCAGAACACCCAGGAGTCTTTTGGCACATTAATCAATTCCATTACATTATACCCAGTTTCTACAATTTTGTTTCTGTGCATGCCTAGAATAGGCTGTCTTGAAAAGACTCAGTCACTCAACAGTGATCAAGTACTTTTGCCCTAGCAGGCATACACACACCTCCATCTATCTCAGATCATCTTGCTCTTATAGATACCTTTGGAACATCTGCAGGAAGGGGTTTCTGTACAAAACCATCATTGCTCTCCACTTCTTATACTCCATGCTACAGGAGGTAGGCATGCCTAGCAGTGATGGCAGCACTGGATTTCTATTACCTGCTTCCCAGTCTTTGCTACACAACCTTCCTTTCCTAAATGGGTGTGCTAACTACTGTGTTACAGTTGGGCTACTTTTACATCCTTTTTCTATCTCCATTTATCCTGAGTTTTACAACAAGAATTGCTTCAAGAAGAAGCATGTAGAGTGTCAAATAATCACAGAATCATAGAATATAATGAGTTGGAAGGAACTCACAAGGATCATTGAGTCCAATCCTTAGCCCTGCACAGGACCATCCCCAAGAGACACACCATGTGCCTGAGAATATTGTCCAAAGGCTTCTTGAACTCTGTCAGGCTTGGTGCTGTGACTCCCTGGGGAGCCTGTTTCAGTGCCCAACCACCCTCTAAGTGAAGAACCTTTTTCTAATATCCAACCTAAACCTTCCCTGACACAACTACATGCCATTCCCTCGGGTCCTGTCACTGGTCACCACAGAGAAGTGTCTGCCTCTCCTCTTCCCCTCACAAGGAAGTTGTAACTGCAATGAGGTCTCCCCTCAGTCTCCTCCAGGCTGAACAGACCAAGTGACCTCAGTCACTCCTCATACAGCTTCCCATCAAGGCCCTTCACCATCTTCATTGTCCTCCTTTGGACGCTCTCTAACAGCTTAATATCTTTCTGATATTGTGGTTACCAAAACTACACACAGAACTTTAGGTGAGGCCGCACCAGCGCAGAGCAGAGCAGGACAATCCCCTCCCTCAATTAGAGTGCAATGCTTTGCCTGGTGGTCCCCAGGACGTGGTTGGCCCTCCTGGCTGCCAGGGCACTGCTGACTCATATTCAGCTTGCCATCACATCCTGCCTAAGACTAGCTGATAGCTTAATGTGTAGGATCTAATCCTGACAGAAAAGAGATGCAGGAATTAAGGTAAGAAAAAAGGAAAGTGAACTCAGATGTCTTGGATGAACGCATGAACCAATAAAGTATCAGATAAATTATTGCTGTCTTCTTGTTGGTTCTTGAGAGAAAAGTCAGACACTGAGCTAAGCCCAGGTACAGAGAGGTGACAAATAGTGCCAATTAAAGAATCTATGCCCGGAGGGGAGCACCTTGCAACAGCCAGCTTCCAAGCTCCATATGGATTTTATAACAAATCTGCGTACCTACCTTCAGGCTGCTAATTCCACTGTGGGCACTAGGCCACTGAAGATAGGTGTTGTGACACTTGGTATTGTGGCACTCAGTGTTGTCATATCTGTGCAGTGGGGCCAAAAGACCTTGCCAAAATTAGTGCAGAAAATGCGCCAGAGGGATAAAAGACACGAAACCCAACATCCCAGTACCATGGCTGAGATTTATACACTGGATCAATCTTCTCTTCTTGGATCTTATTATTTTTTCTTGTACATACAGTTGCAAATAAAATTCTGCTCGTAAGAGTGGGAAGTGACTAATGCAATCTTCCCTAAACCTGTCTCCTTTTGATGGACTAGTTCCTGGTCCATTTAGTGCTTTCTCATTATATAACTACTTTTGCTAGGTGCTTTTCACACAACAAAGAAAGTAAAACTGTTTAAAGGCAAGAAGAGTTGGTAACCATAACACCCAAAAGCTACTGGGAGGCCTAAGAAGCAAGTCTAGGAACTGAGCCTGTTTTAATTCACTTGCTTATGTAGATTTCAAGGTGATGCTGCCATTTGGCATTCATTTCTGGTTTTAAGAAAATTAAGATTCCACCTAAACACAGAATGTCAATATTACTTTTTCAAAACATACATGTTTGATGTATTCTGAAGTTAAAGGTCTGCCCATTTCCTTACGTCTCTCTGAAAACGTTTGAAAACATCAACATATGCAGTATCAAATAACATACCATAACGCCTGATTCCCTTCCCCCACCTCTATCCTTGCTGCTTAGTACCTTATTTTAGGAGGATATCATCACAGTCTACAACTTCCTCATGAGGGAAAGAGGAGGTCCAGACACTGATCTCTTCTCTCTGGTGACCAGTGACATGGCCCGAGGAATGGTCTGTAGTTGTGCCAGGGGAGGTTTAGGTTGGATATTAGAAAAAGGTTCTTCACTCAGAGGGTGGCTGGATGCTGGAACAGGCTCCCCAAGGAAGTGGTCACAGCACTAAGCCTGACAGAGTTCGAGAAGTGTTTGGACAGCGCTCTCAGGCACATGGTGTGACTCTTGGAGTGTCCTGTGCAGGACCAGGAGTTTGACTCAATGATCCTTGTGGGTTCCTTCCAACTCAGCATATTCTGTGATTCTGTGATATCACAGAAAGACTCATTTGCTGAGATGGCCTGAGAACTTAAAAGATAGACAGGTACTTACCACCCTTCGTTTGAGTTTGCTGATGTTTTGCCCTTTGTGGAAGAGAACTTGTCCTGTCCAGATCATAGCAATCAGGATCCAGCTATATTCACAGTCCCTTAGGAAGAGTTTAGAAGACCACAGTCCTCATGAAATAACAGGATATGGGTATACTTGTTCATCTTCTACATCGGCTGAAGGCCAAACTCATCATAGCTCAAGCATGGACGCATCTGGTTCTACACAGGAACATGTCAGGAGCTTCAGCCAGCTGCTAGCCACACACACACAAGGAGGCATATACACACACACAGCCTGCAGAATTTCAAGAGACATGATGCAGGTGGTTGGAAATGGGACAGAGAGGTTTCTGGATTCAGAGCCCCTCTAAAGACTGTTTGCTCTAAGCAGGACTGACATCACTGAATCCACTCACAGGTCTGCCCTGGCACAGAAGTTTGAGTGATACCTTGCAGTCTCAGGTATCTGCATGCATTCAAAATAACATGTTTAGGAGAATATTATGATGTGTAAGGAAATCAGAAAGGCACTTTTAATAATGTCTTGTCCACCACTCCAGCTGGTATTACTTAGCAAGAATGCAGTAACATACCACAAACTGTGATATATACCCACCAGTCTTGCACTGAAAAGAAGAATGTCTCCCAGAGTGCTATGATTAATTACACAAAAGGCAAAGACAGCATTATAAGCAGGGAGCTTTGAGGTTAGAGAAGAATACAAGAAATGTAACCTGTAGATGCTATATACATCTCTTACTTCATTTTTAGAATTACTCAAATCTTTCTGCTGTAAGCCATTCAAGGATTAAAATGAGTAAGGGAGGAGAAAATAGGAAAATATATATGCTGCTCCTTTCCCTATTTTTTATTCCTCCTGACAAAATATAGTTGAAACCCTCAGTAATAATAATGGATGAAATATTAATAGTCTTTTTTTTCAGTTCCAGCAATTTTAGGGCTGTGGTGCTGTTTGGCTCCACCTGACAAAAATATTGGAAAGCAGCACCTAGAATAAAACTGGAAGGTCTATACAATTTTTCTTAAGACACTCCTTTAAGAGGTGAGGCATCCTCACCTCCCTCTGACTTAGAAAAGCAGAACTCCTGAGCATCTGGGAGGCTACACACCACAACTAGCACATCAACAGCATGTAGACTTGCCTTAACAGCAGACAGAAGAGGTGCAGCGTGCTCTCACTGACATGCCCTCACTGAAGGCTGAGCAGGATGCTCTGTTCTGGCACAGGCTTCTGAATGGCCTTTGTAAAGTGGCTCTTGTTTGAGTATGTTACATCAGCCTGGCTACGCAGTGACTAACACACAGATAATTGTCACAACTTTATGACAGAGGAAAGGGCAAAATCTAGACAACCCAACACAGACACAAAAGGTGTGTTGATACAGAAGCAAACGAGAATATTCAGCAAAATCAACACAAGGCGTGTTAGCATTTCTTTCGTAGGTTAGACCAAAGGGATAGCAATGACTAATTTTATTTAGTTTTATTTATCTATTTATCTATTTTGCCCACTTAATGAAAGGCACTACAGTGACTCACTAGGTGCCAAGTGAGAGTCCTATTGGGATGAACTTTTTAAGATCTGTGTTATGTGCCTTAATTTTTGTTGCAGTCTCAGCAGGCCAAGTACCCAGATAGTAGTTATCTCACTGTACAAAAAAATATTTGTAGGACTCTACAAGAGTTGCAAAAACACCAAACAAATTCCACTATAAAACAGCATCATCAATAACTCCCTTTCACACAGCACTTTCATTCCTAGAAATTATTAAAATATACTCATTTTGGTACATCCTTGACGCAACGCTACCAAATCTAGCTGCAGCAAATTTACATCAGGTATGATTTTGGCCCTAGGGCAGCATTCAAGAAAAATTCAATGCTTAAATACACCAAGAGGAGAAACAACCAATCAGCTCCAGAAATTCCAGGAATGCCTTCCTCTCTGTGTTTTCCCTGTGTTTTATAGTATATTGTTGCGTATGAGTTACAAATGTGGGAAAACACTAAAGTTGAGCCAACTACAAAATAAGCTAATATCTTGTGTTTTCTAAAAAATGCAAGCCTAATTAGAGTTTACGTAATTAAAGCTTTCACAGTTATAAAAAATACAATACATTCATTTATGCAAATCTGCCACTGAGTGCGATTTCAGTAAAATACCATGTAATGCGCATAACGTCAGAATTCTGCTTACAATTGAAACGTCTGCAAAGCAAGTTCTCCTCCTAAATTTCAGACACATGCACTGTAATTCTCTTGCATTATGGATTTAAAACTCAGATTGCTTTGTCTTCATTTTAAAATGATTAGCAGTTTACATTGGATTTATGTGCTGGCATAGCCTTTGTATCATTGAACAACTACAAGCTGATTTACAAAAGCCCAGATACACTATGTGTATATCTGTGTAACTACAAAGTAATATGTGATGGCAGGCATACCCAGCAGACATAATTTATAATTAAGTGATTAGCAATATAAGCCACTATTATTAATTAATGTGTAATGCTGACATTGTGCTTGGGGCTGTATAAACTACAAGTGTAAGGCAATCTCTGCCTTGGAGTGGCAAGAGGCTAAAATGACAGGCACTGTCTCCCAGTCCCACAGCTTCTGGGGAGCTGGGAGAAGAAAGCATCCAGTGGGAGTCCTGAAGCCAGTTCAGCACAGCCAGAGTGGCCCAGCCAGGCACAGGCCACTGCAGCCTGCCACAGCTGCTGACACCTCTGAAATAACAGCAGTGGCAAAAGCTAAGGCTCCTCTTCTCTAGTTCAAAAACAACCAAGAGCAATATATATACATAAAGGTTTTCCAGCCTCTATAACCCTGAGGCAAAGACCGAGGCAAAAACTTAATACAGAGGAAGGTAGACCTAGCCGTTGCCCCTTGCCTGTTGGGGAGCAAGTGGGGACAAGCCTCTTTGGTGGCTGCACAGACGACTTTTTTGCTCCACTCTGTCACTCCACAGAGTTCAGATTAGCTCTTGAGAGCAAAAACCTGACTGTACTTCCCAAAAGATCGAGAAGGATTCAGAGCATACAAGGCCCCCCAATACCAGGACAGACAGTTCTCATGAAACAGCACCTAATGCACATTTGGACAGGACAACAGGAGTGAGGAAGGTGGTTCAGAAATATTGCCCAGAAAGTGAGATGTCACAAACAGAGCAGTTAAATAATCAGGATATTTAGGACCACAGGAACAGCTACTAAATGTTGGAGACTAGGACTTTCCACATAGAGCACACATTTGAGTTTAGTCCTTTCTTTTCGATGTAGATTGGGACTTGAGCAGAAGAACATAACAGAACTACTTCTAGTTCACAGCACTCACACTGTTGCTCTCTCAGTAGTCATATTTCCTTGAATATGCAGAACAAGAGGTGTGAAACTTCTTGCCATGAAACCAGTACAGCTCCACCAATGGCTAACACCCAAGAAAGAATAAATATCCATTTCCATATAAAGAAGGGTGGAGAGAATTTTTAATACCTACCCTATGAATTACCCAGGTGAAGCAAATACTACTGAGTTTAAATTTTTGGGGGGGCAATCAGGCTTTGAAAAACAAGTCTAACAGATATCGTCATTAGTTTTGAAAATCCTCTGCTTCTTCCATGCTCAGCAGTCTAAATGGGAAAAAATCCAGCCTGGAAGTGTCCTTCATCATTATTTACATAGAGCCTTACCTGCTCTTTTGTTGATAAATCGAAAAGCTGTATTTGCAGCAAAATAATGATAATATACAGCTGCATGGACAGATTACGAAAAGCAAAGCAACCAGACAATTATTTACTGTGCCTCTGTAAGACAGGCACTAACTTTCTTTACATCAACAACTTTTAAAACTGTCACGCAGCTTTTAATTGCCATTAATAAGGTAGAGATAAAGCCCTCTGGGTCTTAATCCCATCATCATGGTGTCGCAAGTTAATGATATGTTAGCCAGTGCTTTGTATCACTAGCTTACAGAAGGGTCAGAATGAACATTTCATCCTAGGCCATCAAGACTGTATTCCATGGGTAACCTCTAACCTGTTGGGGCTGTCAATCAACGAGCAGTATGCATGAACACCATGCTTCTGGTAAATCTCCTTTCACACCTATGAGTTTTGTCAATTGTCATCCATTATTAACAGCTCTTTCAGTTGCTACGACTAGACTGAGTTACTAGATCTTTTTAGGACAGCAGAGGGTGACTGGCTATTGATCTTATCTCAGAGAATTAGTGATCTACTCATGGGTTTGGATACATGATGGCTCTGTGAAAGGTAGAAGATTGTTTGGCTTGCTTTGAAGGACCTCAGAAGATTACAAGAATACAAGAACTGTAAGAAACCTGTAAAATATTAAAGGGGCTATAAAGGAAACAGCTTCAGATGGATTTAACTAAGAGATGAACTGGGATCATAAAAGTCAAGTCATGGAAAGTAGTTGGGCCCCAGTAATGAGCAGGACCTCTGAAAGGTATTGTCACACAGATAATAGAGATCTGCATCCAACCTACCACGAGATTCATTGGCACTTTGATCGGATCTATGTCTCCTGTATAGATAAGGGCAAACAAAGAATCCAAAGGAAAGGCCATTTTCCCGGCTTGCTATTGAAGTCTTTTTACAGAAAAAGTACTCTGGAGACCAGGGGCTCTGTTGAATAGTTTTACATGGGAAATAGGACTGGAAGAGTCCTCCCAGGTCATCCCCTGCTACGTCTGACACATCATATCTCATTGATATCACAACATCACAATCTCATTGATAAATTTCTCAAGCTTTTTCTTGAAACCACATAGTTTTCTTGCCCCTGTGACTCCTAATGGAAAGCTGCTCCAAAACTTCACATTATTAAAACCTTCATCTCTTTTCCAAAGAACATTTATTCAGTTGGCTACTATCAATTGTTCCTATGGCATTCAATACACCCCTAAGTTAACCAGTTCTCTCTCACCACTTACTCTGATGATACATTCATAGGAAGCAGTATACCCATACTCAGTTTTTGTTTTGCTAAACTAAAGACACAGTTTTTTATTCCCCATTTCCTATCTCAATTTAATATCCCTTTTTCTATACTCTGTCTTTTTCTGGATGTCCCCAGTGTCTTGTACAAAAGTAGTCAGGAATCCCACGTTTCCTGGATATGCTTCCCCTGATGCAACATCCAGGGGAACATCTCAGGGAATACTTCCCTTCCCTGCTGTTGTAGAGAGTCAGCATTTGTCAATCACTGTGAGATTCAGCAAAACACTTCTCTGTTACTTCCAGCTGATGAGCCTCCTGCTCAGAGCAAAAAAACATCTGCATGACCTTGTGGTTTATTAGTACTTAATTTTATCTGTTTTTCATTTCTCCCATTGTCAGGGTCAGTCCTTCTCTGAACTGTCAAGGCCTCTTAGTTTTCTGTCCTTTACAGACTTTGTATTTGCACAGAATTTCTGCTGTGGCTACAAATAAAAATGTTCAGACAGGTCAAAAGACTATCATTAATAAAATTGGCTAGTTACTATTCTTTTCCCTTGGCAGTTCTTTCAGCTCAATTCTCGGCAATATTTCCATAGTCATTTCTTTACATTTATTGTGCCATATGTTCTCCAATCCAAATTATTTTCTTTCACAGACCACTGTGTTAAACATTTTACAGAAATCTTGATGAATTAGAGCAACTATATTTCTCTTGGTCACAAACTCAGAGAAAGGTATCACAGGAATCTGACACAATTTATCTTTGGTAGGCTATCTAGTGCTATAGCATTTGTTAATTAATCTTTCTTCCAACAGATCTACACAAAGTTCAATGTCCATGTATTATAATGCCAACAAAGGTCAACTCCCCCTAATCTCACTCTGCTAGAAATTAAGAGCTTAAAAAGTTAGTGACATTAGTACAAAAAAAAAAGAAAAAAGAACTGATTGGCCTTGGAACATGAGTCATAATGTAAAACCCTTTACAGTAAGATCATTTATAGAGATTCAAAGGATTTTCCATCTCAAAATTATAATACTATTTATCTAGAATCAAAATCATTTGAAAGGTCCCACCAGCCTTTGACATGTTTTGAAGTTTATGGCAGGAAGTATCATTGGTCACTGTTGTTGAGCTAAGAAAATATGGTTCAGTTGCATTCAGCTTCTTGCCCTGAAGTCTGCAATGAGAGTATAGCAAAATTTACTATGTCATCCTAAATCATCTTTAACTTTGCCTCAGTATTTATACCTTAGAGTAAATATCTTAATGGAAAGGAGACTTAGCAAGGAAAGAATTGCCCTCATTATTTCTTTTGTACATCATCAGAAATCCCAGATGCCAGCCCCGCTCTAGTTATGACCTTGTTCTGCAGGACATTACAAACATCCACAGAGCCCATGCTGCTGTGGGCCCTTTCAGACAGCTAGTTATGATGTCAATGGAAGCATAATAATATGGACAACTGGCTAAAAATTACATTCCTTTGTGAACTCCACTGTCTCACCAGGTCAATTTAATTATTCAGATAAGATTAACAAAGAGAGAAAAGCGTACTGTCATTAGACACCAAACCATGCACCACATCCCTCTGGCAGGAGAGAGGATGACTTTGACTAAAACAGAGCAGAGAGACTTACAGTAGGACTCTGGATGTTCTTCATGACACCAAACAAGTCACTCAAGTTCTTTGTGCCTCAGTTTCCTCACCTGTAGTCTCCATCATGATAGTTCACAAAATCACAGACTCATTCTGAGACCCTTTTAGATCCTTAGATGAGAGTTGTTAGAAACTATCATTGATTCAGCAAGTATGGTTGGAAGTAACAATTTTGTATTTCAGCTGAGTCAGTAAGGCTGCACCTCATATAAAGTTCTCAGCATAGTAGTTCTTAAGTTTTTAGGGAACCTGAGTCTTGTTGAGGTAGCTTGGAAAAAAGATAGCAACGTGCACAGCACATTAAGTGTTGCCACATATTGGAAACTAGTATATTTAGGTGAACATGAAGCTGACCACAGACAGATACCCCAAACCCTGACAGAACCAAATGGTGAGAAATACAAGCATTTGCTAGTTGCCCGTAGGCCCAACACTATGAAACGCAGGGCCCAGTTTCTACAGCATCCATTCATCTAACTCTCAGTACTGATTCACTCAAAGCTGCCTAAAAAGTCTAAAACACTAACTTTACAGCTATACAATTTCTTTATTAATTTCTCAGACCTGGGCTTGTGTGAAATCCAAGGGCAGCCACTGAAAACTCAGCATGTAACTTGTAGACATGTGGAGTATGTTTGACTGTCTTCCTGCTAGGTGTGCATAACTCCTGTTATCCAGTCTTCTCTAGAGAAAGAGAACAAGAGGAAAGTTCATTGTTTCCTCAACAATTTGCAAGAATATCTGAATTAAAAATTGAAGTTTTGTCATTTGCATGGCAAAGAGAGCAGGGAAAGAGAGGAAGTATTGTTAGGTACTGGTAATGTAAAAACATAAGTATGCTGTTATTTATGTAATTAGTTATTGCTTTCACTATGGGTGCAGTCTTAATGGTTATAGTATTTATGTATAATTACCTTAATATTCACTGAAATTTCCAAGTAGCTCCCTAATTAACTGTCTCAAATATATAATTACATTGCATCTTTACGCAAGACTTGCCTAATTAATGTAGTTACACCACTTCTTTGTGAATGTGCATTATTAAATGCTCTTCGCATCATTCTTCTGACTTCTTGTAATTCACTCTTTACAAAAATTAAGACCCTGAATTAGAAACCTTCATGAGCAACCAGCTCCAAAAGCAAGCGCCAGATGATCTTTTCTTAACAAAAAACAAATCTTACTAAGCCTCATTACCACTCCCTTTAACAAAAGCTTTCCATCTGGATCTGAAAGAAATCCCAGGTACCATTGTTTTTTAAGAGGGCATAGAAAACATGTTATACATACATTTAAAGAGAAGACTTTGCTGCCATCAAGGGTCCAAACTCCTGGACTTCCTAACTCATCCAACAAGCCCGTCTGGTAAAGGAATCAGGTGACAGCATGATAGCACCCCAATCACTTGACAGTGTCAGGTGGCATTTTCACAATACAAAAAAGTAACAAGAGGTTTTGGGAGACTGTCATGATTCTCCAAAACCATGTGTGATACGGTTTTAAATCAAGAGCTTCGAAATCCTTTCTGCCAAGTGTTCCACCTCTGTGCTTGGCACACTTCCTGCCACTCCAAAGTGCCTTGCATGTCACAAGTTACCAGTGTATCACACCTTGGGGGCTCTTGCTCTAGCACGCTCCATGGGCAAAGGACTGAGCGCCACCATCAATCAACAACACATGTGAAGGGAAAGTTTCTGCTCTAAATAATTTAATTGCATTTATAGATTGAATTCTTCTGATCCTCAGCATCCTGGGCACCTCAGGTAGTGACCTCAGAAGAAAAGGAGAAAGAAGAAATTCTGGGACCTTGTCTTGTGTAAAGTTTTTCTCAGGGGTCATTTATGCCCAACTTCGGTTGAGGACTTACAAAGCTACTGAAGTGGCAGAGAGGTTAGGCCAGTGGAAGTTTCTCTAAACAGTAGATGCACTGAAAAGTAGCAGAGCTAAGGAAAGAAAACTAGCAGAGCTCTTATGTGACAGATCTAAATCTGAATTCACCAAAAGGCAAGAACAAGATTTATCAGTCTGGAGCCAGGCCAGATGCCAATGAGGAATTTGATTCTGCTAGTTTCATAGGTCAAATTTCCCATACATGGACTAATGCAGCAAATCCAGTTGGCCATATGGGCATGACAAGCCTAATAGTGCATTCCAGAAGCAGTGGACTTAGTATGCACATGTGGTCAGCTTGTTCAAAGGCAGCATATTTTTCACACCATGGGTCTTTTGAAGAAAAACAGTAGAGTATGCACCACAGACATTTTCCAAGGATGTATGTACTGGTTAACGGGTTACCCTAACAGCTGGGATTTGGTGAAAATCTTCCCAAGTGTACTTGTAGACTCTACAGTTAGTGACCTCCACCCAAGTGGAGGAAGAAACACGCTTCAAGAACATTTACTTAGAAAATGTTCACTTGCAGAACTGAGGTGAAGGCTGACAGAACTATGACAAAAATAGTTGCTGTCCATTCCAAATAACCTGGTCTTTAGTCATCCCTTTCCAATGTGAAATTTGACTTGACACATACTTAAGGCAACTAAATCTCAGAGGTAAATTGACAAAACCTATGGAGCTTAGAACCCAGGTTTATCTGTATTTACTGTTGTAGAGTTTTCAGCAACAAGCTGTCAAAGATAGGCAATACAGGTATGTAAAACTAAGGAAATCATCCCACTTCAGCTCCCACAGCAATCACTACATACTAGTGCAAGGATATACTACATACAAACTGTGCCATATGGGAAAATAACCTGACCCTGATAACTCTGCTTGGATATAGATACAATTACCTTGGTAAGCAAAGAGTAGGCATGGTTGAGCTTTGCTCTGCAGGTTGACATTTTCAGGTGTAGACATACACATTTAGGCACCTAAATAGACAGCCTGACTTTCAGAAGTACCAATCATTAGAAGTTAGAATAAGAGCTACTGTGTGCACCTTCAAATATCCTGCCCCACATCCTGCCATTTAATAAGTATATCATGTCTTTCCAAGAAGTCCATAGCCCTAAACTACCTATATCAATCAAATCTGTGCCTAAACAGGTTCAAGCACTGAACAAATATCAATTCCATCATTGCTAGCAAATCATTGCTATTTTAAAAGGGCCTCTTGCTTTTTGAAAGAGCGGATGCCAACTCATACACTGAATGGATACAATAATTAATCACTTTGTATTGCAGTATTTTAGGTAGATGTTTAATGTATCAGTTGAATATGTTTCAGCCAACCTGTGACGTGTGACATGTGCATGGAAAATGTGCTATCATTCCAATGTGGGGTTTTTCCACTTGCCTTTTTTTTTCAATTCTGTAGTACGCAAAGAGTTACTGAAATAGCCAGGCATACAACATCTGGGAGACAAAAAACACACACAGGAAAATGCAGCAGAAGGGGGAGATTCATGAAAACAGGAAACATTAATGGGGAGAGTGAAAATATGTCAAAACAAAGAAGGTAATAGACTGTCAGAACGAATGAGTTCACCAATCGGCAGAAGTTCCTCAAGAGCCTTCAGAGACCAGCAAGGTGACGTATGGCCACTCCTGGCACAAAAGGACAGCAACCTTTTTAACCTGCATTTTGCACACAGACGAAGGATGGTGGTCTGCCCACAGACATGACAGTTACACAGGCCCATTTTATAAGACTGTGCCTTGCTCTGATAGGAAACACCAGCATTTAAAGAATACTGCTAATAGCAAATTCACATGCTTATGGCCACAAGTGCCCAGCACAGGTATTTAGACCTAGTTAAACCATCATTCACAAACATGCACACTGCTGAGGCCTTTTTGTTTCAACTGTGCCCATAGCCTTTTCACCAGTGTTGGTACAAACAGCCTTTTATTTGCCTAAAGCTTTGCCAGTGCTTCTGTACTTCCAGGCAGACAAGAGTGTTTATTTGCATCCTTCACCTTCCCTCGTGTTTCCATTTAGGACAGTTTAGTCACTCACTCTGATGCTATCAATAATATTCTGTGCATTGGGATAGTTTCACAACAGAGTAAAAAGTGGTAAACACCCAAAGTAAGCAGCTCTCACTCAGACTGAGCACTGTTCACCCAAGCTCAGGCAATGTTTCAGTGACAAATACAAGCATAGAAATCAGGACATGGTGCAACTTGAGGAGCTGTGAAAGCAAACGCCATTCTGCAAGAGATTACACGGACTTTAAAGCCTGTCAAAGCAAAGCTCCCCCCGCATTCTGAGAGGACCCTCAGATAGAGTGAGCCTTTGTAAGACATCATCAGCTCTTGAATCTCTATAACTTTAGACAGAAAAGCAGCCAGGTATCGTCTGTACAAAGACAAGTTCCTTATGTGGATTTTCTCAGTCTTCTTATCTCAAAACCATCTAGGAGGATTTCGACTGAGGAGATGAGGTATCGCAATGCTTTGTAACAAACCAAATCCCAGCCTGTGAGAAATGAAGGATGTGAGGGCAATTTAAAAAACAAAAAGGCCAGCAAAAAAAACCTACAAAAAACCAGTTCAGTGTAGCCTCACCCATTGGTTTTCTTTATCACTTGCAACAGATACGTGGGCTCTCCCCATTTCACGGTGAATATTTCCCTCACACACAAAGGCCATTTAGATGTGTAACTCCTGATGACTTTCAAAAGAGAGTAAGCACTTAAATACATTTGTGCCTTCAAAAATCTCCCCCTAGTGACACAGTAGTAAAATTAAGTCTCCAAAACTTGCAATGAAATGCATTCACTGGTGCCCTGTGAAGCGCCCCAAATAAAAACCACACTTGCTCATGGGAATGAAAGCAGTGCACAGAGCAGGGTGTTGCTTTTGCTTTTCCAGCATATCTAGCCCTCTTCTGTCTTCACTGACAGGAAGGAGAAATGATTCTGGTACATAATTTGCCCTGCCCAGGGCAAGGGGAGCCATCAGATGGACCTTACTTCTCCCCAGGGCCATGATGCTCCTTCCCCTCTCACACAGGGAGAGGAGTGGGGAAACCTTGGGACCAAAGCTACGGGAGGCCATGGGCACTGTGAAGGGGCTACTGGGAGGACAAGGAGGACAAGATGGACACTGGTGGTTGTGAAACAGCAGTTCTAGTCAAAAAATTTCATCAGCTTCAGTCCCAAAGGTTGTCATATGAAGGGCACACCATCTTCATGAATCTGTATTATTACATAGTCTCTAAAAAAGACTATGGGAGGTATCTCAGGTTTTTTTGGAATTGCTGCCCTCAAGGGGCAATGCAAATAGTTGTTAGCTGCCAGACTTGTCAAGAGGTGGATCTCCAGCTAGCCTCCTTGGAAACTGTGAGCTTGAGCTCTCCCTCCAGCCCTGCAATTGCACTGCCATTCCCATGGGTGTTTTGTTTTACTTCAGAAAAATGTTAAGGCCTTTTACAAATTCCAATTTTGGCTTCAAAGGTACCCAAAAAGCCTGCATTGTGCACTCAAGACCTAAACATGATTGCAGAGTAAAGCAGCATTCCTGGGCATCTGTCAGGCTGCAACAGATGTTGGGCCAAAGGATAAATGAACACAGACCCTAAAAGTTCATTGTAATCCAGGACCGCATCGTATTACATAAAGACCTGACCCTCTCTTACCATAGACCCCCACAATAATCAGGCAAACAAGGAGTACCCCACCTCCCCCAGATTAAGGACCTATAGCAGCTGCCAAGGCTCTCCCATAAACACACAGACAGCAGCACGCACTTCAGACCCAGTGATCAGAAGGTACGTGTGACCCCGCTCCAGCCCCTGCGAGTGAGCAGTACCGTGGCACAGCAACGTGCTCAGCGGGACGCCCAGAAAGTGAATCCCTAGCCACACATCTCATTTTTATAAAGTTAATGTTAACCATTACCTGAAAGGCAACTCTTCCACAAAGTGTTGATCATTCGCGACAACAATGAAATTAGGAAACATAGAGAGGTTTTGAAGAAAAAAAAAAAAAAAGCCTCTTAATTACATACAGTGCTGCATGACTTCACAGAGCAAAGCTTTTCTTTAAGATCTTAAGACCACCCACAAGCATAACACATGGCCTGGAACCTGAAGAGAATATCTGAACAGGGGTCTCAGCATAAGGATGGGAGGAGGGCAGTTTTGCTTGGGCATATGCAAATGTTTGCTTCTACTGGATCAAATAAAAATTAACTATTTGTTGTGTCTGGTTATCATTTGTCAGAACTGGGGACTGCTTGGTAAAGCAGGGAGAAATAAACCTTTAAAACCTGTGATACAGGAGGATTATTTGTCTGTGCAAGGCTTTAGTCACGGGGTTTGGTGTTTTATGTATGGATGTTGTGTGGGAACAGGACAACAACGGCTTTGTTCAACTCGATCATCTCATCAAACAAGGCTAAAAGAATAAAAGTTGGGCTGCAAGACTAAATGGATATGATCTGAATGCATATTTGTGTTACATCTAATACAACTAGCATCATAGATGAACAAGATCAAATAAATGGTAAAACCTGACAAAGAGAAGAATAGATGGTGTGTGGAGCCATCTGTTTTGGAGGACACCCAAATCTGTCTGAATCAGGAAGGCCAAACTACCAGCTATTCTAAGATCCTCCATTCCAAGAGTGGCCTAATACGCAACTACACAATCAGCTTCTCTCACCATCACTTTGGCTGCAACTTTTTTGTGCAATTAAGTAATTTATTCCTTTCTTCATCCTCCTGATTCTAATGAATCCAAGCCACAAACAAGCCCCAGTTGCTCCTATTCAAGGAGTCTGATTGCATCTGGCAGTAATTGCTGAAAATCCTGAAGAGGAAACAGGGAAGGAAAGCATATTGTTTGTGGGGGTAATAGGTGAAGCCCTGCCTCTCTTGACCTATAATACATTAGTGTCAGTGAACATTTGGCAGCCTTCAGATGATTAGCAATGAAGATGAATCAAGCAAAAAAAGAGGTAGAAATCTGCCTCATCTGAATCGCCAGAACTGCATAAATTTGCATGTTGATTAGCTGTTCTTTTGTCTGTGTTCCTAATTATTATGACACATTATGTCTTCATCATGCAAGATTCTGATCTGTCTTGTTCAAAATGCATGTAGAAAAAAGTGCTGTTTATTGATTCAACATGTAACTTTAATTTTTATGTTTGCTTTAATTAAATACATATTTGATTGCCTTTGACTGGTGTCTCAGATTTTTTTAACTCTTATTTACTTCATCCTGTTGACAAACAAACAGGTAACCTTTCTTTATTCTCAGATCACTTGCTGATTAAAAACCTCCCCACCCCCATCTTCGTCTTCACTCACAACAACCTTTGCTTCTTGTTAGAGAAAAGAATACCAAAAAAACTCCTTAGGTGGTGAAGTGTGATATCTACAGCACTGAGCAGGATTGCAAGGACCTTAAAAGAGTTAATGATAGCAAAGAAGTGCACCTGCTACAGGGTCAAGGTAATTTTATTATACCATAGATTCATCAGCAACAAGACCTGTAAAGGACCTCGATGTGCAGACCTTCTGATGTACAGGATTAGTTACAATGGGCCAGATCCTGCACACATATTTTTTCATTTTCATTGACTTTCATGGTAGCAAGACTAAACTGCAAAGTTCCTGACCCCAGATGAAGTCCACACCATCCCATTGACTCTCCTAACTGATTCCAACAATCAGGACACTGTTCCTGGGAACTGGGAAACTTGGAACTGACATTTACTCCTTCAAGATTTGTTCGAGTGGCTGTAAGTAACCAAATCAAATCAAAGCCAAATCAAAAGATAATATGTAATCTTTAGTTGCTTTGACTCAAAATAAGTTTCCAGAAGTTTTTCTTTGTTAAAAAGAAGTACTAGCAAAAAAAAATAAATTGGCAAATTATGACACTATTTCAGCAAAACATTTTATTCACTCAAAAAAGCCATAGTTTAATTTATATTTTATCTCTTTAATTTTAATTTTTTAAATAAACTGGAAGCAATTTTGAAAATTAAACAGTATTTTTAGTTGTGAAATCAAAGTGTTTCATTAGAACACGTTAGAATTTTTAGAAATGCTGAAATGAAACAGTCTTTTTTGGCATTTTTTTTGCCTTTTTCATCAAATTGAAGCAATTCACTAAAAGCAGCAAAACTTCATGACTCTCTTTGTTCAATAGAAAACTGCATGTTTCAATCAAGATCTCAGTTTCAGATTAAACATTTGACCATCTCCTCTGCTGGTTAATGCTAGTTTACCTTCATTACACGTATGCTTATTGTGAACTCTGACCTGTTTGTAATGGGGAAAACATACTTTGCTGGAATTTTTGTTTGTTAAAAAAATAAACATAGTCAGTACTGCAATTTGGAAACAGCTTACAGATCTTCTCAAATAATTCTTCAGATTGTGAGTCCAATACTAGGATCATCAACATGAACTGACTTCCTCTAAAAATAAACATTATATAATTGTGTTTTAATTTTCTACAATTCACCTTTTGGAGATAAATAGTGAACAACCCATTAAATTTTCTCTAATGTCAATAAAAACGTGCCAGTCGCTGTACAGCTATTAATCAAAACTGTGCTGATAAAGATGCCTGAAGGTGAAAAAAGCTGTATATTCGAGCAATTGGTTTAGCTGTTATTTTTTACCATCATACCCTTGCCAAACCAAACAAGATTTGAAACAACAATGCCTGCCGTTTTTCACTGTTAATGGCACAGGATTGGCTGCAAGTGAAATCAGTTGCTTGGTACCCACTAATCATCTTGAAACACAGGTAAATGTAAATCCATATTTCTAAGAATATAAACATGTAATTAACACATAGCTGCAGAAAAGCTACTCAAACATAAAGACTTAAAGGTTTTGACATTAATCCACAAGGCAAGAAGGAAAACGTTGTTGCATATTGAGGCTATTCATGATTATTTTCTTTCGTTTGGTCCCGACATGATGATACACAGTAACCAGCCCCATGGACCTCCATTACAGTACTGACATCCAGAAGTAACCAAGGAGCCAAAAGAAATCTCACACGTAGACATAAATAATGATAGGGAGCTAAAGTGAGGCAGCTAATAGACTTTCTCTTTTCTGTAACTCTCTTCTCAAGGCACTTCAGAACACACTGATCTGCACAGACAGCTCTGGCTTACTCAGCCTCCACAGCAACCAAGCACAGCCGGAACGGCTGAGCGTGCTGCAAGATGGAGCAAAGCACAATGGACAAGTGGGTCCTGCTACTGAGGGTTATGTGGTGCAAGGCAGCACTCCTCACCTCTGCCCTGCAGCACTGCCCTGAGGATGGGGCACCCACACAGTTGCCCTGGGGCCAGGAACACCCCTGCTCACTGCCATCGCCAGGATCAGCACATGCATCTACTGCAGGTGTCATAGCGGACACCTGGTTTTCATTCATCGCAGGAGAAATCCTACCAATGAATGGATGCAATGCTGTCCCCTCCCACAGTCCTTTACTACAACTTATTTAACAAGAAGGGACTGTGACTGCCCCATTAGTGGAACTCCACTCAGCTTCATTGCAGGATCCAAAGACCAAATAGTTTTATCTTCTGTAAATACTTCCTCTTCCCTCCTCCCCATCCTGTGAAAAAGCAAAGGTATTCCTTTACATATGGCCAAAGTTATCTTCATTTTAAAATCCTAGGAAGTGCTATCACCCATCTGATCAGAGGAATAAGTGTTTACCAGTGTGTTGACAGGACAGGGCTTCTGGCTGCAAGGGCTCCACCTCAGAGGTCACTCTGTTCCAGTATTCAGTTGTCCTGGATTTAACCTGGCCATGCTGTCTGGCTTCCTCATGCTGCCATCTGCCCAGGGTTGTTCCAGAGTCCAATCCAGAAGGCTGAAGTCTTGAAAGAGGGAAGATGGGGAACACCAGCTGAGGAATTACCAACATGTTGGGAATTGTCACCCAGCCTTGAGGAAATCTACCCTGCAGACTTCAGTTCTTCCTAACCAATATCCAGGAGGGTTCCCAATTACCAAGAAAGTTCCTATGGCTTCTAGCCAAAGGCCAGCTTAACTTAACCTGCTAGAAGTGAATCTTTTAGATCTGTCACAGTCTGGATTCAAGCCAGGATGTGGAACTGGAGCTATTCGAGTGGCATTGATGGATGACAACCTCCTGTCAGTGGAGAGAGGGCAGACATCCATCCTCATCCTCCTTGACTTTAGCACTAACCATGAGATATTACTGTCTCGCCTGATGGGTGGCAGAAGACCACAGTAATAAACTAAAATTATTTTGAGTCACTCCTGCTGGTACACAACTCGTGACTTCTGAAGAAGTGTTATCTCCAGCACTACACTCTTCTCTCCTGTGGAATCCTGATCTGTATTCTTTGTGGTGCCTCCCTGTGTCTACATGAAGCTGCCGGGTGATATGGCATGGACTGAATTGCCAGAAACAGACAGCTCAAATACAGCTACACCCAAATTTCTGTGTATATACAAATACTGCTACCACCAACATGGCAGTGAAAGAAAGGCAACTGGTTAAATCCAAGCAAAATAGAGGTAAGACAGATGGGAGACAGGAAAACATCTTTAAGAGCTTGTCACTTGAGTGCACTATGCCTGGTGTGATGGTGCATTTCCACAATTGTTGTGTTGGTTTCATAATTTAGGAGTGCTCTTGGATTTGCTACTGAAGCTAAGTTTTCCCATAGCGACCTCTGCAAGAAACACTTCTTTTCCGTTGGTTAGAAGGCTCTGTGCCACCCTGGCAGGTGATGACCTTGTCTCTGTTATTCATGGCTGTGTCACTTCTCAGCTGGACTATAGTCATTTGAAATATGCAAACATGCAGCATTCATGCTTAGAAAACTTCATTTAGTGCTGTAATGTATCTCTTCAGTGACAAAGGTATATCAAACCTGGCATTGGGCCTGGTACCAGCTTCCCACGGAATTGCTAATTGAGTTCATGGTCATCGTTCTTATCATCCTCGCCACATCTAACACTGTATAAGGCTGCAGCAAAGGAAATGTCTGACAGATTTGCTCCACCAGCCCTATGAGCTCTCTGCAGAAAGAATCACACACATCTGTCCAGAGCCCTCAGCCTGTGGATCGAATACCTTCAGGGAATGCAAACCTTCACCAAACTTCCCCTCCATCCTATGGCATATTTGACTTGCATAAATAATAACATCAGAAACACAGAAACAAGGTGCTCCATTACACCCACTTCTCCCTTAGAAGGACGGTGGGAGAGGGAATCAATCCACAACTGATAAATGGATACAAGGCTCACTGGATGGTGCAAGGAGCTGGCTATTATGGAGATGACCCACGAGTTCATTGCCCACTTAGCTCAATACTGACCTCAGCCATCCACAACGTTGGACTTGTCATGCCTAGGAGTTAACCTGGATCTGACTGGAAAGAAACCAAACCTGTCTCACCCAGATACTAAAGCCTATTCACCATTTCTCTTTTTATTTTATATGTTGTCCATGTTGTTCCAAATAAGGAATTTGCATTAATTCTACACCTTGCCAGCTCCTCAGGATGGATATTATAATTGTTTAAACTGAGAGTTCATACTTTCTTCTCAGCAGAGTAAACGTGGTTTTAAAGGATGTTGGCAGGTCATTTGGCCTTTAAAATCATGTGTTCTTCCCTGAAGTATGAACTTCAATCCAAATATGATTTTTTTAAGTGGATTTTTCAAGTGCTGCAGTATTTTTAAAGCATAATTGTAAATCCCATCTTCAAATACTGAGCTATCTCCAAGTCCTGCAATCAGAAAAAATCACAGCAAACGATGGTAAGATGGTAGGTCACGCTACCAGGAGGCACATGGAAATTATTTACAGTATAAAAACTTGGAAATATAATGAAGATCTGCATAAAGGATGAAAGCACTTTGCTTAGGAGCAGTGTTCACTGAAATTCACACTGATTAAATTATTGTGGCAACAGTCACTTTTTAGAGGCTTCTTCCCCACAGCTAACTTACAAGCCATTCATAATGTGGCTAAATATGTCTGTATCTGGGGAACTGAGTGTTGTATCATGCCTAATTTTTTTGCTGTAAATACTCTTCATCCTCAAGAAAGATTCATGCTTGTTCCATACTCAGATTTCTACCAATATAATGGTCAGTTAGATGTATTTATTTTGCCAGTGTATTCAAAATAGTATAACTCCTAATGTACACCAGAATATTTACACAGTATGGCTCTACTTGTATTATAAGTAAGAAATCACCAACATAAAGCATCTTTCTATCAATTAATTGCACTCACACAATGGAGGTTGTGTTAATTTAACCAGGCTCAAATGATCTAAGACAGATTATGCAAAGCTTGCTTAAAGTGACTGCAGCTACCTGCCTGTGATCTTCCTTGGGGAGAGGGATCACCAAAGTTCATGTTAGCTGGAGCATTTTCAATTATTTCTGTTAGTGTGACTTGCTGAAATTTCAAAATCAAATGAGAGGGGGAAAAAGGACCAAAGGACCTTTCCTCGTAAAGGTGACGAGACTCATGTTGAAACTTTGGAAGACAGGAGTTGGCCAGAAAGTTTGCTGGATGTAATCTACCCACTCAACAGAAGAAAGCGCAGGATCTGGGGGAAATGGTGCTTCCTGACTTTCCCGTATCCCTGCATAAGGGCCTTACACAGCTTTATCCACCATCAGTCTGTCAGAATTGCAATATCTCCTTCTCCTCTCTTTTCCCAAAGCCTGGAACAGATCAGAGAGTATGCGGCTGTTGCATCTTCCTGTAATCTTGTTATTTGGTTCCCAAGGAGAGGAGAGACCTCCAAAACTCCCTGGCACAGGCCATGGCCTGCTGCCCCCAGCCCTGAGGCAGCTGGAGGGACCCTCACCTCCTCCAGGGGCCACGGCCCCCATGGAGTGGCAGGGGACAAACCAGGAGATTCACCCACCGCCACCCTCCCTTTCTGAAGCTTTGGGAAGGAAGGGAAAAACACAAACCTGAATCACTTCAAGATCTGATGAGCACCACTGCCACAGGGACGTTGGCCAGGGAGGGCAGTTAAGCATTCTGAGGGACAGAGTTACAGGCAGAAATACACACCAATGAGTGGTTGGCAAACTCCCTGAAAGTGGAGGACTCGAGGGGCACTTCAGCTTTTCTCCTCTCATGGGTCCTGGGACCCACAGCCATGTCCAGCAGGGAGACACATGACGGTGGCAGTGACATGGCTCCTGCCATCAGCAGCGGTGAGAGAAACATCGCTTTGGGGTACAGATTATTGTTCCTCATATTCCTTTGTTTGCCATTGTAATCTCCGCAGTCATTCTCCTTGATAAACAAACAAGTGAAAAGATGCAATGAGGTGTAAGAATAGATTTGCACAGGGCAGACAACTGAACATTTAATTTATTTACCTCTCCTAACAGATACCTGGGGTGACATTTATTAATAAACGGCATTATCAGGTGTCTGATATGTAGCTCACAGAAATTAATTACCCAGCCCATGGTAAAACCATAACAAGCCTGCAGTGCTGTAACATTTGTGCTAATTGAAAATGAGATAAGTGCTGTGGGTGCAATTTGCATTCAATGCAGTGTATTAATTATCTTCAGTTCTCTTCATGATAAATATACCTGACTGAACCACTCTGCTAATTTACTGGGTAATAGAGTCATAAGTGGATTCCCTTAGGTGACCAACTACAGGCATCAGGCTCTTTGCAACATCAAGGCCTTCCCCTTTCTCAAGCACTTAAATGGGTTAGCAAACATGGATCACATTTCTTGCAGGCTGGACTGAAAGTACACAGCAGCAAACACTTCTTGTGACCGCACGGCTGCTCAGCAGGAAATCAGGGAAGAACACTCCCTCACCACAAGACTTCTGCACTTTGGGAAGCTGAAGAGGAGCCAGTTTGCCTCTGTCAATAGCACACCATGGTGCTTGATGGCAGCTCCATAAGGAAAGGCTTTTCAAACCCTGCTCTTCACTCCCCCCCACTTCATTTCACAGTCAGGTTATCATGGGATTTAATTACATTTTGTGTGAAATATAAATTAATTGACTCTTGTAATACCCATAGTGATCAGGAAAATTCAGATTTAAAGATACTGCGTAGTTCCAGTAGATTAAGGCACTAATTGTTCCACTCTCACCAACTATGATTTATGTGGGGATCAGGTTACAAAACCAATATGTGCTCGAGTTAAAGCTCTGTGGTACCATACAATTAGGGCTAAAGCTTTTTGTAAATGGGCCCAATAATGCAAAAAAGCTCTTTGCTAATCCTGGTCTTTTAATTCAGAGGTCACACATTGTCTAAGGCAACCGCTTATACTGTATGCAACCACTGTCCTTTATTCACCCTCCGCCTGTGTAGCTTGGGTATCTGAATTTGCCACTAACCTTGGACGTGCTGTTACTAATTTCAGGGTAGGTGATGGCAAGGCAAGAAGATCAGGGACAGCGCTTTGCTGTGCTGCCCCTGGAGCAGCCTGGGCACATCGTGACTGAGAGGTGATATCTGCCTCCCCCAGCTCCCCTTTAGTGCACAGGCTGCGGTTGGGGTCAGCTTTTGGGCTCTGCTGTCAAGTAAGCAGACATCCAGGGCAGCAGACGGATGGAGGTGACAGTCACTCTCGCAGCTGAAGGGGCCAGGAGGTGCTGCAGGCAAGGAGAAGGGGCAGCAACAGAGGAGGATGCACATGCTCTGCTCCCCTTCAATTCGCCTACCCCACAGCCAGCTGCACTTTGTTATCTTCATGCAGATGGGTGCTTTTCCATTGTTTTGTCCTTGTTCACGGGGTGCTAAAATTCAGCATCGTTTTCCCTACTAAGCATTGCCAGGACAGCTCTTCACCACTCTCCATCAAGTATCTCCATATTGTGAAATTGTGCTCACAGGATAGGAGGTGGCATGGGATGGGCACGCGGTCAGTGTGCCACAGGAACTGAAAGGTGAGAAAGATTAATTCAATGCCTGAAGAATCAGTTTGCTTTTTCAAAAGATCATCTAAGTGCGAAAGAACTGGAGAGAAGGTTTGTGTCTGCCAGAGACATGTTCACACATTCCCTTCTAAGACAGACAAGGCTCTCCAAGCTCTTACTCTGTCTGTTTCTAAACACATGAACAGGAAATACAAGTTAGTTTCACGAAACATTTCGGGTGGCTGCTCAAATACTCTTTTCTCCTTAAGTTTGGTCAATTTAATACAACAGGAGAGCTGGAACATTTTATAACTATTTTTAAGGTTCTGATATAATCTGTGCCAGAGACCTTATCAGTGACACCTACAAAGTTATCAATTATATCTCCTCATCCCTTTCTTGTTCTCTGGTAAGGAATTCTTTGGAAAGATAAAAGCAACTCTATGTATGTGCCTGTGTGTTAGCTTAGCAGTATCATTTCACTCAGATGATAGCTAAAAGTCAGGATATTTTTCTGATTTGGTGGGCAGAGGGAATAAAAACCTGCTGAAGTACTGGTTCTCCCAACCCAAAGCTTTCATACTTATATTGCTACAAGGACGGCAGGGCCTATCTGATGAAGAGGGATCTTGTAAGGCTGGAGTACTGCAGTGGCTCCCCAAACCAGAGGGAGGGCAGAGTTATCCCACATACACAAGAGCTGTCTGACATCACTGACTCCTGAAAACTGCAGCCACCTTTGCTTTACCATCCAGCCCTTACTATGTCCAAGGCCCAAGCTGGGCTCCTCTCAGCTGTAACTCCCCATATGGACTATAAATTACTTTCCTGGAGAGGGGAAAAAAGGTCAGTGGGGAAGGGAAGCCACAGCACATCTGCAGTGCCCAAGGACCCCCAGTGCAGATGACTGAGGCAGCATGCCAAGAGAAAAGTGCTGCAACACCTGCATCTCTCACCACCACACAGTCCACCTGCATCTCTTACCACCATGGAGCCCAGCAACAGCTTCAGCAGTGTCGCAGCCCATCCTGGGGTGAGCAGAACACCAGCTGTGGTGTGCTGCAAGATTGTCTGCATCCTCCTCCCTTGGGCAACCAGGACACAGCAGAGGGCAGGCACACAGCTTGCCCAGAGGTGCCCTGCTCTCCTGCATCCTTGTTTTGCTCTCAGAGTGCCAGGCCTCACTGCCTTTGCACAAGTGCAGTGGATAAAACACTTTCCTGCTTTTTCAGGAAAGCCAGTGCTGCACAGAGTAGGAAGTGAGATGCAATAGAAATTGTGGCGGGGAAAACATGAACAAAAAAGTCTTAACTTTTTGTGTGAAGCACACATTTGCTAAATAGAATCCTAATGGCATTATTGTAGCTAAAAACAGAGACTTGAAAATGCTGTATACATTATTATGTTCATTATCTACCAACTGCAAGAATGCTGTGCTAAAACTAACTCAAAACACCTCAGGTAAGGTAATTGCTACTAATGGATTTGAAGTGTGCAAAATTGAGCGTTATTACACAGACATCACATTCTCAACTTGGTGGAGCCATTGGATATTGTAGTTACCAGCTCACTCATCTCTCGATCGGGGAGAGATTTGAGGAAAAGGGCAAGCTCTCTTTCATTCGGCACTGGAAGGGAAATTCAACAACATGATATTGCAGCCGCCTGTTTGCACCTCTGTGGTTAAGATGGGGTCAGTGCTTGCTTTCTGAACCACTGCTTCAGAAAAACATCTACAAAAATTTGCTCCAGAGTTAAATATCTCAGGAAAAATCTGAAAGTAGGCTTTGCATTTGTAAACTTCTGCAACTTGTAGGTCAAAAGGAAAGAATGGGACAGGGGACTGAAAAATTATGAGGGGACCCAAGAGTCCAATGATATATTCTGAGGCAAATTAAGTCCTGGCTCTTCAAGACATCCTAAGCTACTATAAAGCCCTCCTGCCTAGAGACAGAAGACAGAAAACAATTTTATTAGACTCTCTCCTATGTAGGGATATGCCTGCAGGTCTGTGACTGCAAATCTGAACTTTGCCAAAGCCCAGGTGTCTTTGAAACAAGAGACTTGATTCACCTGCTAGAAAATCCCATATAACAATATAACTAATACATTCGGTATGACTGATATCTTGGCTTTCAGGGAGGGTAAGATTCATTTTTTAAATGAGTGACTCTGCATAAAAATCCATTATTCCAATTTAACTGTTTGTAGCTACATCAGCAGGCCCCAGATTATCCACAAAAAAGGGGTTATCAGGACTTTTGCTCTCTTTCATGAAAATGAAAATTAAACTCCACCAAAGCCAATGCTTTTCTAATCTTAGAGAAGTTAATATCTTACAAATTATTTTGTTGTAACACAAAAGCTACGAATTGGCATCTGGATAAAGTTATGTAAACCATCATCATTTCAGTGAATATACAGAAAAAATATGTGCCCAGGACCAAGTAAGTTTCAATTCCTTCTGATTATCTTGGGGAAAAGAAATTAAAAAGGCTATGCATGAACAAGATTAAAGCAGTCTCTATCCTACTACAGAAAGCACAAAGAAATTTGAACTCACAGCTGCAACTGAAGGCAATGGGAGCTATGCTTTGAACAGATAACAAACTAAGTCCTCTGAAAAATCAGACCACGCATCTCAGATCAGGAACTTAAAATTAGCGAATACTTTTGTACTTAATCTCTTTCTGCCTGAGTTCTTCATCATGAAATGGGGATAATACTACCACCCAATGCCTCACTGCAGTGCAGTGGAAATAAGTTCATTAATGTTTATGAAACATCCAGTTACCATAGTGATGAGTTCTATAGAAAAGCCCATGTGGAAATTAATATTTCTGTCTTCAGAGCAGGGTTTGAATAGAATACATTTAGTAAGGCCTGGGGCCACACAATGAGGAGAAAAGTAAACAGTAAATAACTTGTCATTGAAAGATAAAAACAATAATCAAATCAAAATGGCCTGTTAAACAAAATAATTTTTATCAAAAATTTTCATTTCCATAAAATGAAATTTTAGCCTAATTTTTTTTACCATTTCCTTGTTAAAAAATACAAAGTTTTTTGCTTTTAACTTTCACTCTAGTTTTCTGCTTTTGTCCTTCTAGCCTGGGGAAAAGAATTTTTTTAAGGAAATTATTTAAAGAATCTGGAAACCACTATCTTCAAGTTTTCAAAAATCAAAAGCTTTACCGGTTTGATTTGACAAAAAATCTGAAAAATTAGAGACTTTTGTGAATTTAAGATTACCAAAATGTATTCCTGAACAATCCTGACCCATTCAATCCAGCAATTCTCCTCATCAAGTAAGTTTGCAAAGGGAGGGATACGGGGTTTATATTTTGAACCATAAAATCAGGTACCTGGTTTGGTTGGTTGCTGATGTATCAGGTGCCAGTTGGGGCTGTCATATTATCATGCCAATTAACACAACTAATCTCTCAATTTGAGTCATTAACCTTCTCGTAACAAGTAAATAATAGGCAAGCACAAACTTATTCTGTGTAACCTGCAAAGACGAAGATGAGAAGACATCCATTTTAAGAAAAGAGATGACTCTGGCAGAAGAATCTTAACAACAAACTGCCCTGAGGGCCAATGGCATGTTCTTATGGCAGGTGCTGGATGACCAGCAAGCATAGGTCAGGGATATGCTTGCCCAGGACTATACTTTCCACTATTTCAGGAGCCACTGTTGAAACTAGAAGCCCATTTTTTTCCCCTTCAAGTTGTTTTGCAGTCAAAGACACGGTATTTCCTTTAGGAGAGAACTTTTGCCAAAAAGCAAAGAAGAAAAATCTGAATACACCTACCTTTCATTACTCAAGTCTTTCTTGCTCTTTTCTGCTTTAGTCATTGCCTTCTCACATATTTTTGCAATTGTATCAAATAGAAGTATCATAGAATCATAGAATGGTTGGGTTGGAAAGGACCTTTGAAGGTCACCTAATCCAACCCCTCTGCAATAAGCAGGGACTTCTTCAGCTAGACCAAGCTACTCAGAGCCCTGTCCAATCTCACCTCGAATGTTTTCAAGGATGGGACATCCACCACCTCTCCAGGCAATCTGTTCCAATGTTTCACTGCTCTCATTGAAAAACTTCTTCCTAATATCTAATCTGAATCTTTTAGTTTAAAACCATTAGTCCTTGACCAATCACTACCTGTCCTTCTAAAAAGTTTATCCCCAGCTCTTTTGCAGCCCCTTTAGGTACTGGAAGGTGCTGTAAGGTCTCCCTGGAGCCTTCTCTTCTCCAGGCTGAACCCCAGTTCTCTCAACCTGTCTGCATAGGAGAGGTGCTCCAGCCCTCTGAACATTTTTGTGACCCTCTTCTGGACCTCTTCCAACAGTCCCGTGTCTTTCCTGTGCTGAAAGACACAGGAAAGTGGGAGAGCCTTCAACAGCAGCTATTTTTCAATTCGTAACAATGCTCTTTTCTGAAAAACGAAGTTTTAAAATGTTGTAGAATGACAGGATTGAGGCAGGGAGAATAAACTGCTGGAATTATTTATTATGTTCATTTATTGAATTTGATACCAAGCTAGGTTCCTTACCTGCTTTTTCTTTCTGATGAGTAACACTGTTGTTCTATTAATTACGAGTTATTTTAAAACTATGATTAATACTTTTAAAATATATAATAATAAAATTAAAAGAATGTATTTCTAATGCTCTTACATGGAAAGCAAAGGAACCTGTTCACTCACTCTGAACTTCCAAAAAGCTGAAACTCCAAGGCACATAGCTACAGCTGCTATGAAACCCTGGTTGTCCTTACTTAGCTGTGCTGGGAGGTGCCTCTGCCCCCTTCATTAGCACAGGGTGACTCTCCTACCACACACAAACTGCTGCTGAGCTCAGCCTGGGAGCCACCTCTCCAAGCAAAAGACAATGTTTCTAGTTAAGCACAGCGTCAAATGGGCTTGTGCAATGCACAGTCAGAAAATCCCCTTAAAACCAAGACATTAACGGGATTTTAAAAACCATAAATAAATATTTTAAACCCAATAAATTTTAACAACAGTTCAAGCAGATCTAGTTAAAGCTGCTCAACTAAACAAAGGTAAGATGCGTATAATCTTTTACATATCAAAGCAAAGTCTGAAACTAATTGGCCTTTGCAGGGAACTCCACACACAAGAAAACTATTTCACTGTTCTTTCTTATACGTATGCAATTCTTAGGCAGGCAAAAAAGAGCAGATGCTCAAGTCAGTGAATACTGATTTTATTTCAGAATGCCTATGTTTCTATATGGCACCTAAAGCTTCTACATGGCATCTAAAGCTAAGGAAGCATCAGCATCGTTTGTGCTGCATGTTTGCCAGGACACGCTGGGAGAGAAAGAGTAGCTGTGCCTGGACCATTAAGTATCCTATTATAGAGGTGGCCCTGCCTCTCAGGCAAGGACCAAACAAGCCCACGGCTATGAACTTGTTCCTTTGCCACAAACTTCAGGGAACTTCACCAGGATTACAGAATCTTTAAAGGTTTCCTTTAGGAAAAGCTCTTCTAAACTGAGGAAGCCTAATTATGAGACCCGAGTCTGCTGCACAGAGCTCTGGCACCCAGAAATTATATGAGGGCCAATTGCCAGGACTAAACATTTAACACATCAACAGGTGTTATATGTTATGCATCAATGAGGTGTACATCACCAAAACATAAAGACCCAGCAAGCCGACAGCACAGCCATCAACCAGAACAACACAGCCATAAAATCCTAATTAGCCTCATACACGTGTTATGGACATTTTTATTTATTGACACGGTCAAATTAACAGGCAGCAGCATTTATTTTTAATGATAGCTTTGAAATCAGCCCAGGGAAAAAGTTAGCACTCATGCTCAGATACTGCATGCCATTTCCATTTAGCCACATGAATGTATATTTTAAAATAATAATTCAATATTATCATTCTAATTAAGTTACCTTAAGCAGGTAAGAGAAATCCAGTTCTCAATCAATGCATATCTTGTCTGAACAGGCAAACAACCCAGCAGGACAAACTCAGCAAGCTTCATGGTTTTAAGTGTGTACAGCCACAGGTCTGATCCCTGCCTGCTAGAAGGAGCAAATTCTGACAAGTGGAATTGTCAGGAATAAAGAGTCTTTCACTGAACACCACCAGCCAAGGCAGTATCTAAAATGTTGGTGAACAAGACTGGATGCCCTCAGAGGAATACTTATTTATATACTTCCAATAAGCAGGTGCTTTACTGAATATAGCTGTGGCTATAAAGATTTGTGTCGGTCATCAGAGAGTGGCAGATTGCTGTGAAGCAGACAAGATGCAGTGGCCATTATATATTGGTGCTGGCTTGGCCACGCAACAGCTTACAAAGCAGGAGGGAATATCTTGGCATATTTATTATTACAGTGGGGAATTTAGATAGTAACCCTAATGGCTCCTTGAGACAGGTAAAGAGAAAGGAACTGGGCAGCAGTACAGTTATCAACTGGGTTAGAGAAAGCACACAGAGTAAAGGATAATGAAGAGCATTTTACCAGGTATTTTAAGCAGGTTTATATTTTGCTGAAGACAGTAGGAGTTTTTTGAAACTAAGTACTTGTGGAAATTAAATCATTGCTTCATGCATTTAAACTGTACTCTTCACAAACCAGATTTCCCATTTTAAAACTTCTGATTTACCCACTTTAAACAAGGATATTTCAGAAACGCAAAGAAAGACTGTGTGCAATGGCTGAACCAAGCAAATTGCATATTTTGCATTAATTACTATAATGTGCTCTGCTTGTTGGTAATTTCTGTTGTATACAAAGGATGACAGTTGCAAAAAGTACCAACATCCCACATTCAAAAGAGATTCAGGAGTCTAATTGCATAGTCCAAAATGCTGAGACATTTACAAAGTAGAACTTGAAATCATCGTTCACTTCATTGTACTACAAAGCTTTGCCCTAAATCCTGCTCTGTGGCTTAGGTGTGGGCTGAAAATTGGAGAAAAAGGAAAGTACTTTTAGAGGTTCGTTGGTTCTTTGGACTTGGCATTCAAACATATGCATGCAGATAAACTCATCTGAATCTATTAATAAAAAAGATTTTGTTTTTTTCAGGGAAGAGCAGGTCTGTAAGCTTAGCTGAGAAAAAGTTTCCACAGTGTTTTTAGTAAAAAAAAAAAAAAGAACAGGTAATGAACAACACACAGTGAAGATGGGAAAAGGATCAAATTTCTGCTCATGAGAGAGAAGGCTGAGGGCAGGGTAGGCATGTCGGGCTGCAAGAGCAGGCACAGGACAGGACATGGACAGGCAGGGCAGCTGTCCTGGCCACTGTCTCTGTGGGGGCTCTGAGAGGGGCTAAATTACTGTCCCCAGGGAGCCTCCCCATCCTGGCCAAGTCAGGATACATTTTTATAGCCTTTCTTCAAGTGATAGCAATACTGGGGGGAGGGTCAAAAATGTGAGGGGGGAGAGGAAGCAGTTTCCAGTATTTGTCATTATTATAGGTTATATATACAGGAAGAAAGTTAATTAAGCTTTAAAAAATCCATCACACATCAATGGGTGCATTTTAATGAGTACAAAAAGTTGAGGTGTTTACTGCCAATTAAAGTGGTTTTTAAATAAGCATTAATTAACACAGAAATTCAGAAGAAAGTTATACCTTGTCAAAGAAAGGCCAGTGCAGTCTATGCCCACTTCTGCTCCCATTCATACTCAGATAGTAATTACCACCAACCCTATATTTTCCATAATAATGAGGACAGGCTGTCATGGCTGTCAAACAAAACATAACAGGAAAAAAAAAAAAAAGGTGCTGCACAAAAATACTCTTAAACTGAAGTAAACTTTTTTTTAGAGTCAAAGCCACAAGAGATAGCAGTGAGGAGTAAGGCAGCAAGTGGGGCAGTCAGACAACCATGCCTACACTTGGCTCCTTCCCAGGGAGTAGAGACTTTTCCACATGGGATGAAGCCTCCTCATACGGTCCAGTTGAAGAAAGACTGAAGAAAGGTTAAGGAACAAGCAGTTGTTTCATCCCTAGCACCGCGCCTCACGTAGGAGCTGGTTCCACTGTGAAAGCCAGAGGAGCTGTTTTTTCCCCACAAACAAGCACTGACAGACTCACTCCTTGTTTCCCAAAGTCAGGTCAAAGCAACCACTGCAGAAAAGTTCAGTTTGAACGTGTACTTCCAGTTGGTGCAACTGGTGGCATGGAAAACAGTACAACTGTCACTTTTGTCACTTCTTGATTGTTTAAGAATTTCTTCATAACTGTTAGGAGTGTCAGCTCTACTTCAGCTAGTGTTGGCCCCTGAGCAGTGAGCAAAGGAAGTGAATACTCCCACTGTTAGTCAGGTATGTGTTTAAATATCATAGGAAAACCTTCCCTCTCCTGAAATGCCTCTTAAGCACCAAATAAGGTTTTCAGACTGCCTTACTGAAAATGGTTGCTTTCCTCAGTTCTCCAACTGTGAAGGGACAAGAGCTGTACTGTCTTTTCAGCTGATAGCAAAGGCAGGTCCCATTCGCAGTACCCTAACAAGTTTTGGACAAATCTTTGGTGTAGTGCTTTTAAAATTAATTAAAAAAAAAAAAAGGTAAAACAAAGAAATATAGACAAGTATATGATATGCACAGATACTGTGTCCCTGACCCTTGGCACTTTGCTGGTGTGAGTTGTGTCACTCAGACAGTGTGCAGCCTCTCTATAGTGCCTTTTTCCTATTCCACATCCTCAGGCGATATCTGCAGTGAAATAAAGAAGGAGAACATTAGAGGCCATGAAAGTGTTGTTAAACTTAGCTGGACAGGGCCTTCAGATCTCACACTAATCTTTCTAACATATCTGATGGGGCTACAGAGGAATATTTTATTGCTAGAAATAGTTGAGCGATTACTTCAGAGAAAGGACGGACGTAACACAAAAGAGTTTCCAAGTACCGACAGGAAGGAGTGTTGCTCATGCAAAATTCCACATTAGGCTCTACAAAAATAATGAAAACAACCACCGGTCCTTGTGATGTCTGAACTCCCCGACACTGATATATGGACAGGGGAACAGAGGAGGAAAAAGACAGAGAGAGCAAAGCAAATACTCTAGGATGCTTATGAGCAGAATACAGGAGCCAAGTGTCACAAGGTGACCCTTTGTGTTTGCACTGAAATTTGACCACTCCACACGAAATTCCTTTAACGGCTTTTACCTGGTTTGAGTATTGTTTATAATGGCTATTTCTCACAGCATTGTGACATTTAATTCTGTTTAATCAAAACTTCATAGAAGGAGTTACAATTCTAATTACTACAAAAACCATTGTAACACACTTACGTTTTCCTTAGATGGATTTGACCCAGCTCTGATTAAGGGCCATAATAAATAAGCTTTGTGCATACAGAGGCACATCAGGAATACAGCTTGCTTCACAACAAATGACCTGCACACATCCAAGGAAAACGCTCTCTCCACGATGACTGCAAAAGAGCCCTGTCACATCCCATGCTAGAAAACCTCTCAGACTTCCTGGCAGCAGAGGTGCCCAGTGCTCAGGGTAGATCTGCTGTACGTCATCCTCTGGGACTCCCACCGCAGCGACACCTGGACACCAGCACATGGGGTTTTCATCATTCAGGAACAAGAAAAACAAGGGAGAAGGTTGTTGTAGATATAAATCATCTACATCTTTCTTACCAGGATGAGCATGGCACTGGGCTGGGAAGCACCTGGTACATAAAGAGAGACTGAAGAGCTCAATCCCAGCATGATCAATAGTACCAAACATTGTGGCTTCAGCCCCATTTCTTCAGGCTCTCTGATGTGAGGCTATTTGAACTGTCAGGTCTCTAAGGATATTCCTCCCTTCAGGCTTGCAGATGCGTTGTACAAGACCATAATGTAAAGACAAAATATTGGTCTCTCTCTGAACACAGAACAGGATTTGTTCTCTTATCCATCAGACTCTTGTTTTGGTGTCCTTCATCAGTTGGTCCAATTCATATTTGGTTGGAATGGGGACAACACTGGCCCCACTACTAGTAGGAATCATTTGTGCTTTGGGTTTTATACCATGAAAAAAGTTAGCCTCTATCCAAAAATCCTGTTTAAAAAAACAATGGTAACAACAGTCATAATACCGACAGCAGGGTTCAAAGGTGGAAACCTGAAGAAACCTGAGCTTCTTTCAGCCATCTTCTGGAAGCTCTATGGACCCAGCTCTGAAGGTGGACTCCAAATTCAACCAAATATGTCAGATCACTGCAGTTAGTCTTTTATAATGATGAAATATGAAAGACAGAAGGAAATTTTTTGTTTAAAAAGGCCTATGGCTGAAGGTTGGCTTATGCCCTAAGCTGAAAGTGTTTCTGTTTCTTCCACAGCTCTTAACTATTTTCAAGGTGCTGGGATTTTTTAAAATATCTCTCATTCCTCTAGAAATACTTTAATAGCCAAATAAACTTGTACAGCTCTTGAGCCTCTATATATAAGTTATAGGGATATACTAAAAAGAAGGGAACATGCTTTTTTTAAACGTGTATGGAATGAAAGCCAACATTTCTGCAGCAAACCACCCTTTTGGTGGCTAGGAGACAAGTGAGAACCAAGTCCCCTTGGAAAAAGACCGAAAAATAAATGAGAGTCAAAACTACTGTCACGTAAAAGATAAAAACAACATTCAATCAATTAGCTGGTTATAAACAGAAACTCCCCAGGAAACATACATATGGAGAGAGGAGGAGGAGGAGGAGGAGGTGGTATTCCCTTGGAAGTAATGTAGGAGCTGTCCAGGCTCCTAATGCTTCGAGTGAAGCTGCCTGGTCTGGCCAACAGGCAAAGTTATGCCATACTCATAAGACTATGTTTATGCTGGTTTTTTTAGTTAAATCAATGCAAAAAAGGTATCTGTATTCTCTGAAATCAATGGAAACCTTACTTCTTCTGTATGCTGATCTCTGCAGCCTCATCAAAAATAGATGGCCAGGTTAAATATCCTTCCATAGGATACCAGTGTCATCACACAAGTGTAAATCCCATTATAACTAATGTCTTGCACCAACACCAGTACCTAAAAAATGAAAATGTCAGACAATATTGGCTTCCCCTGCACTTACTAGGAAACTGATAAAAAGTCTCAAAAACTGGCAGCACCATCAGATTCAGCTCTATCTGTAGTTATAGCCATAGGACAGACAGCTTGCCTGTTGCCGACCACTTCAAGCATCCACAGCTTTATTTGTGATCCTGAAAGAAGTGTACATCTCCTTCACAGCCACATAAACATACAGTGACTGATCTCTCTAGAAACCAACTTGACAGTTTAAATCTTTTGCCCAGCTGAAGAATAGGTTCCCCTTTCAGTGAGACCTTCTCTTTTGGTCACCTCTCAATAACATAACCTTTGATTAGAAAATTACTCACACACCAGAAACATTTTGAAAAGACCACAGAGGTGCCACACTGTAAAGAGGGTCTGAAGAAAATCTCAAAAGGCATCTCTCTTTTTTCCCATTGACTGTGTGGCAGAAGCCCTGACTTACACCACTCTGCTTATTTAAGTGACAAAGGTCAACTCAAAATTTCCAAAACGGAAACGAATCTTTAATTTTAGATACTACATTTCCAGAGATGAGGCCAACAATGTGACAAGATAGTATGCTGGTATGAAGGTGGATATTATTGTGAAATGGGAGGGAGGTCAAAAAGTCACCCTCTGAGCTACGGACAGGAGGCAACCAGTAGCACAGGTTCCATACCCCCGTGCCAGAAAAGCCAAACCAAAACACACATCCTCACGTGCCTTCACACACATGCTGTAAACCAAGGTGTGGGACTCCTATAGGGCCTGTGCCAGTGCTGGTGTCACATCCCAGACAGGACCTAAGGTCCGCCAAGAGAGCTGCTACCTCTATTGTAAAACCAGCCTGCCAGATTTTTTATTTGAAAGCCAAAAATTACACACCTTTTAGAGAAAAAAAGAAAATCTAATTGACCATAATAAAAAAATAGAGTAATCTATTTCCAAGAGGGTTAGAATAAAAAGACACCCTGAAACCTTCACGTGAAACAGCTCTAAGCATTTAAAGGTTTCTCATGTGTTGTATTGTAAAACAGCAGCTCATTCTTTTCAGAGCAGCAGAGGTAAGAGCACACAAATGATTAAACAAGCAGGTTTAACTATCTTGCACTGACGAGGAATTTGTCAACATGGGCTTGGTATTTATGCAGCTCTGCAGCAAATACTGTACGGCTGCAGGAGTCAAACAGCTGTCTGTCAATAAAGCTATTCTCCTCGCTGGAACATAATAGCACAGACTCAACATGACCCTCAGAGGCATCTTTAAACTGCCTGGCTGTCTCCTCCTTCCCCATCCCTCCAGAGTCCTTCACCAGCAAGCTCTGAATTAAAAGGGGGGCGTGGGGGGGGGAAGCAACAACCACATATTAGAGTCTTTTCTGTCCATCTTAATATTAAAAGTGACTTAACCCTGGGCAAGTCAGCCTACAAGCCTGAGCTAAAACAAAGTTAGGGAAAGACAGCTTTGATTCACAGCACGTGATGGGCTACTGACAATCCCTTTTAATAGAGCTTGCAACATTAATGTAGCCAGAGCCACATGTGACACCCATTAGGGCCACGGAGAGCTCCCACGCATATATTTCAAGGAAGCAGTAGATTCCCCGGTCCCAGAAGCTGTCTTCATTACAAAAGTCTAATGCATTTTTTATTATTCAGCCTTCAGTGGAAATGTCACCTTTCTAAAGCAAGCTGTTATCATGTGTTTCCCATGCCAAACACATGGCCTCTAAGGAGAGGGTTTTATCTCTACATTTTTAGTGATTTGTATTTCTCTTTCAAGGAGCTCCATGCCTTAAGGCACCTGAAACGCTCACAGCACAAGAAGGTGAGGTTACACAAGATCCTGCTGAAGAGGACAAAATAAAACCCAGGGCCAGGAGTCGGCACGGCTTCCAACAGTAGTCACTCTACCCGATAATTCACCTCCTTTAGGAGATTTAATTATTATCCATTTTCTTGGTTAGGACCATATTCTCAAAGAAGCAGGGCGCCCACCAAGCGCTGCCGCCGCCGCATGACAGGCAGTGGCACAGCCAGCACCACTGCCCCGGCGCCTGCCAACCAGCCAGATGCTGCCACATATTGGCATCTGGGGCCTGGAAAAGCAACTGCAGTCTCCGTTTGGCGGCGAATCCTGACCCCGACGACTGAAGGAGACAAAAGGAAGATAGACGGGAGAGGGGGGCGGAAATCTCTCCTGACAATTTCACTGGTAAAGATTTAGACAAAAACCTATTGTTTCATCCCTCTCCAAATGAATAAGTTTTGGAGAGGAGAAGAAAAAAAAACCCACCCGGCACATTCTAAATGCTGTCAGAGTCCAGGGTGCAAGGACAAGGGATTATTTATGAAAAGAAATAATGAGGAAACCAGATGCCTGCCTTTCTCAGCCCTCTGCGCTCCAGTCACTCTAACGGGGCATGTGCAACGCTGCTCATCAAAGACTTCTCAGCCTTAAAACGCAGAGCAGGCGCTAACTAACTCTTCCCATCTCTGCCACTTTGCAAAATGCCCTCCCTGTTTTCCAGGGAGGCTCACACAGTCCACCAGCGGCAAAGCAAGGGCTGAGGAAGAAGAATTGCAGACCTCACTCCAGCCAGGGACAGTAACTGGACAGCCATATTAACTGCACCCACCAGAATAGCAAATAAAATAAAACAACACAACACACACCACCACCCCCCAAAAACAAACAAACAAAAAACCAAAAAAAAACACAAAGAAAAAACAACCACCACACACAAAAAAAAATCAGAACAAAAGACCAAAGAAAGAGAACAGCTTATTTCACTAACACGAAGGCTAAAACTACATGGGAACACTCAACGTAGGAAAGCAAACAAGCTCCCTAGACCCGTTTCCATGAAATTGGAAACATTCTTTCTGTAATTGAAGGGTAAGCTCCTGACCCCAGCAAAGCCAATGTGAAAACTCACAGTGATGTTAATGGGACTGGAACTTCACACTGTGCAGTTATTTTACCCTAGAAAGGTGATTAACTCAAGACTCTGTAGTATCACAGAGCACCTGATGAGGGACCTGCAAGAAGCCAGAGCAGCTAAGGTCCTTCTCATGGGAACTTACTTCATCCTGCCTGGTTTGCTGGGCCAGGCAGAACACCATGAGAGACCAGGGGCTGATCGCAGAGGAGTTCTCTGAGGCCAAGGCAGGCATGAAGCTGGAAAGGAAGGAGACCAAGGCAGCAGAGTAGCAAATTTTCAAATCTGGAGAAAGGATATATGCCACTTGGCTCATGATCCACACTGCTGAAGTACCTCCTCTCCATGCCTGGTTCGTAAAGCAAGATTATGAGCTGGCAAATGTCAGACCACAGAGCACAAGCAAGACCCCAAGTGGAGCATAGCTGGCCAGCATCATGCTCTAAATCATGGCGCAGCACTGGTCCCTCTCATGGAGGCTCCTTCCTCGTTATCCCACCACTGTGCAAGGTGCCATAAAACTCCCATTACTCACAAGCTGCTGGGATAACCAATTTCCTAACGCTTTTACAATCCCTGTGCTTTCATTTTGTGGGAGTAATCCTCTCTCTGCTTTCATCACTATGTGGGGATAACAGCTGTATCTAATAATCTACTCCTGTGTCCCAGTATTTTGGGGCAACATTTCAGAATCAAAAGCACAGAAAGGGCAAGAAAATCTGTGACCAAGGCTGAAGGATGTAACACAGGACATGGATGAAGACAGCTGGGCAAAGCTAGAAAATATCCTGGAAATAAATAGCTCAGCTATGGAGGGGGATGGGAGAAACTGGCAGAAGTGAGGTTGTACCAAGGCAAAATGTCTCTTGCCTCCAAGGCAAAGCATAAAGAGGTGAGCAAGGCTAAGAGATCACTGACCTCAACAACATCTGTTCTTTCCTTGGCTAGTCCATCTTCATCCAGCTCTACCACTTGCCAACTGGCTGGTCTAGCTTTATAGCCCCCAGAAGGAGTTCTCCCAAACTTGCCAACTTTAGGATCTCAACAGAAAAGTATCAAGGTAACCACCTGCAGCCTTCCCAAGAGGACAGCAATTCCCCACTGCCCAGCCTTGCACACTTCCCCAGCCCTCCCGTGCCTCACAGTACCACTGCAGTCATCTGGCAGCAGCTCTAATCCCTCCTGATGGGTCCCTGGGCCAAGAAGACAGAGACAGAGCTGTCTTTGGAGAAGGAGAGCCTCTGCTCTGCCAAGAGACAGTGAGGTCCTGTTGGGGCAGCACATCAAGCTGTCACCCGCTGCCAGGAGTCTGGAGCATCCTCTCTGCTGCACCCTGATTAGCCTCCTCTGCCCAGCAGCAGGGGTGCAGGAGATTTCACCGCACGGCCCTAGCAGACGGTGGGATCACTTCCATCGCTTTGCCCCTCAGAAGTTGAGATTTTCTTTAGGACACTGCAACCTTTGGGCCAGGGCTCCACAGCTCTGCTCACACAGATGGCTCAGGAAGCAACCAGCCCTCCACCGGCCCCACGGCGCAGCAGACAGCCATGTGCTGCCAGTCCAAACCACTGCTGCCAGCAGCAGCTGCTCGGCACCTTTTATACAAGTCCCATTCCCCCTCTGGGAGTTGGCTCTGCCACCCCTTCCCAAACAGCAGCTGGAGCCACACAAGGCACCCTGTCCTGGGGGCTGCCTCAGCCCCTCATGCACATCCTACACCCTCGCTGTGGCTGCCAGGCCTCCGCAGCTGCTTGGCCCAGTCCCTCGCTCCCCCATCTCACCCCCTCGCCCCTTCACCTAAGCAGAAGCTGTGCCCCAGCTGGGTGACCTTGTCAAGGCACTTGTCCTCCTGCAGCACCCGCATACAGTCCAGCCCCAGAGGTGCAACTACACAGAAAGTCCTCAAGCATTCGGGATGGCCAAAGCCCCAGGTCTGGTCTGGTCCTCACTAAGCCCCAGCCTACCATTTATTGGTGGGCATACACTAAACAATGACCATTAACGTGCGTGGTGCCACATGCCGCTGCAGAGAGAGAGCCCATGGGAGGTCTGGCCCACCACACCAGGCAGGAGTCTGCTGGGCAGGAGCATGGCCGAAGCCACACAAAATGCCTCTCCGGCAGCATCTCCAACAGTACCCCAAAGACACCATGCAGCGAGACCAGGCAGCCCTGACATAACAAGCTGCTGAGGTGGGGGACTGGGCCGCACTTAACAGGGCGCTGCTGCAGGCAAAGAAATCCTGTCCACCAAACATCTTGGAGCCTGCAAAAACCCATGGAGCTCTGATTTGAAAGCTACCTACAGCTCAGAAGATGCACAGAGCTGAGGGCCAGCTGGGAGAGGTGCTCTGCAGCCGCAGATGCTGCTGACTGGATGAGGACATTGGGGTGTTCAGACCCAGACAGACCAGTCGCAGGCTCACACGGAGCGTGTGGCCAGGCAGCAGCCCCGAGCCACAGCGCTCAGCTCACAGCAAAGCCCTCACAGAAAGCACAAACCCAAAGAAATCAACAAATGTACTTTTTCATTTTATTGCTAAAATCCCTACCATAAATCTCACCAGAGAGGAAGTTTCTGTTTCTCCAGCTTCCTACTCAGTGTCCTTGAGAAAACAAATGACACCACACTAAAATAAAAAAAAAAAATCCCATAGTGGTTTACTTCACACTTCCCTGTACCTTGTTATGCTGAGTGCTTCATTTAGAGAGGGCTGACCTGCCCAGCCTTCTTCATCCCAGTGCCCTTCGCCGCAGGGACACACCAAGGAACAGGTTTAGCACTGGAGAGAGGAGCCGGGTGGATGTTCCAGCGAGGGTAACCCTGCCGACTCAGCATCCCAAAGGTGTGCGGAGAGTCAGCGTGACAGTGACTGCTGTCTGCGAGGTGATTTTCAACAGGAGATATAGGAGCGCTGCTACAAGCACAGAAGCTGCGAATACAGCCATTCAAAGTTATGCCCCTTGCATTTCATGAAATGCAATTTCTTCTGTGAGTCTGGGCAGGTTCCTTGCCTCACCTCACAGCAATTCCACCCAGTGGAAGCCTTCAAATATTTTGTCTCCCAGTTTTTCCTAGTAGGACAAAAGAACATTACAGAGTGGTTCGACTGGGTGCAATGAATTACCATTTCGAGACGCCCTAAGCGTGTCATCTGCCTTAGCTGAATACCAACAGGAGAATAGGTAAATAAATCTACAGGTTTATTTTACTGTGTTTTACATAAACCATCACTAATTCCTGTGAACAAAAAGGCACTGATTTGTTTTGCTATTAGTCATTAGGTGTAACAGAAGGAAGTGGGAATGGATGGTCAGCCAAATGGAGATGTGCACCACAGGGCTTCAGAAGAGGCACCAAAAAGAATGTATCTAGGACATTTCAAGTCATTAAAGCCAAGGGCAAAAAGCATTGATCAGATAAGAAGGTGAGTCTTCAAGAACTAAACATAAAGTTCAGAAATGCAAAGTCTGAATTAGGCTTGAAAGGTTTTGTTTATTAAAGGAATACATGTAAACACTAATACAACATAATGCATGTTCAAAGAAAAAAAACAAAGATAAGAGGCAGGATTGTTTTTGTGCAATAAACTCAAGACTGTGCTTCCCTTGACAAAACCATTAGCTGAGTCATTGGTAATGTTACAGAAACCTGTAGCATCTCAAATGTTCATTTCTGGCAAGTCATCTTGCCAAGTGTCCTAATCCTTCCACTCTCTGGGGTCTAGATTTCCTCACTACTAACATACTTGAAAAAGAATATTTTGGTGTCATTAATTAAACTGAATGCTTTGCAGTGAGAGTGATTGGTTGTCTGGTTTCTGCTAGAACAGGGTTTTCCTTCTGCTGCTCACAGAAACCAGCTCGTGCTCCTGCGCTGTCTTATCCTGCCTTTGCTTGCAACCGGCACACAGGCACAACCTGAACAAGGGAGTATTTCAAAGGAACATGGAAAATACTTTTTTTTTTTACAGTTATCACCAGGTATATGCAATGGGACAGATCAACACGGGCAACAACATTATCTAGTGGTTAGGCTAGAGAGGCTCAGGGATGGAGTCAGGTGGCTAAATGGAGGGAGGCTTCCCTTGAGCAGTGAGCCCTCTCCAAAGTCACAGCCAGGGCAGTGCTGGAAGGAAGCTCCGGATCAGCTTGGTCTCTGCATTAGAGATTTCCGACCCGATGGGCGCAGGAAGTTGTTCCTGTGGCTCACCTGAGGGAGTTCCTGTTATGAAGCCAGAGGGTGGTAGGTTGAAACACAGTTTCTGAAAGTGATGTAATCTTGGACAGCACTCCGTAGGCAGTGATACTAGTGACCTGGTTACAACCTGCAGTGTTGTGACAGCCCCTCTGCTGGCCTAGCGATCACAAGAAAGGGAAGACAAAAAAAAAGAAAAAAAAAAAAGAGGGGAGTGGAATAATTTAAAAAGGAAAAAAAAAGTTTCCAGATTTCCTTTGTTTAAGTGAAGCATTTTCCTTTTCCACTTTATTTGAATACACCGACTGGTGTCTAACAGATGGAGATTGTGCAGATGCACTTTTGGGAGTGCCCATAAAATACACTGCTAAAATACAAATGGAGGGATACTTTTTTTTTTTTTGAGTTGTAAATTCAATAATCATTGCTGTCACCTCACTTTCCCAAAGGAATTTGCCCTTTGTTCTCCGGATAAAGCTGGGGAGAAGAAAAAGAGAAAAAAAAAAGAGCGTGAGCAAAGGGAACATTTAGGAAAAAACCCACAGATCCATAATCTGTACAGGCATTGCAGTACATCGGGAACCCATGCAAGCATGGCTGCTTAGCAGTAACAGCAGTGCTCAGCAAAATATTCTGCATGTCCTGTATTCTTCTCCCATTCTCCAGACCTTTCTAACAAACAAACAGGTCAGCTAATTGGCTCATGCCCAAGTCTTACCCACTAGGGTTTGCTCAGAGATGTCACTTAGTCATTTGGCATGAGCAAATCCCAGGCTTCTTCCTGTTCAAGCAGCAGAGTGGGTGAAGGCTTTCTCTGATTTATTAAGACTATTAACAAACAAACAGGGGAGTTCAGAAGCTTCCTCAAGCACAAGAACATGAGCAGAAAGGTTTTTTCCTGAAGTATCAGCTAAAAATAGGACACTTAGAGGAAGTAAAGTTCATTAAGTGATAAAGCAGTGGCTGCAGTGATGAGAGAAGAGTTTTTTCCTTTTTTATCTATACATTTATTTAGTGTTACGTTTTCTTGCTCCTTATGAGAGTGCTAAAGCAGTGTTTATCCGGCTGAGGAAGAGATTTCCCTTTCTGTAGTGACTTTATAGGTAGCTCATCAAATACAACAGAGTCAAGAGTTTTAAAAGACATAGCCAGCCAACAAAGTACAACATCTGACAGCATTATTTGCCTTTTATATGCTCCTTCCAGAGTGGGAAATGATATGCTATTTCAAGACACATTCCACAGTATTATGCAACAGCTTTCTTAATTTTTAATGGATATATTATTTTTAATGTCAACTTTTGCATAAAGCATATTAGTATTTTATTTAGCATATACCATTAATAAATTATTTGTTTCTTCTTTCTCCACCCTCCCAAAGAGCTGCACTTAGCATAGGGAAATGGTCTATTGACACTATAAAAAAATACTTTCAACTGGCACAGTCTGTAGACACTTCCAACATTAGACAAACCATCAGGAGGACATTCCTGTTTCTACTCAGCTGAACAAGCTGGCAGTGCTAAACATGCTGCCCAGGAGTTGCCTCACAAACCTCCCTTTGATGAAAGGACTTACACACACATAGCAACCAGTTGTCATAAAAATAAGTCAGTACCCTGTACAACCAGTGATTCCTGTTAAAAGTGTTCACTTTTGGCCCAATTGCTCCAGCATCCTTTAGCCACCACATCCAAACGGTTTGAGACATCCAAAGGAAGCAAGTAAGGGTGCTCCTGTGCCAGAGAAACTTGTCCAGTTGACCTGAGTTTGTTCAGAGGGCACGTGTCTCTCATCTCTGCAGATCTGCCCATTCTATAAGGGCAAAAAATGGATGAGATTTGATGTCTTCAACACCAGCAACGCCAGCACCAAGACGCTCCGCAGGATTAAACTGCAAAAGCTTGATATAAAAGAAACATATATATGATTCAGTGAGTAAGAACAAAAAACAACTGCTTAAAAGTTCCAGAAAGGTCTAAGGTAAGGGACATCCTACTGTTTTCCTGCTCTATGAATTACTTTCAAGAGTGCAAAAGCATACTTGAAATTCCTAAAATCAAGTAAAAGGAAGAAGACTCTCCTTTCCTTGAGTCTCAGTGTTACAGTCTTCAGAGACTACTGATCACAGCATGCAATTCCCCAAAGCACTGCACACTGGGACTTCATTTTAAGTGTAACCTCATTTAAAAAAGAGACAGCAGCAGCCTGAGCCTGCATCAGTAGAACTCTGGACACTGCGTTTGTTCATGTTAACCTTTGCTCACACCACTGCGTTCTGGCTACATCGGGGATAGTGGTCTGTAACTTTCCATTTCATAAACTGTGAGTTGGTACTAAAATATCAGGATAACATAGCCAGTCCTCTATTTCCTAAAAAAAAAAAAAAAAAAAAAAGTTTTAGAGAGTCCTACAAATGGCCTAAAACTGAAAAATCAAAACCCCAGTGAAAGAAACAAAACAGTGTAATGGTTTAATGGAAATTTCCTGAAATTCAGTACCTCATTTGCTTTTTAGTTGTACATCACATGCTGAATTCATGTGAAAAGGAAATCACAATATTTACATCTGTTTAAAGATACCAATCCATATAAAAGGGAATGCAAAGATAAACTCCAAAGAGACTAATAAAGGCACACAAAAATATTTTGCAGTTTTAGAGAACTGTTTATACTCTATTCAATTACAGCCAGTACAAAGGCACGATTTCTTTCTTGCAACAGCTATTAGGGTAACTTCTCCCAGTTGTCACTTGGAAAAAGGTGTATTCATATCTTGATGCAGTCAACATCTAAGAGAGCCTACATCCATAAACATAGGAATTTTCACATTTTAAGATGGCTCAGTTATTTGCAGTCATAATGTCACATAGTAAAGGTAACTTGCTGACAGCGAATGGTGCTGCTCCAGTATCTCCCACAAGCCAGCACACACACACAGATGCAGCCAGGGTGCCTCTGCCTTCTGCTGAAATGCAAGAAGCACCAGCATAGGGAAAGTAAGCATGGTCACTTATTTTCTGGAGTTTGTCCTTCCAGCAGAACTTTAATCTTAGAAAACAAATGCAACACAAACTGCAACTATTGAAAAGTCACGTTGCATATGTTGTTGGTAGAAAAACCTGATGGTGCCTGAAAAAAATATTGGGTGCAAAATACCAAACAAACATTAAGAAATGCCCAAAACTTCATCTTTCACCAGAAATAAAGAGATCTCTGTTTTCTTAGACACTGGCTAAATGAAGAAGGTGTTTACAATTAAGTCACCTGGACTGGAAGCCACAGCAGGAGACAACTCCTGACTCAATTTTTTGTATAGCTGAACATTGATTCTGGAGAGTTATTCTGTGATGTTTTGACCTGTTTCCCCTTGGCAGAGGGGGGAAGGAAAGTCACAATGACAAATTGCTATCCATGCCAAGAGAGCTCTCTTCCTTTTCCTGACAAGGCTTCCTCAGCAATGAATGGCAGCTTCCTTGGATAGTCACACAACAAAAATGTGATTTACTGCTTCATACAGCCAAACCTCCCCCAGATAAGTCACCACCCTACGCTAGACAGCTTGACCTAACAGGCACTGGGGAGAAAAAATTGGCCTTGTAACATAGCTGCGAGTGGTAGAAATACATTTGCTACTTAAACCACAAGTGGCAAAAGAGACACTCTTTGGCATATGTGATAATAGGCAATACATTAGTCTACCGTGAAAAACAATCCTACACTGGCAGGGAAACATGAACTGGACAACTCCATTTGTCTTCTCGTCTTAATGGGAAGAATTCCCTTCATTAAGTGTTGTTTCGCTTTCCCTCAGCCATTTGTGTTCTATAGCACCTGTGGGTAAGGGTAACAATTTGCTACCATCTAACAACATAAATGCAGATTACATAAAAATGGGATTTTTCTTCAGTCATTTCCCTTTCTACCTTTGCCAGAAACACACAGACACATGCTTTCACCTTCAGTGACTTCATGTCACCTAGTCAAAATAGGTGGCATCCAAACATCTAGTTCCATTTCCACTAATCATTTCACAGTAATGGCACAGAAATCTATCTGTCACTGGGTCTTTTGACTCACTGAATTTTCAAAATCTCTTTCCTTCGTTTTCCTCAAGAACTACTTTTGCCACTCTGTTCTGTTAAAAACTTCATCTAAGTGTTGTCATTATTTATGCATCAACTAGCAATATATTCTTCAAAGCCAAGCAGCACAGTTCACATGTATCACTTATTCTTCTCAAGTGGAACAGGTCAGATCTAGACACCACTTCCTCACAGTTACATCAAAATTAACTAGAAGGAAGATCATACTACCTGAATTTCAAGACCCTGTACTGGAAGTTCAGCCATGAATACCTAACTAAGAGTAAACTAAAACCATCAGACAATACTATTTCCAGTAGGCTGAAAATGGTGTATCAGTCTGGAAGCTTGTCTATATTTTACAGATTTCTACTCTGCCTTTCATCCAACCTACCAGTTACCTTCTCACTACAGAAGTCATTGTATTCACAGTACTTTTCCTAACAAATGGCATCCAGAAGGTTTCCTGGAGAACAGCTACAGATTTTCAACCGCGCCAAGGTCATAACTTCTAATCAGTGTGTTACAGGTTTCATAGTACTTTGAGCTGTCTTTCTGAATTGGTATAAAAACTTTTTAGATTAATTCATGACAAATATTTCCACAAGCATTTAGGGCAGAACTTCTAAAATGCTCATGCATCACCAGCAGGTGTTTCCAAAGCACTCAGCATTTGCCAAGCTTGTTCTTTGAAGAAATGGCAAAGCACTCTAGTTTTCTACAGACACACCACAGGCAGGAGAAGTCAAACGTTTCCAGATGCAACAAGACAACTGGGCAAAATTCATCAGCCCTGACAAAAGAGCCATCCACGTTCCTACCAGCAGCTTTCTCTTTCTACATTTACTTCACCAGACCAACTCAGGTAGGTAAGTATTTGTCCCATCTACACGTGTACATATAGAAAACAAATTTTCCCCTCACTTACTTGCTGAATCAGTGATCTGGCTTCCTTCGATACATGGTCTGGTATACTCAAAGAAGTGTGAGTATTTATTCCTGATGGATGGCACTCAACCAGAGACTGGAGAAGAAAAGGAAAATAAGGGAAAAAAAATCAAAACAGGCAGACACAACTATTAATTTAAAAACTGTAGTGTTGGATTATCTCCTAGTATACATGCAAACAGCTGAAATTTCAGTGCTTCCTAGTATGAGGTACTGATTTGGGGAGGAATGTCTACAGGCACTTATGTCCTGCAGATACAGCTGTAGAACATTTACGTCTTAGAGCTTCTGTTCTATTTCTCAAACTTGAAGAGTCTGGGAATTTGGTGGACTTTGCTTCTTTGTTCAGAACTGCAAACCAATCTCCGGTTTGATTTGGCTGAGCAATCCTTGTGTCAAAATACTGAATTAATGTCTAACAGCAACATATGGCTTCTGCGCAGTCCCAGGAAATAATACTGAAACTAGCAGAGCAAAATTTTTGTAGAAGTACAGGTGGAATCTTAGAGAACTTTGATTTCACTGTGGTTAAGAGGGCAGAATGGTTTAGGTTCTTTTTTCAGTCTTGAGTTTGATAAGGCTTTACCAAGCTGTTCTACTGAAGCTTGAGCATGTCCTGTTTCTTTGGTCTCAAGACTAAGTAAATTGAGAGTACTCAAGTTGGCAAAACACATGAGAGAGACAAGCAAGGGAACCACAACTGGGCATACCACTTGTGAGAAACTACTGGCCAAGAAGTCAGTTTAATTAAGTAACTAGCCCCCAGCCTTACCTTCCCAGTGAGGAGTTCAAAAAGAATGGCACCCAGGCTCCACCAGTCACAGGCTTCTGTCTCTTCTAGGATAGCACCAACCTCTAAACACGAGACATTTCAATTAATATTAAAAAGGTCAGTTACTCCTTCAAAATTAACATATATTTACAAGGTGACTGCTTAATGCTGACAGAACATATACTAAATACCACAGAGCTTTCATTATGCCTGCAATTTAGTTAGCCCTTTAGCCACCTACAGATTGCATTGTTCAAACACAGCAGCACTATACATTTCATGCATAATTTGCCTTTTCCATGCACACACAGGCACTTTCAAGACTTCTAGGCATTACAGTTATGATTTTTCTATACTGGACAAAACTGGACAGCGACAGACAGTAAAGCAAAACATATTTAGAGAATTTACTGTGGTCAGAAGAGCTGGACTGACCAGAGTGGCCTGAAGTATCCATAAAAGCAGCACAAGAGAGGTTGTAATAGCCTACTGCATGCCTCAATTTTGTCTTAGAGGGCAGGATTTGTCTCATGGCTAATCTATTCCCTTTCACTGGGATCACCACAGGAGGCTCTTCACAACAGCCACTCTGGTCTCAGACATGTTAAATCTATTTCACATAGCATAACCACAGCCAGTAACTATGTATTGTGGCAGTTCAGCCCAAACTGTACCTCTGTATGAAAAGTTGTTTTCCCTTGCACCCAGCAAGCACCCAAGACTGCTATTGCTGTACATGCACAAGGGACAGTGAAGAGGGGAGATGGGAGTGACAGAGATATTCAGTAGCATGATGCATGCAGAAAAATTGGCCTTCACTGACTCAGGGTTTAAACCACAAAAATTATTAAATACAAATACACCACGCTGTCTGCTCTAAAACAGGCAGAAAAACAGATTGCAACGAAGATGAAATCTTCATTTTGACTGTCAAAAAAATGCAGAAGCTGCACTAAAATAGCTTTGGTGGCAAAAGCCACACCAGCTTCCCAGCAGAGGACAACAATTAGCATACAGCCATAAGCTGTTGCTGTGAAAAGCATTGCGGCATGTGTGGAAAAATCTTGCTCATCATTTTATGGAGCTTAGCATGAGCATGGCCAAGGAGAGCTACAGATGAGTCACTCTCCAGGGTCAGGGAGAGGAAGGTGTCAGTCCCAGCCCTCCCCAGATGCAGAGAGGCACACACATGCTGGGCACAGGGATGTGCAGAGGGCTGCCCCCTCGGGCAGCTGCCACACAAGCTGGAAGATGCTCAGCACCTTACTGAACTAGCCTGAGGTTGTCACTGCAAGAGCAACAAGGAAGGATGGCTCAGACATTGTTTCTTTAGGTAGGACATCCCTCACATTGAAAAGTTTACTACAGTTAATGGCCTCTGAATGACCAATACATCACTACAAGGGTGCCACACATCAGGATTTATTCCACTCCCTACAGATTAATACTCCTATCAGCATCAAGAAACTTTTACAGAGATATAACAGCAACCACACGAGTAACTGTATCAGCATAATTACATGCATTTTTAAAATGTTTTAAGATCTCAGGCAAGCATCCAGATGAAGCTGAAGCTATGGTAAATTGAGAAAATTTGTGTAAAAATCAAAATCTGTTCTTGCAATTTATTTTTAAAGCCCTTCAGAAAGGCAGACCTTGTAGTTAACTGTGTTTTAATAAAAGAAAAACAAAAAAAACCCCCGAAGTTGGGCCTTTCCACACAAACCAGCTGATGAAAGGTTTTCATAGCACCTCTCAGTGAAACCTACTGAATGGAAATGCCTTTCCAGTCTGATTGTGATTTCCTAGTGCTGTATATTGCAATAATGTACATTCAAAAACAAGATAACGTGAATGGAGAGTAAAATATAAACCCAAATACTTTAGATTTCTTTAGAGCAGAGCTTTCTTCCCAGTAAGTGATTATTTTTAATTGAATTCCACATTTATTTTAAAATAAGGACAACAAAGCCAAAAATTATTTAAGATTGACTATTACATTCTCAGTTCCTATAATACCATTAACTTCCCCACACTGACACATCTTAAAATTTTAGAATAATACTGCCACAAAAGGAGATAAACCATTCTTCCCTAAAGACATTCAGTGGGGATGGGCCTTATGAGTTACAGCCCAATAGAAAAAAAATATTGTAAAAAAAAAAAAAATAATTCAGAGCACAGGAAAAAGAAATTCTACCAAAAAAAAAAAATCTCAGTTTTGGTATTATTTCCTTCTATTTTGTCAATCACAGATGCTGATTCAGTTCTTTGAAGCATCAAAGTTACACTGCCTTCTTTCACAGAATCACACACTGTTCATTACAGGATGTCATTTTCTTCACTGATGAAGAAAATGGACAGAGTAAGAGTCAAAAAGTAAACTACAGTCCACTTCTCCAAAATTCAGCCTCATATTTTCAACTGTAAGAACACTTTCAATATATGCCCAGCCAAAACAAATGTCACTACAGTTCTTTTATCAGAGAAGCACTGAACTCTTCCACCCACTTTTGACCATGACCAAAATGACACAAGTGGGATAAATCAAGAACAGTCAAGTAACACAGATTTCTCCCAGGGCTGAAGGGCTCTGGCTGGGTTCTCAGGCACACAGCATAAACTGCACGACAAGTCATCTGAATCAACACAGAACAGAAAATGGAAAACTCAGCTGAGTATCTTTTTTTACAGAAAATAGATTTTAGCTCAACTTTTTTCCTATTATGCAATGTCTGCTTTCCTGATGCTTTCTCTAGGTTCCAAAGTTTCCTTATTTCAGGTTAAAATAAATGTTTTCCTTAAAAAAAAAATTAAAAAATGTGTATACTACAAATACACATGTGTTGTTTACATTTCTTTATTTCAAACAGGTTACATTACAATCATAGTAAGTTCAGGATACCACATCAATATTACTGCATTTTATCTTGACTACACATCATGGGAAAATCTAGAAACTATAGATTATTAAGTGCTTTTGAGGGACACAGAGTAGCTGGCTAATGTAATATACCACATAGGGCATATGCTTTTTTTAAAGCTTTAATATTACAATAAATCTGAACTACAATATCTGCCTTCACCAAGAAAACATTTTCATCTCGATCCATCAGCAAAGTAATTTAGACAATAAATGGTAGCGACACATAAGCTTAAGTAAATAACACAGGGATATTTGTGCCAAATCTTTCCTTCATGAACCTTGAAATCAAGGACCTTACCCAGATTTGTACAAAAATAAATGTGTGCACACATGTGCACAGTGTTGGTGCTTCTAGGAACAGTCGTACAAAATTTGCAGAAAAAAAGCATTTATATCATCCTCAAATAAAAAATCCTTTTAAACCAGAGAAATAATAAAGTAAGGTGAAGAAAAAGTCAGTAGCTCTTCCAACTTTACTGCAATTTCACTAAAGGGAAAGCTTTCCTCTTTCTCTCTTCCTGATGCACGGCCATGACATCCAGCACCAAGTAGCACAAGTCAACAGCAATGCTAGATTGCTGCACAAAAACAATCCCAAGAGCAGTCACTGGGATAACTGAAGGGAAGGAAATTTGTAAAATGCTATCAGTTTAGACAAAAACAGATGGGACAGGTAAACACCCTCACTACCCTGCACTCTCCTCCTTCCAGAGCAGCTGGTCTCAGCCGAAAGGCCATTTCTTTACGGTTTTCATACTTATCTCAATATTTGCATTGCACACAGTAATACCTTACTTCCTGATAAGGGATGCGTAGCTGACAACACTCTGTATTTTAAACTGAAGTGCCAGTTCTAAAGTAAAAAGCAGAACTTCACCTCTCCTGAACACACACCCTCAATAAAGTCATTGATGGTAAACCAAGGCTCATTTTCTCATTCTTTCTACAGCACCTTAACTTGAAATATACCTTTCATGCTGAAGGATTTCAAAGGCTTTTACTACCACACCTGCAACATTTTCTTCCAAAACCAGTTTCCTACAGGGCTGACAATAAGGCTTCACAACCAGCACACACAAATACTAGTTAACATGAAAGAAGTCAGGCTTAAAGGAGGACTTAGACATTCAGTGCACAACTCAGGCCAGACGGCTTCCGAATCACCAAGAACAAAAACTTGACCAAAAACTTTGTTGGACAAATGGTAATATCCAAAAAAAAAAGCATCTCAAGTCAGCTTACATGACAACAGGCTCTAGGTGGATGTACTGTTTCTCCAGACACCTAGGAGTCAGGATGGGCTTTGCACTGAGATGGTTTTCTTGGAATTAAGAGTGGATTGATAAGAATTCCAAAACCTGAGGAGGTCCTTTCCCTTACCCCTCATTTCAAGCAGAAACACCATACTTTCAAGTATCACTTCTGCACAAGGAGACCTCTATGAACTACCACGAGGTGTCTGAAACTGTTCAGGAGGAATTGGACTTGTTCAACATCCTGAAAACAAACACAATGTTTTCCCCTTCTGTGGACATTAAGATAAACAGTATTGCATGAAAAACCATTAGAGACGCTTTGGAAATTCTGTTTACCTTACATTCATTTAATTTTAAAAAATCACTATTTTATCATATTTTGATATCTATATATGTAAAGAACCATTTGCAGAGAGTCGAGTAAAGAGTCCAAGCTAATTTACTCTCAGCAAACTCAGTCAGCCAAGATATTGTAAGCTACAGTCACTAAACACATCGCACGAGCAATCTGGCCATAACGCTTTGCCTAAAATGTTTTAGCAATTTATAAAACACAGTATTTAACCATCTATAGTTAAGTATAAGAAGTTTATCATGGTCTTTAAACAATAAAGTAGTGAGGCAAGTCCAATGAACATCTGCTAAGATCAAATGGAGTATGAAAATAGGAAGTTTCATCTTAAAGTTGTTCAAAAACACATGAGCATCTATGTTCCTCTTTGGAAGAAATTTCCTCATGCCACTAAAAAAAAGAAAAAATAACAGAGGGAACTGTGTTCTTTCCTTCTTTTAGCAGCCCATGATGGAATCAAAACTTCCTCTTAATCATGTGACTAAAGAGACAAAGAAACTTATTACTGCTCTGTTATCAAAACAAAGCAAACACTAATTAATCTTTCAACTAGCTCCATTTATTTTCACAAGGCATCTTCTACACTGTCATCAAGTTTTAGCCTCATTTGTAACAACAATTAATAATAATAAAACACATAAACAAACCCAGGTAAAATACAGTTTCTTCTAGAGTTAACAACTGGCTTTTATGTCAGCCAGACTAAAACACCAGATTTTTACAAATCAACAGCTTTGGTACATCTTACTGCTTATTCTAGTTACAGAGCCTATGAAAGACCACAAGAAACACGTAGTGTACTCACAACAAGCCCGAGTGCCAAATCACATCAGATTCTTTTCAGAAAATACCTGATTCTCTCCCCAGACCTATGCTTTCAATTGCCTACTCCAAGTTCATGACATTTTGCTGTTCTGGGAGCAGTCAGTTGTCATTGTTTTCTGTGGGACACTCAAGTGGTTTTGGAGAGCTGTCCCACTCCAAATGGTTGTTGTAAAACTGTTACTCCCAGCCTCACAATAATCAGTACTTTTTCAGCACCTCCAGACCACCTTTCCTTGTTATTCAAGCCAGTCATATTTTTCATGCTAGTTTTTAGTCCTGTTTCCTATTGCCAGGGCTTTTTAAATCAGGCTAGGCCATCCTTCTGATTTTGATGCCCAAAGCTCCTTCACCTGCCCAGTGTTTTTCTTTTTAGGATTATCCTGAGACATTAATGTCACACAAAAAGCTAGGACAGAGTCAGAGATAAAAAGTAGAAAGTCCAGTCTTCCACTATTAACCACAAGATCAGCCCACCCCTCAACACCTCTCAGGGTCAATGGCACTTTAATCTACCACAGTTATTTTCCTTCTTAAACAATCTACTCAAATTAAATTACTATAATGCAGAACAGCAGATTTAATGAGTGCCTGCAAACTCCTATTGAAAAACACATACACAAATAACATGCAGGTTTTCCAGCATCAAATGTCTATTTGGTAAACAGAGGCAAATATTTTTTTTCCTTATTCAGTAAATAAAAATTATAGTATGAAGGCTAATAATAGCAACCTAGCAATTTTTATTTTCATGCCATATATTTTAGGTTATCAGCTGCACTTTGCATCTGTATATTCAATTGTTTAAGAGCAGAAGTGACATCTTCATTTGGGAGTACAAAAATCAGGTTGCACATTAAAATGTTTTTGCCCTTTCTTTGGGAAAAAATCCTGTACACACAAAACCTTCATTTTGCTTAGGTTTTGCATTATGAACAAGTAACAGCAGGTTATATAAAACCAAATTTACCACGTATTTATGTGTAGGTTTCTGTGAAGGTTAGTTTGTGTAAATAAGGCTTATTTACACAAACACAGCTTATGTGAAAGCATCAGAATAATACAGTGCATTACTGATGGCCAGTTTACTACTTATATTTTCTGTGAAGCTAAGATCCCTTTGGTTTTAGGATCTCAAGCAGCAAATCTCCAGTTTTTATTAAACACAGTCTGGTGAAAACTCGTTGTTTAAACAAGAAAAAAGACACTAAGGGCAGCCCAGTTCTGAAATCTCATCCTCCAAAAACAGGGATGCAACAGAACGCATCCCTGCTGCTAGAACAAGAACTTGGAGAGTGTAAATAAAACATCTCATTCACACATCATATTTACACAAGATGATAGACCAGCAAGCTGCTTCCACAACATGACATTTCTCAGGTTAGTAGAAAAAGTACTTTAGAGATTTCTCTTTGTGAGTAAATTCTCAACTTCATCTGTTTTAGCTGAAGACAGTCTTGACTAGGCTATGCCTATAGACAAATGTCTTTCTCACAAGTATTAAGCATACTGTGAAGGGTTTGGTTTTTTTCAAAGTTACCGATTTGATTTTAAAAGTCAAGACTGGCATACAATTATTACTGCATTTAAAAGTTAACAACTCTTTATATTTAAGATCACAATGTTGGCAAAACCAATACTTAAATAACAGAAGGTGATCATTTGCATTTCAAAATTCATCTGTCTTGCTTTTCCCTCAATTAGACCAAAACATGTTGATTCACAGGTTTGTGTGTGTGTGTTTCTTTTTTAAACTTATTTATAGAGCAGAATAATGGCCCCCCTGCTAGGCTGGCATTTGCTCAAGTTTCTGTCCATGTAAATTGAATCTGTTACTGGAATTTTCCCCCCTTCAGAATACCAAGGCACATTAACCAAGAGATAAAGAGATACATTGCTGATACTATCAGCCACCAGGCAGGTGGATAATGCAAGGGATTTTTTGTTAGTTTTTCTGGGGATTTTTTGGACAAATATGTGATAAGAGTTCTCAGGGGGCATGGAGAGCAAAGGGCTGTTTAAACAGAAGTGAATCATTCTCATCTGATCTACTAATAACTTTGCATTCAGATATAGCTGCTTAGCACACTTTAAAACATTCAGAAAACAAAATTTAGTAAAAAGGTTTAGTTAAGTGAAAAGTTAAAGGAAAAAAAAACCCACATAAACCTCACAATAGTCACCTTAGCCACATTAACACAGGAGAAATTCTCAGTTAAAAGTGCTTAATTTCTTCTTTAAAAGCAAATAGGTTTTTCTTGGCCAAAACCCCCATGGTTTTACTTGAAGTGGTGTTGAGTTTATAGGTGATGATTTATAATCCATCACTTCCCTTGTGGGTTAGAGAAACAACATTTGACTTATCATAGGTGAACAGCAAAGATTTAGTTTGGCCATTAATCAAAGTATAGCACGGGCACTACTTTTAAGCATCTGCAGACAGCTTTGTTGTTGCTGCAGTTGGTTCAGCATGAACTTCTTTTTTTCTTAAACTGAGTAGAACTATACAGCAGTAAAGTGTTATCCAGCTTTACCAACAGATTCAACAGCACTATAACCCACCACGAACGACTCTGAGCTTGCGAGTACAATTCTCGATATGCAAATCATTACAAATGAACCGCATCTTCCATTTCCAGTTCTTAGGAGAAGTCGGGCAAATTAGCGCCAGCAAGTGCGACAGCAAAATCCATTAATGGTATAATGCCACCTCCCGTCAGCAGAGGGGAAGTGCTGCTCCTCGCAAAGGACGCAGCCCTGCTTTTAATTTATGGCAATTGCTATTTCATACAAAAGTAATTATATTGCTCGCAGGGAACAGCATACAGCTTTTTAAACCATCTCTTCCCTCATCTTTTTGACACTTCTGCATTTATAATGTGTGCAGTTGTTTGTTCTTTTATACATACATTGCATAATGTCTTTTCGACATATGCTGTCACACTGCCTCTCCACTTTTCGTAGGATAACAAGAGCTGAGCAATTCCCTGCTATTTACCATGGCAGAGATCTGATCACTGTTTCTGTACCAATATTACCTTGCTTTGCTTTAATGCAAGGTTACACTCTAGTGTACTGAAAGCCTTAAACACAAAATCCTAGATCCCGCAAGCAAGCTCCACATAGGTGGACCTCCATTCTCCCCTGCGTCTGAAAAACTTCCACACTAATACACTGCTATCCCTACCCCATCCAGGAATTAGTTTCTGATACATAAATTGTAGAATTAAGATTCCATGTTCTCCTTCAACCCATAAAACAACTTAATATTTAAATACATCCTCATGCACTTCACTGCAAAGCACTTTATAACTCACACTGTAAAAAAGTAACACATGGTCAATTTAAAAGATACAACTGTTTCAAATACATTTCTACAATTTTCATATAATTCTGCAATACAATTTTGTACCTATTTTAAATTGAAATAAATCTGTTTAAATTTCACATTCATACTCTTCTTTTTCTGCCTCCAAAATTTGTACCTCAAAAATCAGTGCAGAAGAAGAACTGCAGCCCTAGACTCATCATCTGTTCTCAGTCTCCAACACCAGACCCTAAAAGACACCTTCCCTTTCCTGCATACTTCTAAAGAGTGCACTTATTTAAATAACAAAATGTTGAAATCAGGTAGCATACAAGTTACCATATCCAAACCCTAATATATCTCAAACTCTGTTTAAAACACCAAGCTAAACACATGGAAACAAAATTCTACAAGCCAAGTTCCACTGAATCCTTCAGCCAGGAGAGAAAAGGAAAGGGAAGGCTGATGACCCAGAGGTAGGGCAACACAGCATATAATACTGAAAACCCCAGGAAAATTCAAAACAAGATAAAGACTCACTTTGAGTCAGCTCATTTAGTCACTGTGTTTTATTATGGTAAATCATAAGACCTGATGAAATTTTGTGAAGATCACTTGTTCAACCTCCACAAAACTACAGCCCTTCCTTCAGCAGAAAAAAAACCCGTTGTGAGAAACATTTATAACCAATATTAAAAAGCAACTTTAAAATAATATAAAAACCCTCAAACTTGCCAATTTCTCTTAGTGTACTGAACTGACACACAAGTATAATCTCAAAATCCTTATTCCAAGAACCAGCCTGAGGAGCAATGTTGTCATGATAAAGGGGAGACATGGGTTCCAGGGACACAGTACACTCCTTAAAACAAAAAAAAAATTAACATCCAAATAAGGCTTTTTTCCCTGTAACATTGGAACCCAGAGAAAGTCCATTGACATGATTATTTTTTAACACTGCCAAAAAGTTCTAAAGCAACATTTACTAGCAGCAGCAGCCTTAAGAAAGCTGCTTTGGACTCGGCTATACACCATTATTGAATCCTTGCTCATAACAGAATGGCACTTGACTCCAAAATATATTTTGTGGTGTTAATTTATATAGGGGAGCATTACTCCCCTATATAAAAATTAAGATGCAACAGCTACACCAAAGTACAAGGATGCTTTGCAGAGATAACATTAGGATCAAGAAATGTGAAAGGTAAGAATCACAGAGCAGGATCAACATTTGCATTTGCAAATCTTCAACTTGTAGCTCGCCAGTTACAGACACACAAAGCAAACTACAGCTTGGGGTAGGGCAGAGAGGGCGGAGAGGAGAGGGCAACTTAACCAAAAAAAGCCCGGATGGATACCACACCTGTGCTGTGAGGTGGAAATAATGACATAGTGGAAAACTTTATTCTTGCATTTGGGGACTTCTAAATATTATTTCAACTGCTCCCTAAACACTTAATTACTGCAGGAGTTGGCTGGTTGGGGCTTAGGGGGCAAAAAAAGCCTCTCTTTGGATCCTCATTAAAGTACAGAAAAATTAAGCTTTGACTTTCACAGCTCATTAATGATGACAGGGTGGGAAAAGGCTGCACTTCCATCTTTGCTACTACTCAACTAGGGAGTGCTTTGTTCGAGGCTGGGTTAGGGAGGCAGGAAAACACCTCTTTCTAACAGGTTGTCATGCATGTTAGCAACCAGGACACATTTCTTCTTAACAACCACAAGAATTGTTGGGATTCCCCAGTTCTCTTGTTCTTGCATTAAAGTGGTGCGAGGGTAGAATAAAGATGTTGGATTTGCTTTGATAGGTAAAAAGAATTATTTTCTGTAATACCAGCCCTTTTGACTTGCACCTGGATAGAAAATATTTTATTTACTATTAATCTCAAGAAGCTGGCATTCAAATTTTTGCTGAGATCCTACCCCCTGTATGCACGGAGACAGTTCCTTACTGCATTTCAGTTGTGGGACAAAAACAGAATAAACACCTGACGCCAAACTAAGTTCAGAGCTTCCATTGCTGGTAACTCTTTTTATAAATTTTCTGAGCACATTTGCAGACTGAACTTGAGGATTACCTGCATGCCAAGCTGCAATGCCTGGTCAGACCACACACTCAGCAGAAAGTTATGTTGGCATTTCAAATTTGGAATAAAGAAGTAGTAATTTCAACTCTAAAAGTAGCTTTTCTAAGCTAGCTATGAAATTTTTAAAATATGAAGCTATAAGTGAAACACCTGATTTTTGGCTGTCACTACCATTTGACCACTGTATTAGCAGAAAATAAATTGGAAAAAGGAAAAAAGGGAGGACTCAGTTTCTAAGTGCCATCCTTGCTATGAGAGAGATCGATTTTATCACCCTCATGATTGATGAAAGCAGTTCTAAGAAAAGAGCTCTCTAAACTATTTCAAAGCCCACCGTAGCTCATCAAAAATGTCAGAGGCATCTCTAAGCCTATTAGGGTTGTATTTTTCAAACCACTATGGTTCTCCCCTTGCCCCCCATGTTCTTTGCAAGTATAAATTTTTGTATTTTTAAGGCTCTTTGTGCCATCTTTTCAGTTACCAAGATGTACTTATGCACAGCAAAAAACTGCAGGAAAACAGAACATTCCTTAAACTTGCTTAAACAAAACATTCAATACAATTACACTTTATGGAAATGACATAACAAAAACCACCACAGTTCAACAATAAAGCAGTCATGAGCCCTGTAGCTTTTTAAGACATTCAGAAAAAAAGCAAAGAAAACTCAGGTACTACATGATCTTGAGCTCTGTGCTACAGAGACTCCATGAGAAAATGAAAGCTGCTAATCTACTTTCCATGTGAAACATTGTAGGTGATTGCTCTAACCTGGGGCACAGTACATTCTCTCTATGGCATCGTTGTCACAGGAATCTTCAACCTCCCTCCACCTGCTAAAATACGTTAGCTGAATGTGTCCTAAAAACAAAACGACAGGAGAAATCAAAACATTTTTCCCTTCCATTTTCTGCAGAAGTGAACTGTAATTACTCCTTTTGTAGCTAAAAACAGTATCATTAAGAATAATGGCATCATTAAGTACTAGAAGCTATTACTGGGGGTGAATTTGCTGCACTGATAATGAAGCTCTAGACAGGAAATGAAGATACTAATTACAAGATAAAACGCCTACTCAGTTAATTGGAAGCAACAGCGAATAAAAAGAAATGCATTTGCAAAAGTTCCTGACCTCTATCATTCAATAAGATGTTGTTTGGGTTCAAATCGCGGCACACAATTCCTTCTCTATGCAAAGCATCAAGGGCTACAACCATTTCAGCTGCCCATCTTTGAATGCAATCCTCTGGGATATAAAACCTGGAGGTTATCGCTAATCTTTCGTCGAGGTCCTGAAAAATTTGATGTATTTCCTTCTCCCCTCCTCCTGCTGTTTTGTCTTCCCTCTTTGGTGCTGTCTTTTTACTTTCAGCTGCTGGTGACGGAGCCGAGTCTGTCTCCGCTTTCCCAATGTCTTCAGTTTGATTGGAAAACAGCAACACTGCTTCATTTCTTAATGTGTCTCTGTCCAAGCCAACATCTGGAGCAGCCGAGAGCGAGCTGGAAACAAATGAACTCTCTTCTTTGCTTATCATGTTTAAGGAGCAGGCTACAAGTCCTTGAAACAGAGCCCTGTCTTCTGAACTACCTACCTCTTGGTCAGATGTAAAGAGGGTCCCAAGAGCTCCCTGAGTGACACCACTCTGTCCATTTGCTTCCTTGGGGGAAGGATCACTCACTTCTGGTGCCACACGATTTGGCTCTGCAGAATTATTTAATTGCAAGACATCAGGTGTTTCTAATAACTTCACTTCCAACACATCCCTATCAGTTTTTGTAAACTTTGTTGGCCCTGACACTGCTGCCTCTTCTGTCTCATCAGACATACCAGGTAAGTTTATTAGGAGATCAGGCCTTCCTTCATCAATGCTATTTACATCATCAAAAGCAGCATCCTTAAAGGAGATAACTGGCACAGAGTCATTTGAACCTCTGCTTACGGTGTCATGAGGTCTCACACCCATTTTGCTTTCTAGGGCATCCAAGCTTCTGTCATGATCTGGAACAGAAAACAATGGCTTCAAGGGCTCCGACTTCAGGTTATATAATTTTTCTCCAAAATCAAGCCCCAGGAGCTCACTAGCGCTGTCTTTGCTGTCTATCCTGAAGAGTTCCATAGGGCTGTTCTTTGATTTAGTTAATGAGTCCAATATCCTAGTAGGGCTAGCTATTTCTGGCTCAGCATCATCGATGAAAAGCTTTCGTTCCTGAGGTACAACCTGAGACATGAAGCTATCGCTGCCAACAACATTGCATTTCTGTAAGCAGCTTCTCTCTTTGGTATGCAGATCTTCACTCCCCAGTTTAGCCACTGGTTCCTCATTTAGAGAGCCCGAATCAACTTTTTCTTGCCCATATTCATTGCATAATGTTAAATAACTAGTAGTGCACTCTTCTTCTGAGCTGGATCCTGAGTCCATCCACTTCAAACTCTCTTGGCCATCTTCCTGGTTGCTGCTGTCATCCTGAGAGCTTGGTGTTGGGCTGCTCTTCAGTGAGACCACCTTCAGCATGCTCTCCCCATAGCTTTCTCTGGAATCGGTGCTGCTGCCAGTTTCTTTAGGACTAGGTGTTGGTTGTTCCAGGTAAATTTTAGTTGAACTGGCTGTCCTGGGTTCAGGAATTTCAAAGCTCTCTTCAGGACTTCTGTTTAAGTACTTACTGACATAAGACCACAGTTTTCCTCCTGAAAAAAAAAGAAAAAAAAAAGGGAAGGGAACTCTTAATTTCACTCAAACTAGAATTGGTTTCATTATGAAACAGGAAAATATTCTCACTGTCACTATGCACTATATATCCTTATGCCCACAAAGTTGGAACTGCTACTTCAGGAGGAAATAATTACAGGGACCAACAACTTGCCTTTTAAGTATATTTGTATTACTACATAAATATTTAAAGAGCTGTATCTGAGATTAAGCTGATGCTTTTGCGTTTTTAAACTTCAGTAAATTTTTATTTTGGAGTCTGTCTCAAGTTGCATGGTGGTTACTACTCTCCATCTGCTGTCTCAAAAGAAGCAAAAACTAGGGAAGATCAAATGGTTTAGGGCCCATCACCAGTTCTGCCTACAATGAATAATTCTGTATCACAGCTCTAAGTTCATGAGCAACATCAGTGGAAACGTACTAAAAACTAATTAGCAAGTTCAGCAAGGGGAAGGGAATTACCTCATATTAGCAGGTTATCTTAAGGAACTGTTTATCTCTTTGAAGAAGATGGGTTTTTAGTTAAATATTGATATATTTCTCCCATTAACTTCAAAAAAGTTTTTTATGCTTTGCTGCACCACACAAGAATTTATCAATACTCTAAGTTACACTGGCAAACAAGTTCCTTCACAGCTTCTAAGAAAGTTACAACTCCAAAAGTAATAGTTACATTTAAAAAATACAAAATAGGACTCTTTATGTTTCCAAATACTGTTCATATTAAAAAAGCTTACAGATTTCAAAACATAATTTGAGCAAAATAAATCAAGAAGTTACTGCATCTCTTGCCTGTGCCAAAGAATTTGGCTTAAAGCTAGAAAGTCTCCTTTGATAACTTAAAGAAAAATGCAATGTCAAGACATTTCAATTTAAAAGATAGTACAGAAATTCTCAAAAACACTGGAGTTCTAACAAAATCTTTGTAGAAGAAAAAAGTAAGCATCCAGCCCACTGGGCATCTGCAAAGTTTTGGGAGGTTGGGTTTTTTCTTACTTATTTGGATAAAACAGAGTTTTGTATTTTTCCAAATACAGTCTCTAGTAATTTGGGATTTTTTAATGCTCTCTGTATCAGGTAAAATTCTTTTAAAAAGTACAATAAAAAAGTATTTATCATTGCCTAGGAACAGGTTTTCTGTATTCCCAGGTATTTCAAACGTAACTTATCAAAGGCAGAAAAAGCTTGACACTAAAATTAATTTGAATAATATAGTGTGGAGTTTTCCTGCCCTCCATCCCCCTGGCTAAGACAAGACTTGTTTTTAAACAGGGAAAAAATCTCACTGGTTGTGGTGAAACTAAGTATATTAAAAATACTAAGAGGGAATTCTAACACCTTGAGTCCAACAGTAAAAATGACAATTTAGATCTGTTAATCCACATAGTTTCTGCCATAAACTACAAATGGATTTAGCACCAGGTCAGAACGATCCTTGCCGCCTTCTAGAAGATGATGAGAAAGGATGCCAGGTAAACAAGCAGGAGCAAATGGAAGGGAGTAAAAACTGCTACACTGACCACTGTATTGCATAAGCACTTTAAATACTTACCCAGAGATATGTTCAAAATAGCCCCAAGTGTGCCCTGCCACAGCAGCAAGACACAGATCACCAGTCCCTCCCAGCAGAGCAGCAGCAGCAAAGCAGGGCAGCGACTGACTGAGCTTGCTGGGACACAAGTGACCTGACGACCTGTGTCAGACAGACCAAGGGCCCTGGTCCTGCCAGAGGTGCCTGACGAGCAGGACCTCACCTGTGTGAGAAGCTGTGAGCCTGTGCAGACTCTTAAGATGAGGCTGCTTGCTTTAAATATGACACGTTGCACGGGAGCTCAGCAGGGCAAAGGCGCCCTGCCCTGCCTTCTGAGCCCTGCAGCTTGTGCAGGACTTCAGAACTACTGCTCTTAAACTGATTTGGTTGTTCATCCCGTAGTCACCGATGATTCTTTTCTATTATTACACTTTTACACTTATTCATGCTTCTGCTATGAAATGGCAGGGAGAAAAAACAACAGAAAAGAGAATAAGAGTGAGAACATACATATATATATATATATATATCGTGCAAGAGTTTCTCCTCTTTTCCACACTCTCATCCAGAATAATTATTTTCCTTTAAAATTTCAATTAAATTACTTTAAGTAACATAATAAAATAACTTTTTTCAATTTATTAACTATGCATAGAATTATTCAGGTTCACTTCATACCAAACAATAAAATCTCATTTGACAACCACACCCCTGCTGCCTTCAATAAAAAATATTATAGTCTCCCCATCCCACCTGCATTAGATTAATTAGTACAAGTTAAATATTTCCATCTACATATTACTAGTGTTTATACTTGTGCTTCACAAATTTCTTATGAAAACACAAATCTCAGGTTTCAAAGAGACCATGACCCACAAAGACTCACTTAAGATTTTTGGAGCTTTGGACAATGCCTGGCACAACAGTCCTTCAGGTTGCAGGCAAGGAGTAAGAAAAGGTGGAGGCCTTGCCTTGAGCTTTGACCCAGAGATGCAGAAAGCTCAAAATGTTATTCCTGTGATCTTCTGTCACATTTTTTCCTGGGTCATTACTGAACACCAGGTGTGCTTTTACATATGACACCTGAACAGCTCTCACTGACCTAAAATGTTTTGTAGCCCTATTCTAAGGTAAGAAAGGGTTGGGGTGCCCAGCAGTAAGAAAAATGCAAGAATTATCCTTGCACAACTTAGTTTTACCTATTGACACGTCAAGCTGCTCTCAGGATGACAACTGTCTTCTGCTCCCTCCACCTCACTTCAATGCAAGATTTCATGCAACCTCCACTAGATTTTGGCCTCTACTCAAAGTCTTACTGCAGCTTAAGAAAGGAGACCCAAGAAGAATTAAGGAAGGAAAAAGAGACACATCAGGATCAATCCTTCAAAAATCCACAGAAAAACCACTGGAAGATTCAACATAAAAGTTGCAAAAGACAAAAAAAAATCTCTTTATTCTTACACTGTTTGGGAATTCACTGCCTACTTATGAAAATAGATAGAACTGCAACAATAACTCATTTTCTATTTGCAAATCTATTATCTTTTTTTTAAAAAGTTGCTCATTAATAATGACTTGTATTTATCTAGAAATCACAGTTGAAATGACTACTTACTGCAACTCCAACTTAAGAGTTAAATGCAAGTAAATAAAAAAAATTATTATGTCCAAATATGTTTACATACAAATATTTCAAGAATGGCCTCCTGGTCAAGTGGAAATACGTAAATAAATGCCATTCAATAATTGTGTTCTACATGGAAAAACAACCATTTTAGTCCTTTTTGAAAATGTCCAATCCAGGGTCAAACAAAAGTGATATTTGTATCTGCGTATGTAATTATGTCTTTATGAATGACATACTAATAATCTTTCCCCCTCTACCCATGTGTTGTGTAAGATCAAGAAAACCCATTAGCAAGCCATGCTAATATAGTATCAGGAATCTATAAAAACTAAAATTACAGAAATCAATCCAAACAAGTAAGCTTCAGTCATTGTCAAATAGTCCAATAGACTAAATAACTATAAAAGCTACAGTATAAAGCTAAAGTTTACTAGTGTTTAATACAATTTCAGAAGTTCAATATTAACACAACAAATTATTAAGTTTGTTTTGTACTACCATGAACTGATTCTACAGCCAGTATATCTCCCTCTTTCTGGTTTTATTAGCACATGAAAATCATCAAGCTCTACATTCTTCTGCAGTTACTCCATGAAAAATTTCTTATTAGCAGTGCCATATTTAACCAGCATTTCATACTCTGGCATTCTAGAGGTTATACCTCTGCTTCTAGAGGCAGAATCTAAAAAGTTAGTGTCCAAAATAATCAACAGGAAATTCAGTACAAAGTGACCAAGTGATGAAGCTGACTAGGAATCTTGTTAGTTCCATAATATTTTTATAATCTTTCAAACATTTCTGCACCTTTTTTGCTTATTAATAGCACTTGATACAGGAATATCAAAAAGAAAATACAGGGACTATACAGTACATGTCACAGGATAAAATGAAACCTAACAAATCAGCAAATTTAGCTTTCTAATCATGTTTTTGTTCTAGTTGACAAGAAAAATTCATTACTAGTTGGATTCTTCATCACCTGGTGCTCAGTTACATTTCAGCTTCACATCCTGAAAGACTGGTTGACTAAGGAGACATATTCCACAATAAATCAATGTCTTTTGCTAGCTTGGCCCACAAGTTTTCTCTGAAGGATAATATATTCCAGTTTCTGCAGAACTGGAATGCAGCTAAGAATGCAGGAGTCACTGTACTTAGGAAATCCCAAACAAAGTCAAAGTGAACAACCCGGGCTTCCAAATAACTGTAATCTGATAGGAAAGAAAAACAGAGTATTGAAAGACATCTGCTTGAATTATTCTCCAAAACTGGGCCCAGCTCTCTACATCACCACATAAGAATTTGCTCATGGCCAGGAATACCAATCCTAAATCATGCACCTCATGCGAATTAATAGCCTTCCTCGCTGGAAAAGGAACAATTTTATGATTTTCAGAGAATCACTGTCCTCCTTTTCACTAAAGACATGCCTCCTGGTAAACTTCATCATGTTAATGCAATGACTACATAAAATTAGGCTTGTCCAGTTTCTAAGCCAAAAGGGAACCAGACACACAGGCACTGCCATGGTACAACAATGTTTCACAGCATCCCAATGGCAGCCACAGTGGAGCTGCAGCGTACACATGAATGGGAACCTAATCTCCTGCCTAATCTCTAACATGACAGTAGTTACAAGCACCAGAGTCATATATATACAGCTGTTTCCACTGCTGCTGGTGAATCTCTGCTACAAAGTTTGCTAGTTTAGGCAAAGCTCCCACTTCAATGCACTTGGAGCAAAATTTCAAAGCAGCCTCCTGAAAAAGTGACTTGCCAAGGACTATATCACCTTTCCTACATTTTCCGATTCCTGTCAAATATTTACAGCTAGTATTATCTGCTTTCCTAACAACAAATCCCCAGCTTTGCAAGCCAGAACACTACTGTGTTGCTGTCTATCAATTGCTGCATGCAGCAACCCTCTTCAGCAGGAAGTTTCTTGAGTGCTCTCCAGATTGATAGGAACTCGGGCTTGTTTATGCTTAAAGAGATTTGACAGCTTCTAACAGCCACTTAAACTTTGATGTCCCATGGAAGCCCCCCAGCCTATTTTTGAAGCATCTGTTTCTAAAATTTCTGGAGTTAGTAGTGCCAAGAAGAAGCGAGGCCTTATTAACACCAGATTGGCTCCCTACCACACTAGAACTTGCCAAGTGCTTTCCAACAAAGCTACAAGATAACTTTATGGACTTTTGTGCTTCTGAGGCATCCTTGAAGCCTCCAACTGTGGCCAAGAGAAAAGTCTGTAAGAGAACTCAAGACCTCACTCACCAATTCTGAGCACGTAACAGTATCGCGATTTACCAAAAAAAAAAAAAAAAAGTAAAAAAGTCTTAATCTTGAGTCTGTGGTCAAGCTTGCAGAATTCCATACAAAACCCAGTAGTGCTGCACTTAATAATATAATTAAAATCCACTATGAACAGGAAACAGTGAGCTGATTAGCAAACATATGTTGCCCACACATAACATTCAAACCTCTGAATTTGGTGCCCACTTAAATGAGTATTTTACCCTTGAACCTTACAATGGTGGAGCTAAGATACCTAACATCATAAATCAGCACCACTTATAAATTTGACTGGCAGAATCTTTTTTCCTGTTGGAATAGAATTACTTGGAGTATGAATGTTAAGAGCATTCATAAAGCCACAAAATAAAATTTCAAGAGACTATTACTTAAAAATTAAAATCCTAGAAATTTTTACCCTTTTCCAACATTAACTGCAAGCACCTTCTCTATTTATTTTTGGTTTGAGACGGACAAAATTTTAAGATTGCTTTATCTCTAGGGATTCCCAATATTATTATCCTTGTAATTTAAAGGATGAGTGCTACTTATGTAAGAGTGATATGATCAAGACCATCATCAGTGGGGTGAGCAAGACTAGCCCCTGCATACAGTACAGCATAATTTTAGCCCTATTTTATTCATGCTGTATTCACATAAAGGTAGAAGCCTTTCTCCTGAATCACTTGCTAGCATCAGTCTCCTGGGACAGGGTGACGTGCACTGGCCATTGCCACAGTTAGGGATTTGGGATCACACCCTACGCCTGCAATACACCTTTTACATGCATTTTCAGGCAATTTACTCATCACTTTGTACCCCAGCTATTCCTCTTTACAACACAATATATCACTCTTCCTCTCCCTTTGCCTGTTCCAAGCCCAGACAGTAAGATCATGAAAGCAGGAGACTATCCTTAATGAAGAAAACCTTGTTAATTCCCTGATAATCAGGAAAAAGTGCTTATAGCACATCATAATTTTTGAATGGTTTGCAAACAAGAATAGAGGTTAATCCATTTCCAGACTACTTCCTGCTTTACCAGAAAGTGAGGGAAAACCTTTTACAGTTCACAACTTACACCCAAAAGTGTCCAAGTCAAGTGAATCCATGTATTGTGTATCACCAACCACAGCCCTCATCCACATCAAAATCCCTTCTGGTCCCTGCAGCTCTCCCCTTCCACCCCAGCACAGCCTACCAGTCCTCCATCCTCTCTGCAATGCTCTCCCATTTCTCCCATGCTCCTTACCCACAGTTCTTCAAAGCTCTCCCTATAGGAAGTACTCGTATCTCATCAGTGCTCCTCTCCCAACTCCACCTCAAAATAACCCATCTCCCTCCCACTTGCATGGCTTTGACCCACAGCTGAGAGAGAGGCAGCACAGCTGTGGCTGTCTCCAAGTATGTGTTTCCTGTCTGGCCAGCTGAAATGAGGATGCTTTACAGACACCACCTTCACTGCTGGCAAATTAAACAAATGGTGTGGGGTGCTGCACAAGGCTGTGTGTTGCACAAACCTGATTTAGAAGGTACTTAGTAAATTAAAAATCCTTCTGCCACAGAAGTCAAAATGTGTTACAGCCAACGTTGGTAAAAGCAAGACATTCAGGCAAAGCACATTTCACTGAGATTTCTGACCATGTCAAAGATAACCAGAAGAAAGGCATTCCTTTTTTAAGGATAACATCCCATCTATTCCAAATGTTGAGCTGAGGTTTCTATTCTTAAACGATAGAAGTCTGATTATGTAATGTCTTAATTTTTGTCACTGTTGTCACAATAAAATTATGACTTCCAGGAGATCATCTTTGACAACTGGTCACATTAGGGCTTAGTTAAAATTTTTGTTCTTACATCTGACACATCTGCCCCCAAATTCCACTACTACTTCACCCACTTTTCCATTTGTCTTGAGGAAAAATGTTCTTCCTGAAGAGAATTTCAAACCTGTAGGTCTTCAGAAACTGCAGAAATATTAAGAACAGTTTTTTTAATTATTATCTTATCCTGTCTCCAACCTTTTGATTACGCTAGGTTAAGAGCAGTTGGTATCTGACAAGGGTTGTGGGTGAGGTTTTTTGTATGGTGAGGTTTCTTTGGTTGTGGATTTTTAAAAATATTTTTTCTCCAAACAAAATTTATCAGCTTATGTGGAGATTACAGTTCAGGTGAGAGTCTCCAAGCTATCCTGCCAAAACACACACACCTTGAGAAAAGTAGCATTGTACAGAGCAGCTTTGTAAATTCTCAAAATCACCATCAGGCAGTACTGTAATGTGAGGCTTTTCTTCATGCATCACTGCTCATGGCAAAATCAAGTCACACATTGCAGAAACAGTCACTCATTTTGCAAAGTTAACTTTAACTGGTCTCATATGACAAACTGTTCATGAAAAAGCCAAAATCTAAGTTACTGGGGGAAAAAAGAAATAATATTCAATGTAATAAAATTATCTTTTCTATCAGTCAGCTCAGTTCCTTCACATCATCCACTGTGACTGAATTATTAACATGTCCTAAAAAAAAGAACTATTAGCAATCCCACAATTTACATTCTCCACTCATTCTAAACAAATATGGGTAATTACATTTAGGGAATATTTAAATCCAGGTGTTAGAAGAAAAAATCAAAATGTAATTATTTTGTGCCACCTGTTCCCTGTACATTTAACAGGAATTTTATAAATAGTTTGAAGGCACAACTCTGTGGTTCTGCTTTGAACTCCTGTGTGATGCCACTAGCTATTTTCTTAAAAATCCACATCAGAATAACTATGCAACATTAACCAACAGGCAAATGTTCATGGTATTTAGCAGAGCTATTAAATTCTTGTGTAAATACTTGTCATTTTAACTATAAGATGCTGAAAAGATTAACTATCCAAAGTTTACAAAAGTAGCCAAAGACTGTATCTCTGGGAGATGACTGTAAATAATGCAGATAGTTGTTGCTTTCAAAGTACTTCCTCTTCTGTAGAAAATAAACAGTTGGAAGCTTTCAATATTGCTACAATTCAAGTAACCCATCAGGATTTGAGGCCATTTGAAACGGGAATCAGATCCACCGCTGAACGAGAGGGGAATAAGGGGGAGGGACAGAGGAAGGGAGTGTGGTGTCTTACATGACATCTCTTAGGCACACTAAAAATATTTTAACTAGATGTATAAGAGATTAATTTGACAATGAAATGTACCATTGATTAAAACTTAAACCTTTGACTCTTTTCAACAACGTGCTTAAATGAGAGACAAACCTTCCGCATGCTGCAACACGAGAAAGACGGACTCCTCGGAGATGATGTACTTGTGCAGACACACCATGTTGGGCACACAGCGGGGGATGATGGTCGTTCTGCTCCTGCTGTACTCACTACTTTTCCTTAGACCCTGACAGAGAACAAAAAGGTCAGTTGTACCCTCAGTTGCCTTTGGAGCCTGCTGTGCTCTGTGTTTATCAACCAAACTAATCTATCCGAGTTACTCTGGGCTTCAGAGAAACCACTCATCTGCTGCTCTATGCCCCTCGGTCCCCCGAGGCTGTGCTGATGGCATCTGGCGCATTTCCAGAGAACAGAAGATGGCACAAAGCTGCCATTAAAATCAATTACATGGGTCAATGTTTTTATTAGAATCTCTCTCAAACTAAGTCATCAGGATGACACTCAGTTATTTCCCTGTGACCTTTTTTTTAAATTTTATTTTTGTGTGTGACCAAAAGACACTATTAAAAAAATTCAATTCAAATTCTAAAGACAAAAGAATGCCTTAGTGTTACAGGTAATCCTCACATTTCCATTTTACTTTACTAAAGACAACAACCACCACAACAAAAAGCAAAGGAAAGGATTAGTCTCCTTGAGAGGCAATGATTTTTGGGAGGTAACACAGAGATGAAGTTGCCAGAAGTGAAAAAATTGACGTGGGAGGGTGAAAGGGAGGGGGGAGAAAAAGAGAAAAAAAATTATGTCAATAGTGTGACCTATTACAATATTGATAAACATAGGCAGTTAAATGGGAAATTCAATGTTACTCTATCTGCCAGTAGATAATGTGAGGTTCTAATATAAAATATTCACAAATAAACCTTTCTGAGGAACAAAGGGGTTTGCTGTATCCTGCACATACTTCAGAAAAACAATTTCAAAGGCCAGATGCACAAAGTTAAGGCAGGGTTGTAAGCCAAATCCAAAGCAAAGTTACAAAATGTTAACGACTAATTAGAGCTTCATGTTTGGGATACAGTTTTTTTCAGCCCTTCCTGCCATCAGCAGTGGAATTCATGTCAAGGGGAGCCTGAAATAATGACCACAATAACAGTACTCATAACTAAACTAATTCTCGGCATCACAGATGCTCTGAGCATATTGGGATCTTGATCTGAACACTTTCTGAAACATAAAAGAGTAATGGGAAAAATTTTATTCTGACCAATTAACTATTCACTAATTCAATTGGTTAGTAACATTAAACTCAGTTTTCACAGCCTACTGATGTAAAACATAAGGAAACAATTTTGAATAAGCCCAGTCATACATTTCATCCAGAATCCACTTCGGCCAAGACCATACTCTTCAGCTAAAGAAGACCAAACACAAAGCACAATGGATGTACTTGGGTTAAGAAGATTTTTCACCTTCATCAGCAGCCTGCACGTGTCCTGAGCCACTAGGGCTTTACAGATGTTTTATGCAGCACACTAAATCTCTGATTCTTTATCAAAGCCTGCTAAGGTGTTGGCTGCAATAACCAGTGGCAACTCAAGTGACTAAACCAGCACATCCGAGCACTAGGGATGTTACAGAAAAAGGAAGGGAATGCAACTGAATACCGGCAAAAAGAATTCCAGTGCCCTTAATAGGGATATATGTATTACCATAACAATATATTGCAGGCATAACTCTATATAGTACATACAAATTGAGCTTTGTGTGGTGGTGTAATTTAGGAGGCCATATAATAAAAGATTATTAATAAATAATAAAAGATTTTACTCACCTTCAATATAAAAGTCTGCTGTGTTCTAGTGTCCATTACAAGCAAAACCTAAGCAAAAAGTATTCAGATAAATATTTAAGATTCATATGAGTAAGCTAACAAAATATAGATCTTAAATCTAATGTTGAATATTCTTAAAAAGAAAGGGTTATAAGCAATGATTTTAAAAAAAATAAATAAATTAAACCCCTGCAGCACACAGCCTTGATAACCACGGTTTTTTCCTAGGAAAGAAATATGACTGAGGCTATAGATCTCTAGTATTAATGTAACAACAACAACAAAAAAGAGGATTTACTTAGGGAGAAAATTGTGGATGGGTTTGCTGCAGAGACGAGAACACCTACAGCTGCAAATAGCATCTCTGTTAGCAGTGCATCACCTCTACTGAAAGCACTTTAAACACGGCAATGAGAGAAGCACTAAACAGCAACTACACTCTTAGCAATCTGCATTTGTTTATGCGTTGAAAACAAAACAAACAAAAATATCTATGTGTATATACATTTAGGAAACCGCATCTTTAGAAAGCTGGAACCCTCCACATCTCCATCTTCAAATCACCCTGGTCAGGAATTAATTGTTTTCAAACTCTGAGAACACAGATGTGCTTGAAAAGCACCAGCTGCAAGACAGCCACACGAGCAGCACAAGCATGAGCTCAACCCTCCTCTAGGAACAAGAACAAGAGTCTGTGCTCACTGTTTATTTACAACATACATTGTAAACTTCCAGTATAAATATTCACATACAGTTATACTAAAATATTTAGGCTGCAAAATCAAACTTCTAAAGGGCTTCCACTGCCAGCACTGGCGTTACCAAACTCTGAGTTTAAAAGATAAGATGAAGCAACTCCAAGTCAACAGACAAGGTGCAGTGCAGCCCAAGACAGCTCACATCAAAAAAAGACTTCTTGCAGAGGAATGACACGTCAGGAGTAACAGGGTGTTGGATTCACCAGGTCACAGAAGGGCAACACAACACACAGTCTCCCTTATCTCCCTGTTGTGTGGGGCAGCAATGCAGCCATGCCCTGCTATCTCTGAAAGGGTGATGTCTACCAGGCTGAAATGCTGACTTTCCTCACACCAAGGGAACTGTGGGAACATCTGTCCCACGCAGTGCCCACAGCAAGGTGAGGTGGAGACGTGCCAAAGGCCCGGCAGTTGGGCCAGAAGGGAGCTCTCCAGGGGAAGGGCTGTGCTGGCTTCCTCGCAGGTAGGGGCTTTGCCCTTTGGGATGGCCACATTTCAAACACTGCCCTCCATCTCTCCCTATTGCATCTCAAGCAAGAGATGAAGAACTGAAGTCTTTTCTAAGCATTTCTCTCTCATCAAATTTCACCAACAGAAATAAAGTCACAGACACCTCCATCTCAAAGATCTCTTCTTTTACTAGAGCTGCACGCAATTTTAAAATCTGGTTTATATCTTCTCACAAAAAAACCCCAAAACCAAAACCAATCAACCAAACAAAAACAAACACACACCCCCAAACATACCAAAAAAAACCAAACAAAAAGTACAACCACCACAACTAAACCAAACCAAACAAATAAAAAAGCCAAAACAAAAAAATCCAAACAGAACTTGGTGTTACTGAGATTTTTTGACAAAGGAATGACATACAGCTTCCATGTCAAGGGCATGGTAGGGAAAGACAGATATTCCCAGACCACTGAATTTGCCTAACAACTCTTCAGGCCTCTTACCTGGGTCTTCCAGTAAGAGTGAAAAACAGTTAAATAAGTAACTGTACAACTGGTTTTGTTATTCTTGCTTAACCAAAAGATGTAAAATTAAAATTAAAAAAAAAAAAAAAAAAAAAAAAAACACACCAACCAACCAAAGAAAACCAACAGAACAAGAGAAAAGTAAAATCCACTTCACAAGAGGTACCAAAATAAGATGAAAATGGGTTGGAAACATCTATGTGTTTATAGTCACTTTCCTTCCTCTTCTCCCAAGTTTGTTTGTACCTACACTGTTCACATTGAGGCAATAAATACGAGAACATATGTGATTTTTTTTTAAATGTGCCCTTTGACTGTCAATATCTCCCAAACAGGTGTTGGTTAAATGATTATAAATTGGCCTCTGGATACACCTCTTCAACTGAGCCGTACAGGACTGGCGATAATATAATTAGACCTAAAAACATCAGGCTGGTGAATGCTTTCCATCTGTTTGGCAATAATGTTTAGTCAACAATAGTCTTTAAAAGAAGCACCTTCAACTTCAGTTCTTAAAGTTATTTATAGGGCCATTCTTAACACACCAGCACTCTTGCTAACAAGAGCTTTAGCCACTTGGAAATTATTAGCCATACGGCTGTATATGAAAAGGAATAGCAGCATTTAACATCTGTATCTCTCCAGATTTACAAGCATCAACCTCATTTGAAGTCATTTCTTAATGAACAGTTCCATGGTCTGTATTAATATGATAGTTGCATGCACAAAGATCATAAGAAGCCAAACATTTTTTTAATACCAACAGTAGGCCAATCAGTAATGAAGCTGTCAGCATAAAGGACAGAATAATAGCTTCTTTAACCCTCAAACAGGATTTGTTCATTTGTAGAGTAGAAGACACCAATTTAAAAACTGCTCATGGGTTTGCTCACCTTTATAAAGACAAAAATCTAATTTGGTACTAATTTGATACAATTGTCTTTCCAATAAAAGGCTCCTAAAGCCATCTTTTATTCCATGATAAAACAACTGCTATAACTAAAACTGTCATGAAATAATTACCTTTGATAGCATAGCTTATTGCACAAATACAATTAATGTATTCCTCCCTTTCATTTTTCATACTTGCTTATCAGCACTGTATTAGCATATGGTGCAACAGAACAGATTACTGAGCCCTCGCCCTATAAGACGACATATAGAATGAGGACCAGTAACGCGAACAAAGCAGACAACAGGTCCCTTTAGGGCTGGCTTCATCTGCTGTTATATTACAACATCAAAATGGATGTAGCAGCTACAGTTTTATAACTCTAATAACAACAACTGGTATCAGTATGCCTTTGAGGTTAACTACCTAGCTGGACTAGGTTAGACATACCCAGTCTAACTAACCAGGTTCTTTTCTTCTGCTTCCCATCAAGCACCATACCTTCCCCAAGTGACTAACATCTCATCTACAGCTCCACTTCATTTCATGGCCAATTATTTCTTTGTTGATTCAATGTCAACCTTTCTGCAAGACTGTTTCTCTCAAAAGGGATGCCAAGAAGCCCCAGGAAGAGCCATAAAAGTAACTTTAGAAATTCTTCTAGTGATGTTCCATTTGGCCCTGGCAGACTGTGGACTTTACATGGACCTACCAAGTCAAAAACCTGCTTCAGGGGAAAGCAGCCTGCATGCATATTACAAAGACGTGGTTTAACCAGATTCTTTCAGATAATTAAAGGACTACATGAATGAACAAACTGCTATCAGAAAACTGACATTTCAGAAAGGGATAAGTCCAGGAAAGAGGGGGTCACAAGTATATTTGATTGACTTTTATCATGCATCCAGAGCAGAGGAAGGTCAGCAGCTCTTGGATGCACTGCCAGGCTGCTGCAGAAGGGCATACCTGTAAGCCTGCCACTGACCCAGATGCCAACTCACTCTCCTCACCTCATGCTTTACAGCCAATTTCTAGATAGTGGTGCAACAACTCTTTCCTGTTGGCATTCCTTCACACTTCTCTCCCACTGCAAAAGGGGGTGCTTCAGTAATTCTTTTTCTAAAATTTCTTTTTAAAATGTAAAGTGACAAGTTTCCACACTAGTGGTACAGTGGGACAAAATGGAATTCCACAGAGCATTCCCTATGACATAACTCTTATTCTCCAGAGTAGATCACACAGAGATGCTGGGATTAGACCAGGTTGCTTCTAGCTCATATAAACTGATGGAACCTCTTTCACCAATGATGACCACGGAGTAACTTGTAATATTTGATATCTCCTAACAGTGAGCTGTCGGCTGTAACATTCAGCATTCTATCTCAGAGAGGAGGGAGAATGCACAGCAGAGCATTCCTGGCCACTTAGCAAACTACACTGGGACACAAAAAGAGACAAGGCAAAATCCTATTTGTAACAGTAATGTATGAACAGAGACAAGGTCTACATATCACACTGGCTTTCATGGTACTGTTGCTTATTCTTTCCTAGTTTTTTGCATTGATGACGACTTCAGCATGGTCAAAAACTCTGACATGCAAAAAGCAATGACCACAAATAAATACCTAATGTAAACAAGTGTCTTCAGCAGCACAGACATCCCTAATTTTGTACAAGCCCTTGAGCTCTCGGGTACATCCCAAAATACAAGTGAACACAGCAGCACTGCATGACAGCATCTCAGTAAAGTGGCAGATAGCAATACCCCTCCATGATGCCAAATAGGATTTTCTACTGGTGAATTCCTTTTTTTTTAACTAAGTCAAGGGTTAATTCCAATGCTGACAGCAGCTACTTAAAAAAATTAGCTTCTTAGATTTGATTTACAGCGTATCCAACAGCTTAGTGGAAAATAAATTAAATTCAATTCAATATAGTAGGTACAATTAATTGGAGAAAAATAAAATAAAACCTGCCTGGTAAATAACCATAGTCTAGCTTTAAGAAAACAGTTAATTTTAGGATCCTTTAAATGCACAGAAATTAGCAAATGTTTCAGTATGCTAATTTTTTTTAATTAAAAGATATTTCTGCAGTAAAAGCTCTTTCATATGCACTACTGATTCTTCATCAAACGTTAAGTTTCCAACTTAACACCAGTATAGCCGGTGGCAGCCTGAAGGTTTACCATCTGCTGCCACCCAAAGTCACGGTGGCCACCTTCAGAACATATGCATCAAAGCCCTGAGATAAGAGACTGAAGGAATACTGCAGAAGTCAGCATAAGGGGAAGCACAGACCCAGAGGCAGGCAACAGGCAAGTCACCAGGAAAAAAGAACATGGTGAACCATTAGTTACCCTACCGAGCAGCCAACCAAGGTCGCGGGGGACGGCTCTGGAAGAACTGAGGGCTGCTCTAACTGCACTGCTCTCCTGTGGGTGGCTTTAACATAAACACATAAATCCTGTCACGCTGCAGACATTTGCTTCCCCAGCTCCTCTTTCATTTCTGGGATTTTTTTCCCCTTCCTTCTCCCTGTCCAGCATCTCATACTGGTTTTTTTCTTGCCTCCAGTCTTTCAGGACATAGTTCAGAACATACTTGTGCTTTTTATTTACTTCATCAGTTTTTAACACTAATCAAAACAAACACATTAACACATTTGCTTGCAAAAATGTAACTTTAAGTTCACTGACACAATTGAAAAATAGCTCATGACTGATCAAAGAAAATTGAATAGGATCTCTTACTGCAGTACCAGACAACAGAAAGATTTTGAAGACAAACCAGAGCTAAGGGATTACTTTAAAACCAGCTCCATTTTGTTATTAAATTGCCACTCTACACTGAAAACACATCATGTAATAATGTCACCAGTGGGCCATCTATTAATTCTGGTCATTATCTGCTAAACAAATGTACTTTTATCACAGGATAGATACTCTAACAGAAGTCCTACAAACTTGAATCTGTATCAGATGATCATCTATGATTTTTTTCTTGCATTTACCCCACCAGTTGGAAAATCCAGTTACAGGTTGTGACAGACAACACGGAACGAGACAAGCTGTCCACCTGATCCTAGGGGTGAGTATTTGAGACCGCAAGAAAACCTCAGCAGGGTCTGGCACACAGCTGGTGCTGCTCTCAGGACACAGTTGCAGTGATGAGGCAGAAGAAGGGGTGCAATTCACTCTCCTCAACTGTGCTGGCTGTCACAAGGCTACCAGGATTAAAAGATCTGCTTAGCACAGATTTATTCTTGTCACTTTTCAGATTACACCACCCAGACTCTCACTCATCTCCCTCTGTCGTTACAAAAAGAGATTACATTTGGCTAATATGTATGGAAAATGTGATTATTGCTTATCCTTGTACCTGTGCAATATGAATTATCTTCAGTTTGCAATTACTCCTCCTTTCAAACCATTATTCTAAGGAACTTATAGCTCGTGTATTCTATGACTTGTAATAATAGTGTACTTATAAGACAAATGGTGCAGCTTTAAATAATGAAAATGCTAAGAAAGAAGCATATATTCAAATTCAAATTTTTAAATATTTTAAGTTGGTTGGTAGCAAAGAGGAAGGTCCATTTTCTTAGAGCAAAATAAAAACTGGCCAATAAATTAAAAATGGTGAAATATTAACCTAGAAAATATACCTGGCAGGTTTTACTAGAGAATGCATTTTAGAATATGAAATGCCACTGACATCGTACTAAGCAATTTTGTAACAGTTATGAAGATAAACTTAAAATAATTTTGATTTAAAAGAAAATATCTCTACAAATTATTTCTTTCTGGAGGCCAAAAGATACATATAGTTTGGCCTGCACAGGAACATCCAATATTTTAATTTCTATTTTCTAAAGGCAAGGGCAAAATTTGTGTTACTCTATCAAATCTTAAGACTGTTTTATGTCAGATGAAATAAAACATTCACTAAAGCCAAAAGAAATTTTAGTGAGACAAACAAGAAGGAAGCTAGGGTTATACCAACAAATACTCAGAAACATTCAGATTAGTATAAATGGAACGATTTCAGGAAAACAAGCGGCAGGTGTTTGAGGGCAGGGAAGAAGGGACAGGACTCTTACTAGCTGGCAGAGAGACTGTGTTTTAAAGTTCAGTAAGCTTTGTTACGTGGGGCTTGAAACCTGACTGCAGTTAGGAATAATCCCACAGCAGCAGGGAAAAGAAGTTAGTGAGCCAAGAAATCAGTTTTGCCGATAACTCCGTAGTTGATTTGATTTTGTAGGACTTGGCAAATCACTTAAGAAACGACAAGGTTATCAAAACAGAAAACCAGCTCTTATAAGTTTATTCGTATGAATAGTTACTATTATTACTCAGTTTCAGATTTTCAACCATTTTTTCCACTGCTATTTTCCATTATGCCGTGTTTGTAAGTTTATTACAGCTCCCTTCCCCCCACACCTCTCATGCACACACAGCCACTCATTCAAACCCATAAGATGATCTAAAGATGCTTGGTAGAGTGCACCCAAGAGCCAGGTGAGAGAAAACATCTGCTACAGTCAACTCAGGTTCACAGCTGCAACAGTCTTTAATCTCACCTCAAAAGGCCAAATATTTAAGTTTCTGACAAATACTAACAGAACATAGTTACCTACATCCTATGTTATTCTTGCACAATACACATGCTGCCTTAAGAAGAGCCTGTTTCTCCCACCCTCTGATTAAATTCTATTAAAGCTAGCCATAACCTGTTTGAATTCAAATATGGGTCTGCACACTATGCACGTGAAGCTGACATACATGCTAAATACTTCTGCTTTTTGGCAGTGCCACTCATCAAGCAGAAAAGCAGTAATCACACTTTATAAATAATTAATAATACTGAGTTAGTTTTTCTGCATGTTTTTAAAGTCGATTCACCAAAATGTACAACCACCAGAATTATGACTTCTGAAGATAGTACAAACAGCCACAAAGAAAATCTATACTCAAGATTAACAGAATTGCTTCCAGTTATTAAAAAAAAGTTATCTACCCACAGAATCCTTTTCAGAAACTCCCAAAAGAATTTTAGCAAGGCCCTGAGGAGAGTATTTTATTTTTTAAGGTTTCATAATAAAGCTTGACAAATAGTGTATTGAACAACAAGCTCAAATGTACAGACATCTGTGGAAGAACTGATCACAGTCACACCAGTGCCAGTACGGACAGTGTGGCTTCATGGGGGACCAGGGGAGGGGATAGAAAAGACATAAAAGACAGTCATTGGTTACAGAGGCATAGTTATTACTTAATGCACTCTGCTTTCAAGATGAATCTTTAAACTGAATGAATCTAAATAACAGAGGGTTCTAAAGAATAAGAAATTGGGTTTGAAACAGCATTGTGAAGGTATCCAGCAGCACCATAACAAAGTCGTTTCTTTAGGGGCCAGTTGTAGCTTCAAAGGAAAGATTTGCCTAGGGCAGAAACTCAGCACAGAATCTGCAACCTTGATTTTTAATTAGGCAAATTCTGAAAGCAAAACTCTCTCCTATTCCAAAAAGAAGTTTTCTGCTTTAAGGTACATGAACTGATAAAATAATTGATCATTCTTGGTTGGTGATAACAGCAGCTAAAATATTTAGTTATTAGTTTGTTTTCAGTGCTGTACCTCTGTTAACACTAATGAGAGCTTTGCTGCCCAATCTGCAGCACCTCAGATTCCACAACGTTTGCAGGACAAAAGCCACCTTTATCATTACATTAAACCTTTATTTTCAGAAACCTACTCACAGGTAGACTCTTAACATAATAAACATATAAAATACCTGCAAACACCACCTCGTTAAGTTTTGACACCATGAAGTGAGCAAACACAGCAGCAGCAGAATTCAAGAAAACTGCTTTTCTCAAGCAAAGTGTAGGTTCTCTTTGGTCTACTAAAATAGTCAGATTTATACCACAGCCTTTGCAGGAGAACTGAAGCAGAAGGATGGGAGGCAAGGCGCGGATATGGTCATTCTTCTCCAAATTTTCACAATAATTTAAGGAGTTTAATAATCCTAAAATCTCTAACTCCCTCGGATTTAACAGAAAAGGGTCAACACAACAAAACTTATTAAGGTGACAAGAAAGGTGAAAGGGTAGACAAGGAAAGAAAGATTGCACATTGGGAATAAACTAGGCTAAAATTAAATATCTAATCATTCTGCCTGGTCTAAAACAGGTTGAAAAACCCAGAGTTTCAGGTTGCAACAAGCATTTTGTCTGTGAAAATGAAGCCAACTCAAAACACTTCAAGAGGCTTCAAAAAAAAAGAACAAAGAGAGACATTACTCTAAGGGAAGGCACTGAACCTTTCAGCATTTGATGGAGGGAAGGTTAACAGTTGGTTTTCTCGAGGCAGCACTGTAGCAGGCAGACACCACTCTGGGCTTCAGCAGTGGGAGAAAAAGTCTGCAAAGCAACCAACACCATTTCTTAACACAGTGTGTTTGAGCCAGTCTTGCCCAGGATTAGGCAAGCCAGCAGTTACAATCCCAGTGGCTCATTACTATCCACACACCCATGTTCTGCTGAAACCAAAGCAGCTATCTCAGGGTTAGAATAGGAGAGTATTTTCAGGCAAAACTCTGCGTGATGCTGAATCAGTTACAGCCGCGTGCCCAAAAGCAAGGCATCTTCAATGCTGGCCACAAAAATCAAAATCCATTTTCAAGAACAAGCATGCTATGTCATCTACTTGGCTCCAGTAAGTATACTTACACATTGATTTGGATTTCTCCATGATGTGAGCTTTAGGGCATATGCAGGCAGAGAAGAAGGCAAATAACAGTGATGGTGAGGAAGGAAGCGAGATGGTGCTTGAAACCAAAGGCAGGGGCATCATCTCCATCACACAGACACACATGCACACTTTTGCTTCATATTCACGAGCATTTTGTGTATGCATTATCAAACCAAATAGAACATGCTCTGGACATCTGGGCTTAGATCAGTTTTTCATTTGGCTCACAACATTATAAACACCTAGAAATATAAGGAAAAAAGGCAGCATACTCAGAATAAGATTAAGTTTGTGACAAGGAGAATGTGGAAGCAGGAACGCAGAGTACAAAGACACCTGAAAGAATTTCCCTTTTCCATACAATAATTAAACATGAACTCTGAGCCCTATGATATTGTTTGCACACAAGCACACCAGCTGTATCCACAGGCCTTTTGCTCCTCACACACATCTCTGACACTACAGATCTTTTATTTTGTCATCTTTAGAAGCCTGATTCTTCCCAACTCTGCTTCAAAGATCTGGACACGTTTAGCTCACACCTGGAACACTTACTGAAACTCTGCTCAGAGAGATCTAAGGAGACCTGGTACAACCAAGAACTGCAAAAGCTTCATTGTGATCAAGAATCTTCTCCAGTAGATGTTCATCATTCTTATACAACAACAGAGATACTGAGAAGGTCTTTCATAATCCATTTCCAGTACTTCTGCAGGCTTACATTGTCAGACTAATTCACAAAATCCATGCCTACTGCATCCATTTAATGGCTACTAATTTAGCTAGCACCTACTAATGCAACAGATAGGTGGTCTTTCCAACCTGTCTCTGATATGTATACAGAGTGAAATACAGGCTAAATTCTGTACTTACGACTGAGGAAAGAAGATACAATGAATATGAAGTCAGAGCTGAGAAAACCTTGTGTGCTATAAAAGCAACCATAATACCTAAGGTATATAGCCCTCTGAGGAGAAATTATCAACTTATACACACAATTACAACAAAACAAGCAAAGAAAACCAAAAATCAGTCCCAATAGCTAGGGTCAGTCCAACAAGAAAAAGAAACCAAGAAATACAGACCTTAAGAGATAAGCTACAGGTTTTCTGATGCAAGTTACAAATGCACCACCATCTCACACACAAACCACGGACCACATTAGGAACTATCAAAAGGCAAAAGGGACTTGCCACAGCAAAAAGGAAACAAGCCATTACGGTCTGCCTTAGCCACTGTCACATTGCTGAATAATAATACATCATCTTAAAAGTATTTGGTAAGGTAATGCTAATCAGTGTTATCAAAAAGATGCAACAATTCTTCTGGTCTCTTAATTAGGCTTGCAAAAACTCCGTATGGTCCTTTACTGTTTACAGAGGGGTATTATCCTGGGATTTTGGAAGACATTATTTGCATGACTCAAAAATAAGCTTGGCTTCATTGCTGAATCTCTGTCTTGGTAATACATTTCAATTCCAAATTCTCAGGGAAGGAGAACAGTTGTATGTGTCCCCAGTCCCCATTTCAAGTAAGAGTTCAAAAGTAGGAATTTCTATCCTCCTGTATTTTAAGTATCCACCAGACTGTTCAACTGAAAAAACATCAACTCGTCCTTACCCCAGTATTGTAACTATGACTTCATTTTTGAAAAACAGGCCTCATCCTATTGAATGCCACCAAACATGTACCTTATCCTTTAGCTCAAATACATTTTGCATGACCTTACATGAATTGCTTAGATAAAAGCCTTTTTTTTCTTCTACTTTTGTTATTTTAAAGTGCAGATGCATTTGAGTCATTTTCCCCTTTTGTTTCATATCCTTAAGATCCACAGCTTCAAAGACAAAATGTCAGCATGCAGTCGATTTATGACTGAATTCTTGAAGAGACACTGAAGAATTACCTTGTCAATCACCCCAAGGACTCTGAAGGTCTTCAGTTCCTCGGCAGGGCTCCTTAGGTTCCAAGAGGGCCTTGAACTTAGTGATCCTGGAGGCTAATGGAAGATATCAAAGATTATACATCAATCAGGGTGGTACTTGAAGGAAGACTGCCTGCTGAAGCAAATGCCAGGCCGAAGGAAACTAAATTTATCATAAAATCACAGAGAGTGAAGATGAAAGGAGAAGTTTTCTGTTTGTCCTTAGTGGGGGGAAAAAAAAAACAACTTGCAAGTAAATAAAAGTCGAGATAACAGTGAAAACAAAAATTTAAAAAACAAAAAAATAATGAATTTTTATATTTGCTATGCTTAATGGAACCTGGCAATTGATTACTCGGTTCTTACCACATCATAATAATCAATCAAAGCCTTACAGGTATTCTGGGTACAAAATAATTCAGAGATCACTGAGGAGGAGAAAGCAAATTAGAGGCTTTTAAAGTCTGAAGAACATAAAATATAGAATTATAAACAGGGTTCTCTTGCTCTCTGGTGAGCTTTGTGAAATCCATTTAATAATAAGGTGCACAACAGAAATTATTCCTAAAACTGCCTTAGAAAAAGGTAGCTAGCTACATATCATTAATCTAGAAATTAACACCACAGCAAGAAAATTGGCATGTGCTAACTATTCAAGTAGTTAATATGCTAAAAGGCATGGATTTTTGTCCATGCTATGTTTTGCAGTTTTTCAGAGCAAACTCAAAGCTTGCATCTCCAAGGCAGGAACAGCATTTCAAATGGAAGTCTTCTGGGACAAAGACCAACCTCTTAAGCATCCCATGTACCTCTGGCATGTTAACAATCATTTTCAGAAGTTTCTGGTTGCCAACTGAGAGAATTCATTAGATCTTCCTCCAAAAATTCAACATGCAGCTTCTACTAGAACCTCTTCCTCACAAATAAGTTAATTTCATTTGCAGAGCTGTTGAATGCCAAACTCCTTTTAAGCATAACCTGGCCTCCCCAAATACATTTCTATCACACAAAGGTGGAAAGGAAGAGGAAGGTGAAACTCCTTGATTTTTAGGTTTCTAAGACGTAAAAGTTGTTTACTTAATTTGTCAGCATCCTGAGACAATATGTAACAGTTATGTCACATTGGAAAATGGCTGGTAAGCAATTATGCTGTGGATGAAATGCTTAATTATCAGGGAAAATGAAAATTTCTCACTTGTGATCATAAACTCCAAGATGCTGAACTAGGCAGTACCATTTGTTCCCCCCCTAGTTTTTCCCCTCTGACATCCTTACTGCAGTATCCTCAAAGGCCAAAGCCTTTCCCAAAACTGAGCCCCTTTGTGTTGCCAGTCAATAACCTCTCCTTCCAAATTCCTTCCTAAAACTCAGTACCTATTTAAGCATTGCACACAAAATCCAAAAGAAAGGGTTATAAATACATGTTCAGAAAGCATGGAGAAAAGTGTGCTTTTATGGGCTCAGTGTTTAAAAGAGTTCATTACTTATCTTCATTTATTTGTCTAGATCTCATAATTGTTTCATAATGTAAACACTGTCAAGCAGAAGTACCAACTGCAGTTAGGAGAAAACAGCCCAGAATCTACAATCTAAAACTGAAGGCTGCAGCAGGAAGAAGAAAAAAAAAAGAACACTCTGCATGAACTTTTTTCTCCAAACCTAATTTACGTTCCACATTCTAGTAAGCTGTTAAAAGCATTCTGAGAATGTGCAATTTTTTGGCAATAATCAAATATTTCCTTTGAAACAAAGAGTTGTGCTAACACTTATTCATGACAAGATATCAAAAGCATTCTAAGGAATACATTAAATGGAAGATAACAATTCCAAATCCTCTAGACTACTATAAAAGATTTCCACTTTTATCTGCTTGCTATTACATTTTATAACTATTCCTCAATAATCAAGCTTTTAAAATTCTCTCTTATGAATAACATTTCAACCATGAATTAAGTTCATACATCTCTACAGAAGTTAATAGTTGTCTAATAATGCTATACAATTAGATTCCTGTACCCATTACATCTTAAGAGCTCAAAAAAACCCATTATTTATATTTTAGGTCCTTCTCTAATGTATGACCAATGGTGGCACAGTCTGCAATACTGTGTACACACACTGTTTTTCATATATGCGCTCTACAGTCACTTCTTACTTTAAAAGGATTTACAATCACATCTACATCTCCACAGCTCCCAATAGCTTCTCCACTTTTATCAGTTTCAGGTTATTTTTTGCCCTTTACAGTACTTTGGTTTCACTGTTGCAAAGTCTAATAGTAGAGCCCAGTGATGGGGAGGCATCACATTCTGTTGTGAGGCAAGCCGGAAGCAAACTCTAAATACCCAATTCCCAGAACTGCAGCAATTAAGCACTCTATGAAACCGCCTGCTCCTCTGAATAGAGTAAAAATCCAAGCTCAGCATCTAGGCAGCAATAATAAAAATAACTAAAAAACACCACTCTCATCAAAAACAGAGGACCAAAAAAAAAATAATAATACAGGAAGGAGGGTAACAAAAAGTCAAAAGCTTTGTTTGCCTTTAGAAATAAGGTATTTGTATTCTAAAGAAAGTGGTAGGTTACCTCTGCCTAAAGACCTTCAACATCCTATCTGAATGCTTGGCATGTTGCACAGGTATCCCAGGATCATCTCTCCTGTGGTCAGGCCCTTTATTTCCAGACTACACTCTGAGCTGCACTGTTGGATTTATCTGAGTTAGGATTGGCATCACCAGTTCCTCTCCCACCACCACCCTTTGGCCAGCATCATGTGCTAATTGCAAATAGAAAAGGATGCTGACTGTGATGTCTCTGCAAAGACTCAGCAGCTTGTGGCCACCACCTGCCTTTGGAAAGCTCTAATTTTGCAAGCCACAAAAGGAAATGTGGCAATAGCTCTTGCCTCAGCTTTGGCATCATGGTCAGCAGTTATAAGAGCAGAGGAAGAAAGAGAAATATACCACCAACCAGGCAAGAGGAAGGGCCTCTCACATTAACCTCATTTAAGGTAAGAGCACTTTCGTAGCCCAGTAACACAAACACCATTTGATGGGAAATCATAGAATATCCTGAGTTGGAAGGAACCGACAAGGATCATCGCATCCAACTCCTGGCTCTGCATAGGACAATCCCAAGAACCACATCACGTGCACATCTCAGGTTGGGGTATACCAGCACCTGTTGTGGAGTTCCTTACATCCCTCTACTTCCCAGGATGCAGTGAAAAATAAGGTCCTGGTCCTCCTTTGGTTACACAAAGCAACCCTTGTGCTCCAGCAGTGATGCACCTTGCACTGCCCCCTCAGAGCTTTCTCAGCACAACTGCTGTTTTCCCCAGATCTCCTCTAATAAAATATTTTATCTTTATTTTAATCTCTTCATTCTTTCACCGAGAAAGCTCTGCTAATTTAACTGCTAATGCTGCCACCTTTGACAGCATTCACCACAGATCCTCAGGATAAGAAAAAAGAAAAGAACTTTCATGAACACCAGTGCAGAGCTGCACATCAAAATACGATCTCCCCTTGCCATTCAGAGGTCTGAGACTGATGACTTCAATAACTATCTACCTGTAGCATAGCCAGATCTTCAATGGCAGCAAGGAGACGCCTTGTTTTGTGGCAGATACATTGCCTCATGGGTATGAAAGTGCTTCCAGTTCTCCTGGTGTTGCCCCATCCCAGCCCCTTCCTACCTGTGCATCAGGAGAAAAGCAGGTTGCATTTTTGCCTGCATCTGAACGACAGAAAACTACAGTGTGCTTCAGAAGGCCCTCAGTGAGAACCAATTGGAGAATGCATCTTCCCTGAAGCTGGGACACACCTTGGATGTGATCTTGGAAGCCTTGAGACTGAATTTCTTATTTTATGTTAAATTTATATCTCACAGAACTATGGTACTGCATTTTCTTTATACTTCATGTAATTTTCATGCACATTTAATGAGAATTTTAGGAAGATATCTTATGAAAACCACAAAGAATGAAAGTTGCTTCTTCTGTTTGGGCATCGGGTTTGCATGTACCTCTTGTTAGTAAATTGCTTTGAAAATCAAAAATAATTGACATTTTAAAAGACAATAGCTTTCATAACAGTGCAAAAAGAAACAACTCTGAATGTAAGAAGTTAGGCATGAGTAGAATCAGAACTAATTTCAAAGAGGGAAAAAGTATGTTTTATAAAACTACCAAAGTTAAAATGGACCCACAGCCTGTACAGACAGCTGCGCTGGGCTTTGCAGCTGACAGCTATGTCAGCTATGTCACCTTTCTGACAGTCAATCCAGCGTGATTCAGAGGCTGTTGCTACAGCCCCCTTTCAGGTTTGGAAGTGGCTCCCCAGAGCTGCTACTTATAAAGGGGCAGAGAAGAAAATGCAGCTTGAGAACGAGCAAAATGACCCACTGCTGCCATTACACAGTGCTCTGGAGCGTTTGTCGAAGAGAAGGTCCTGGAAGCTGCCATGCTGTGCCAAAGGAGGAAGAGACGGACAGCATTTGCTGCAGTTAGTTTTTCCAGAAGGTCTACATGTCTGTTTACAAGCTCCAGAAGATGTCCCCACATCTCCTACTCTTATGGGTCACAGCAAGGCTTTTCTCAGTGTTTACAAGACTCTGTCAAGTGAGTTCCCAGTTCACGGTCACAGTTGCATCAGCTCCCTGTGTTTCTTTCCAGCTTTAAGAAATCTTCTATCCATCATTAAGCCCTCTATCCACAACCTTTTTTTAACAGTGCCAAGGGTTCTCCAAACACCCTCTTCTTGTGTTTCTCTCTTCACCACTCGCACTTGCCAGCAGCAGGGTGGTTGCTAAGGATGCTATCCTTGAGGGTTACACTGCTGAATTTTTGTTGAGGCAAGAAAAGTAACAAAGTACTGTTGTTCTTTGTTTGGTTTCCATGGCACCAAAGATAATTTTTGCTTCTCAGCTCTGAAATGCCAGACTTTTTCCTCTAGGGAAATCTGGTCTTCAAAGAGGCAAGTGTCTGGCATTTCCAGCCACGAAAGAATGGCTCACTTTCTCCTGCCCCAGGACCTCAGAGAAAAGCAAGCCACTGTGCTTTGCCTTCATGTGGTGTTCAGATGGCAAATGGGTAGCTTGGGGTATGGGTAGTGGGCACAGTCTTTTGAGATTGCTGCATGTGGCTCAGCACATGGCTGGCAGCCTGAGCCTTTGGGAGATACGAGAGGCTGAGAAGTGCAGGGCAATAACCCAACCTGCACTTCTGAGCTTCTCTCTTCCCTTGCTGGACAGTTCCCTGGCCTGGTGGGTGAAAAAGAAGTAGAATTCCATGTCTAGGAAAGGCATGTGAGCCTAGTTCTGATGCTGATCACCATGATGGTTCCTTGTAAGGGCACAATAGGAAACACAAAGCCATCTACAGCAAACGTGGGTGACAAAGCAGTTCTGCCTGGTAACATCACATCATGAACAAGAGCACCCAGGCTTGTCTATCAGTCAGACCTCCTCCTGCAAGGAATGGTCTCAGCATCCTCACTGCCCTTGACATTCCCTGCACTGAACCATGCTTACCATAACAAAACTGCACTCTTCCAGTCTTAATAGGGCCCAGGTCCTGCACTAACCTTGTACAATATGGACTTAGTTTTTTTAGGAGAAGGACACAAAGAATCTGCATGTCTCCATTCCTAAGAATCACATTGCATATAAGTGCAGGTCATTTCAGTGCACTTATCACTGTCTCTATGAGGGGGAAAAATTCATGCAAACTCTTAATTTAAACTATATTGGGCAGTACAAAGAATAAGCAGTAACTACAGTGCAAGAATTCAAGTCTGTTCAGCAATTAACATGAAGGAAGAGTCACATTCCTCATGTTCCTTAAGCCACTAAGCCAAAGTACAGAGCATGCCAATTCTTTGTGGTTCCTACCCCTACCCTTAGAATAACTTTTGGAGAGAAGTCCTTCTCCTGATTAACTTTCAGCTATCAGCTCAGAGACAAGCTGTTCCTCAACACAACCATCATGACCCATCAGCACCATCTGCCCTTGATGTCAGAAAATTCCAAAGCTCTAAGATAAAAGTAAAATGTATGCATTATGAAGAGCAGCAAATAAAGGACATAAAAATAAATGTACAAACTTAGGAAAAAACCAGAACTAAATCATAGAAACATGGGGGTTCTTTTGTAAAAATGAGAATCAGCCAGGTGCAACATCTTGCTTGTGCAAAATCAGGTTTGCCATAACTTGTCCATTTTGATTTTCAGCACAGAATGGTTTTCTATTCTCACCACTTCTTTTTTCTTGTCTTATTCCAATTAAATCTGCTTTTCTTTGGATCTGCAAAGAAGGCATGTGTCTTAGTACAGCATAAAAGAGGAAATACTTTACCTCTCAAGTTCACATACAAAAATGCAACCTATTTCTTCCTCCTTCTCAACCACAATTAATTTTTAAACTTATAAAAAGGCAAAAATAGGTTGCTTGTGGTTTTTTTTCTCTTGTTCTGCACTTTCCAAACACACTGAGGTTTCCATTCAATATAGATTTTTTTCCCCATTTTCAGGGGCGTTTGACCCAAAGAAAAGAGTACCTGGTAGGAGTTCATATCAGTCCAAAATACTAAATTGTTCAAAGTACAATTCATAGCAACAGCAAGACTCCAAACCTCACAAAATGTATCCCATTTGGAACATCCTCAAAATTGTACTTGTGGGCTCTCAACATAAAAAAAGCTACCCTTACAGAACAGTGTCTTTGCTTTTTTAATTTACTTATTAGACAGATTTTAGAAGCCTTCCCATTTTTGCAGCAGTGGTCTCCTTAAAGCACTTTTAGATCTGTGCAAAGTAAGATGCAATAATCTTCTGCGCCTTTTGTCCTCACTTGATATTAAAGTAGAGAGTCAGGAAGTTGGTAGCTTTTGTACTTACTACAATAGGGCAGTCATTGACAATCACAGACAGTTTAGCATGACTGCGGTAAAAGTCTAAAGTAAGAACAGATAAGTCCCAAAGGAACTGTTTGGGGAAGGGCAAAGTAGAAATTTATTGAGGGTATCTTGGAACAAGCTGTGTTTGTCTTTTGTGCAAGTACAGATAAGGGTGTTTGTGCTCAAGAAAGTGGGAATAGTACAGAAACTTCCTAAAAATCAAGGAGTTGATCATACGAGCATATCCAAGAGAGACATTTGAAAGGATCAGGAATAACCTTTGCACAATTAAGTACTTATTCTGTGGAAAATTCATCTGACCTCTTCTATCATGTGCTCGACTCACTTCTGACACACCACTATGTGCTAAGCTGAAGAAACCAACAGCTTTCTCACTCCCTACAGGGCCAAGCAATATTCTCATGGAAAAGTCAAATTAAATGTTACATTCTAGTGTGGTTTTTTGCTTTACCTTTAGATTCTTTAGTATGATGAAAAATGTTTACCTCATCAACTGTAAGCAGCAGGAAAGCATGTGAAAACCAGCCCTGTATTAAACCAAAAATTCTTCATAATGTTATGAAACACCAACAAGAATCAGAAAAGAATGGCAACTTAGCAAAAGTGTAACATCAAAATACTCCTCGGGCCTCCCAAAAGAGAAATTCTAGCTAGTTTTTGAACCTTAAGCTTGATTATGCTTTGCTAAAAGACAAGACAACTTAATAATACCAAATTCTGGTTTGAAAAAATAAGTTAAAGCCTACCATAGAAACAGATGCATCTTCAGAGGACTTATGGTAGAGACTGGAAATTTTTTCAGCACGCATAAGATATTCTGCAGTCTTCCTTTTCACTGCTTCTCGACGAGTTGGACTTGATTCACCTCAATAGAGAAAAAAAAAAGTTATGTTTTCTACAAAGAGAGAGGTACTAAGTAATCAAAGCACATGACTACTTTGATTCTACCTTTTTGATTTCCTTTGGTTTATCCGTAATGAAACCTACAGACATACATCTTCTAAAAATCCAGTACTATGATCTCAGAGTTCTACAAAAATAACAATTTAAGCCTTGCCATAGACTAAGGTAAATAAAAAGCCTTACCTAATATTTCTGAGATTTGGTATATGTTCCTATGGTAACATAAGTAAGAACTAAAACAAACCACTGATCCAAATGTCATATTAAAAAAGCAGAATCAATTAGGAAAGACAGAATAAGACATTTACAACAAAACAAAAAAGTTATTTTTCCCTCAGGTTTCCAGTATGGACTTTCCTAAGTACAAATTAAGTGTAGAAATGATATTAAAAACCAGAAGGCAACACGAGAGACCCCAAGAACTCTTGCTCACAGCTTTCCAATGCTAGCCATTCCTTGCCTCTTGACTTAGGGTAACACGGGAAGAAAGGAATAAGCACTTGCGCCAATTACTTCACTTCCCAGATGGGAAGTGAATAAAATAACACCACTGTGTTATTTCTAATCTACCCAGACTCCTACAAGAGGTGAGAATCCCACGATACCACACAAATTCTGTATTCACTCTAAAACTTACAGTTTATATTTAGGCATTCACATCATGAGCAGTATAGTGTTATAACTGACTCAATTTGTGATGACAACGCCCAACCAGTCAACTGCCAGGCACAGATAAAAAGACTGTGAGACGCAATTGTTACAACAGAGACTGAGATTACTATGCTGAAAATAAGATAGAGACAACTGTCCTAGAGGTAGAGACTTCATACAGTCCTGGCAGTCTCTTCCAGCCCTAACGAAGGCCATCCAAGACTTGCAGAAGCACAGCCTTGACTGCAACGGGCTCTGCACTGCCAGGTGCAAGCCAGCACCCCTCAAACTGATGCTCCAACAGGGCAAGGAACCGCAAGATTATCTGCCTAACAGCTACTCAACATGAAAGACAAGGCAAGAAACAGGAGAGGTAATAAATTAAACACACAAATCCTAACCAACAGCAGATAACAGTCAATAAGGAAGGCTGAAACTCCTAAGACACTGATCAACGGGCCATGAAAGGAACATGAGTGTAACCTTGAAGGAGTTTAACCAGCAACTTGGTAATTGATAACGAAAAAATAGGATTATTGTGGGTTATCAAGAATGAGTCTCATAAAAAAGAGCAAGTTTATTATGGAATTTCCAAGGGAGAACTTACTGTGTAAAAGCTTGCATTCAAAACTTACTGTGGGAGGTTCTCAGGGGGCAATTGTGGCAATGTGTAAGACATTGTGAAATTTTTAAGAGCATGACTGAAGGGAGGGTCAAGGTGGATGTGGGGCACAACCATGAGAAAAGAGGTGGAAATTTCATGGGTAAATTGTGCATAAGCAGGCTGCTAGTGAATACGCTAGTCTGACTGAACCCTGTATCTGAGCAGCGCCTGTCTCACCTTCTTAGAAAACTGTTTCTCACTATTCTCTGCATTACTATTACTGTACTCCTTATTCTCTGTGTATAAGATACGCCAACAAACTTCAAGACCGATAAGCAGGCCAGTCAGACACAGTGTCTGAGAGCTAGACCATGGACCCTGGGGAGAGCTACCAGAGAGAGCTGAACAGCAAGTCTTTCCCTGACCAGCAATAGTTCAAAAGACATTGGGTTGTTCACGCTGCCAGTGGTTATGCAGGTGCCTGTAGAGGCCATATCCTTCTGCCTGTGCCAATCCACCTGTGGTGAACCATGTCCATACAGAGCATGTGTGCACACATGCAAGCCCCTCAGCAACTTGCACTCAGCTTCACAGCTGGCAGGACCTGAAGAAGAGATGAGCTGCAGCCGTGTATCTCCAGCAGCTCAGGGCAGGAGGACTCGCTCTAATCCTTCAGTCAACCATAGCTGGCTAGCTTGAACCCTGGATGGGTTAAATAGGCAGGTTGTCTGTTCAGTTTTCCCAAAACACTTTCTAGATGGCAGAGAACAATCAAAAATTAAGTACAATATCTCTTCAGAAATTTCATGGAGAGTTCCTCTCTTGTAAGCTATCAGAGCTGCTGTTTTTCCCCTGCCCCAAACAAGAGAAAATGAATCATTGCTTTTGCTTTAAACAAATCTTAGAGTGTGAAGACGGCACAGGCACTTTTTCACTTTATGTTGCCATGACGTGCCACTAGTCATTCTGACCTCATTATAAAATAGAGATTCCCACTTTTTTCATACCATGACTAGAGACTACCCGAACACATGGAACTATCACACAGACTCCATCAAGAATAAGCAGAAGAGACTTCGGATCTACTCCAAATCCTGTGGTAAGTGATCTATTGTAAATCTTACTATGCACCTCACAGCAGGAGGAAAAAGTGCTGTCACCTCCTTGGATAGAGACTCAGAGCCCTGCTCTGCAAAAACCTTCATGTACACTTGGTTTGGGAAGAAGCAGGACAGTCAGAAATTCAGTGCACTTTAGCATTCAATATTACAGATATGTATCGATTTCTCAGTAATTTCTCTCTTTCTAAAGACAGAGGGCACTTTGTACCTAGATTCCACTACATGAGACTGCCAGTCTTGTTCCCATCCAGGATTTAAAAAAAAAAAAAAACAAAACATCACTCAACTGTTTGAACTTGAATTTGTCTTTATCAGAAGAGAATAGATACACAGTATTTTTTTATAAGTGTGTGTTGCAATTCCTTAAAACGTGACTAACGTTCTTACTTTCATCTCTGCACATAATGTTAATCCACCATAAAACTTTCTTGTGCCGATCCACTGGTGAGCACCCACGTTCTCTCTGACACACAAAGTGGCAGTCGCTCAGGGAAAACAAGACAACAATAAAACAGCAACAATAAACTCTTCGGCCAGTGTTTCCTTCAAGCAGACTGGTAGAAAACTGCTAGGTTAGTGTCTAAGGCTATCATAAAAGTCAAGCTTACTGCTTAATTGTTAGTTATGTGTATTTACTTTGGATGTTTATTGCCTTTTTTCAATGCTTCAGTAATTTTACAGTAATTAACGCAAACAGGCTAGGATGTCCCCTTGGAGCTGTCTTTGTTCTCCCTACTTTCACAAGACATTAATTTCAGTTTTCCTTCTACTTTTCCTTCCTGAGTAATTTGTTAAATAACATTTGCAAACTGTTGCCTCATTAAAATCTTTAGCCATAAAAAGGGTGTGGATTCACTAAACAAGATTTATTCATCAAGTTCTTGCATCTTATTTGTGAATAAGATCATTAACAGTTCAGTCTCTGAATACTTTAACAGGTGAGTGTTTAAGAATTGGATTTATGGAAATAGGATTTTGGCTTTTTATTCTTTGCATTAATTTAAACAAGAAAATGAAAAAGACTGCATTCCTATACAAATTCCCATTTAAACAGCCAATATCCCACAAAAATCTGTAAATAAATACAGGATATTAATTTAATAAACAAATAAACGCTACTTTAAAAGCCTCAAACACAGGGAGTAACAATAAAGACCCCATTAAACTCAAAATAATCTTTAGCATTTATGTCAAATTTGAGGTCATAGAACTCTTCACTTAAAACCAAATAAATCACTAAAACAAAGTACTAGAACAAATCCTTATATTTGACAGATGTTAAAGCTGTGATTCAGACTTTATGCATTATTTTTTTAAAATGCAATGTTACATTTTGCCATGGAATAGTGTTTTTAGTTATGCAAAATGTATATTCTCAATAGAATCTATTTTATTTTATAATACATTAGGAATAATAATTTATTTCTAGTTAGGAACTTCTGATTTTAAAATTGCTTGAGCATACTGAGCTCCTATTTCCATTCTGTGGTTAGTCCACAATAATCTAAAGAGGTATCTCTCTAATTACAATTTAAACTTGAAAGGCATTTTTCTTTAAATGGCAGCAAACAGGAAATGTTTAAACTGTGTCAAAGCCTTTGATGAATCTTTACAACTGCTCATAAAAGATCATCCTGCTTAAAATAATATTGATTTTTCATTTATTTTCCTAGATACTAGAAGATTTATGTTTCATCTGATCAGGATCAAAGCTTCTCCCCTCTCCTGATCACTGGGATTAAATCAGCAATGTCATTTTACACATTTAAAAACTACACTGCTAAAGCAAGATATAAAAGTGCAGCAAGGCTGATCATAGAGACCTCAGAATAAAAACCCCCTCAAGATTCCCCGTCTCTCTCTCTCCCTCTGCATTTGCTACGGAGCAGCTGTGCCTCACACAGATTCACATGAATGAAAATATTAAGGCGAGAAACCACCCACTTAGTTTATTTTCCATATGACTTTCCTGTAATTATTTTGTAAACTGTTCACACAACAATATATAAAAACATCTGCAAAAACAGGTAATTAATGTGTCAAGCCAAACTAATGCATTTTTTATGGTGTCCATGCTTCGTCAACTGTAATTATAACTCTTTTTAAGCAAATGATGATGTGTTTGTTGCAATGTGCAAGTGGTTATTTTAGATGCTCTGTTTACTATTACTGCAAACAGAATATAAAAACTCTACAGCTACTTTGTTGCACATATAAGCCTTCATCCACATAAGCACAAGCAGGCTGCTCCCTCATTTTCCAAAGGCTTGGCCTATTTCAAAGAAATAAAAATATCTTAAAATGAAAATTGGCTTTGGAAAGGCTGACCAGGCCACCCACTGACCAAAGTAACAGTAGCCAGGAAATTAGGACAACAGCCAATAATTTAAAATTTTTCTTCAATTTTTATTTCTAAGGATGGCTCAGCCATGATATATTTACAAAGACAGACATTCCTAACAACATTCAAATTATTTTGAGGGTTGAATAGAGGAAAACCACAAATATCAGAATAATTGTGCCATTGAGTTCATCTGTGACTTGCCTGCTCGTTTGCCCATAGTCCACTGACTTGAATAAAAAAAGACAAAGCAGCAGCATTTCCACAATGTACAGACCAGTAGCATAAATTTTTGTTTGTTTTCTGCTCAAAAAGTCTTTACTCACATCTCAGAGCACATCAGAAGAGGACACACCTTTGAGAGATTAATTAACTCAATGTCAAAGTGTTCAGCTCAGTTAACTGTTTATTCATGCATCAAACCTTCCACAATTCTATCACGTAGGAAAATTACTTACATTCAGATATTAACAGCAAAAAGCTATTGAAAGGGGGCCATATCCAATAAACAAACAAAAAACCAAATAAAGAACACCTGGGCAGTAAAGACCATGGAAAAAACCTGCCCTTTTCCCCAAAATAATCTGGGGTACTAACAGAACACATCTCAGACACGCAGAAGTGCTGTCAAACTTCCTCTGCTCCATAGCTAATCTCCTCCACAGTTCCAGGATAAAGTCCTGGAGAAGATATGCCTCTTACAGGACAGTAGCACAGATTACTCTAGTTGCCACTTGCCACTACCATATTAAAAAAAAAAAAAAAATCAGTAAATCACAGTAATATACAGTAAATCACAGTATGTAGCACCCACACAAGAATTCTAGATACTCCTTCCTTTCTTTGTGCCTGACCACTTCCACATCATCCCCCTTGAGGCGTTAGAGATTCTCTCAGGAAGAGTCAATCTGTCAGGGCAACATAGGTGGTCTCCCTACCTAACCAGTTGTTTGGCCAGGATGGGGTTATTTTCACAGAAAAGGTAAGGCTAAAAAGTTAGCATTACCTGTCCCAATCCTCTGTAGCCTCCTCTTCCTGCTTTTCTCTCAGACTTACTAAAAATATATGTGGGCTGCCTTTATTTAAAGAAGATATCAGAAGAGATTTGCTCCAGGAAGGAATGTCCTCTTGCAGAACAAGCTACAAGGAACTTGTGGGAGACTGCCTGTTGTGCTAACCCCAAACTCCATGTTCTTAACAATTTAAACAGTAAAACTTTCTCTAAATACTGAAATCTTCAATGAAACATTTATAATTGCCAAATCTAACAGCTATAATACCATTTTTTATTTTTAAAAGTTTCTTTATCTTCTTCACAGTCTTCCTGCACATATCACCCAGCTGGATTGCTGAATTTTTCAAAGAATTGCTCTCTATAAAAATGCAAGGGAGTAAGCCTTAAAAGATTTATTTCTTCTCACAATGAAAAGAGGTTTAGCAGCACCTTCCTTATTAGTGGGTAGCCCAGCTGTTATTTTTGCCTAATTGGTTCAAGAGGACCTCTGTTCTTCTTAGGGCAAACACTTCTTACATCATGTGAAGCAGACTCCTTTGTCCATAATAGCCAAACAAAAGCTCAGGCACACCATAAATGACAATGCGACTCATAATCCAGCACAGGTTTGTGATGACTTTGGACACAGCTTTATAACCCCAAAATTTATTTCAGGAAGGGGAAGAGCTGCTGATTTTGGAACGAGTCTCCACCAACTTTCACAGGAGAGTGGGTAACCTTTAATTTTCAAACAATTACTTAAGTGAAATGTGGCAGGTGCTGAGGTAGATGGACACTGCAGCATCAAGGGAAGAGCTATAGATTTTAGCAGTAGGTGGGAGTTTGGAAATGTGAAATAAGCCCACTAGCTCATCGCCTCTAGTATGCTATATATTATATTAACAATGAGTTCCTTTGAGGTGGTGGTCAAATTCTGCAGCTGAAAAAAATCCTGTAAATATTAAAAAACAAGACAAAGGTTAAACTCATTACAGTAAAACAGCTCGAGGTGATCTTTTTTCCTCTTTTTTTTTCTTAACATTTTGAGAGAGCCAAAATTTATTAAAATGCAACACACTTATCAGAACCATTTTCTTATTTTTTGAAGATTCAGAACAGTACTGTACTCTATCAACCAAAAAGAAAAGCCACTTAAAAGTTAAACCTCTCATGCTGAAGCACAAATTTGTGACAGTGAGAGAGCACCTACAAATTCTTCTTCCAGCTTTCCAGTGTGCTCATAACTATTATGTCTATATCTTATATACATTGTCTTCACTGCAGGTTGATTAAGACACTTTCAGATCTGCATTTCCTATGAAGTTACAAGTTCTGCATCTTGTAGAAAACCTGTGGCTACATACCTGTCATGTAAATGTCTAGGTAAACATTTCTAAGTAAACATTTCTCCGGGGAAAAAAAAAAAGTTGGCATTTATGCCAAAGTTAAGACTACATAGAAGAATGGTGTGGGTGAAATGTGTTTGAGTGGCCAATAAAGCAGGAGTCAGTAACACTCCAGATAATAAGAACTGTAATTTTCCAGAAATGCTAAACAACAAACATCTGCTTATAGAGAAACCCTCATGTTAAATCCACAAGGTGGTGGCAGCTTTTCATGTGCTTGTGTGACTAACTGGAAAAAAAATAAAATGAACAGTCACCCAGCACACATTATTTCAGGGAGGCAAAGCTTAACTTCCCACCTATCTACTAAAACTAGAAGTCTTCAACAGCAAGGTGTTTCACCAAAGTAAGACTTAATATGAGAAATATCCTTGAACATTTTTCTGTTGAACTATGTAAGAAGGGAAAAAAAACCCTGTAAGCATTGCAAGACAGAAGGACAAGCCATGGCATTCTAGAACAGATGAAAAAACACTATGGTGACAGTATCAGCAGGTCCTTCAGCGCAAGCACCACAGGAACAGGAAGAAAGCACTGACAGAGCAAGGAAAGAAGTTGCTCAGGCCACCACCACAGAAGAGAAGAAGTTTCCAAGTTCTCTGTACTCTTCCTTCTTAACTAAAAGGACAAGTTCAAATATGAATTACAGCCACAAACATTCCTTGCTTCAGAGCAGAGGGAACCCAGGCACAGAGATACCTACAAGTAAGAACAGTTTGAAGAATAAAGTATTGCAGGGAGGGAAAAAAGAAAAAGGCAGATGAAAAACCAATTATGAGATTCATAAATCCTGACAGTCTAATAGTTCTCATACTTATGTATTAAATACAATTCATATGTACTTTTATATACTACTATGGGAAATGGTATCTTTCCCTGAGCAATCACAAAAATCTCTAAAACAGAAGAGCCAGCGGCAGGCCTTGTAGAGATCAAACCTATACTAGTTCTTCTATGCAGCTCTGAAGCTAGAGGGGCTATTTTAAGATACTGGAAGAGTAAAGAGAGAAAGAGGACAGAAAAAGAGAAAAGGAGGACGTGAAAAGAGAGAAGCTGTATATACAAGAACTGTTTGGGGGGAGGAATCAGAGCACTGATTATCATACAGCATCATGCCCTTAAACATACCTATGCAATTTTTCTGTTCCAGCTAGTAATTTGCCTTAATTCACCTACGCTGTCTGAGGCATTTAATTCTGCAGCCAGGGACTTCAATTTCCTCACCTGAGGACAGAAGCGGCTCTGTAACCCAGATCAGTCTGTTCTGTCTCCACTATGTGCTGGAAGAAGTGTGTCAACCCTACTAGGTCTTCTGATGGGAGGTAGAAACTCCACACAGCAACAGTCAAAAAAAGATTAATGCACTTTGCAGCTAAGTGCTGGCTAACAACAGCTGAGACAAAAGGCTGTGCAGGCAGGAAGAGATGTCTGTCAAAGAGGCCAGGAATAAGCAGCAACCTGGCAAGGTACTCTGCTATGAGGACAGATTCAGAAATCTTGGAAAGGTCAGATGAATACCAAGCCAATGCAGCTAGTTGTGTGCCCCAGAAGACAGAAGAAAACAGATTTCTAAGGCTCATATGGTCACATATTAATTAATTCTTTAACAGCCACATGCTAAGCAACCCCATTCAGAGTCATCTCTGCATCAGACCCTACACATGTTGGCTTATAGGTATTGCTACAGTTCACCTTTACGTTTATTGCAAGGCTCTAAGCTGTGCAGCAGGTATTTAACCTCAGACCTTTATCAGCCTCTTGGTGCAGAGAGGTCTTGCAATTGAAGTGGAACTTTGTCTTAAGTATTTACATAGCTGAATCTGGTTGCATATATACAGTAACCAAATCGAGTCAAACTCTTAAGTGAATGGCCCATATGGGGATCAAACCCACAACCTTGGTGTTATTAGCACCATGCTTCAACCAACTGAGCTAATCTCAGGGTCAGTAATGGATTCTACAAGACTAACCTTGTCTAAAGCTCTGTATGGTCTGCAATGGGCTTGGAAGACAACACAGTTATGCACAGCTCATAGCCCATAATAATATGTGTTTCAGCATCACTGGCAGCACACTGGGATAAGATGGTTCTTTTTTTCACCAACCACAATATTTCCAACATCCATTCCTAATCTAGCTGCTTATCAACACACAAGTCCTCTCACAAACCTTTCTTCTGAAGCAGCAGCTGTGATTTCAAGAAGCACTAGGAGAGAGGGAGCACTTTGTATGGTTGCTTAAAAAGCTGACCCAAATAGCCCTACAGCATCCCCACAGTCCAATAGCAGGAAACAGAGATGGTTTTCAGGCTCCTCAGGTAGGAACCAGGGCAGGAACTTGACTGGTTCCAGCCTCAGTGGAAGTATAAAACTACAACAGCAAATAAGGCAAGCGATGATATACCACAGGAGCACAGAGGTCTGAGATCAGGCAGGGGAGAACTACAGTTCCATCAGTCAACCTGTCACCAATCTTGCCCTGTGAGGTCCAGCACAACGTTCAGGGTTTCCCTGCAGACAATCAGCTCACACCCCAGTGCACCTTCTCAAAAAACAGGTCTGTTGTTTCCTTAAAGATGTTGCTCCAGTCAGGCACATCTAGTGGATAGCTCATGAAGTGTCTAAGAGATTGTTACTATCAATGAGAAACACTACTCAGAGAACTTAACGAGTGAAAAGAATTTAAAATAGCTACTGTGTGGTAACAGAAGTTGTCTTCATAAGTGTCATTCAACAAACAAGTAAAGGAAGCCAGAAACACGCTGGTGGAATGCCATGGCTGTTTCCCTTTTCATAAAGTACTGTCTTCTTGGCATTCTGTCAAGCATGCTCCTGTTTGCATCCCTGGCTCCATCACAAGTTCAAATCATAGCCCATCATAATCCCAGTAATTAGACACAAGTTGGTTTGTTTTCAGTATATCCAAAAATATCATCTAGTTGTCCAAAGTATTCCCAGCATTTCATTGTATATGCATTTCTGGGTTAAAAGTCAAAGTCATTTTAGCAAGGTTCCAGTAATTTGTGTAATTTTTGTTCCAGCTCTGTTTACTGGATAAACATTAAAATAGCACAGAGCAGTGAAAAACTGACATTCACAGTCTGCTTTCAAAGGCACTAGCAGCTGATTTAGAAGTTGTAGATACCTAACACAAAACACAGATACCTGGAATACAGTTTGTGGCTGCTGTGACTCAAGAGGAATCACATACTTCATGCAACAAGGTTCATGCTGTCTAAACCAAATAAATATTCGTTCTGCCCAGCCACAGCTGCTACACATGTGAAAACAAACATTCCAAAACTCTGAGAGAGTAAATGGATCATCTCCCTTCGGATGTTAATGAGCAATATGGATGGACCAGCAACGAACATATTCGCTTTCTAAACCACCTGGAAGAGATCCTGTACTTTTCTACACGAATTAGACTGACCATATTGTGCAGCATTGTTGCTTCATCAGGTGCCTGAAGGTATTGAAACCTAGCAATAAGCAACAGAATTAATTTTGTGTTTCTCACAGATCCATAATGGATATAACTGAAGAATAGTTGAAGTTGAAAAAGAGGAGCAATTTATATAAATAGGACTCCCTCCTTTATTACAAAAAATTCTTTCCACAATTTCAGCCTCATGATCTGTTTTTGTCCTAATGAAAACTATGCCCTACACCAAAGTCAGGGAAAGCACTACTTTGCATAAAACACAGCTAACTTCCAGCCTAGAAGTTGGTGGCTTGCTATTGATTAGTGCATTTTTTTCCATCACTAGGCCTGAAGCAATGCATTGACCTCAAAGTGCTCTGACATGCTAACAAAACAAAGGAACAGCTGTAATTGTGAGCCAAAGTTTCTATCACCTAGTATACTTGGTATGCTTAAAAAGGCTGAAAATTTGAATTCTAGGCGGTTTCAGCTCCTGGAGAATTGTTTAACCATCCTACACAACCTTTACAGACCTGTCTTCCAAAAGCTCCCAAACTCTGCACACAACAATGAAAATACATATGTACCTTGCGCAGGATAATTAACACTACCATGCTTCTGAGAGCATGTGCACACAGCTGAAAACAAAGCGAAGATGGCCGTTTCTTTGGTGACACCTGCCTCATCCAGCATTAGTGCCATCAGCTCAGAGAGTTGGAAAGTCATCAGGAACATAACAGGTTCAAGTGTGCTCCAACTGCCTTTACAGAAGCCACCTACTTCAAAACAAACAACAGAGGTCTATAAACTTGCAGTCAGAAACTTACTCGAACACGATTTTGATGAGACAGCCTTGAGAAGTAGACTTTGTACCAAGCCTAAAGGAGCTCAATTTTTGGATACATCTCACCAGCTTACAGAGGTATTACATTTCTGAGGTAATGCAGTGTTTCAAACTCAAAGTTCCAAAACCAGAGGATGGGTGATGTTCCTTCACCCACACCACTCCGCGGGCTGGTTGCATTTCCCTGATTCCAATTCTTCCGTGTCAATTCCTATTTCCTTGGTGCCACCACGTGGCAAAAATCTGTATTACCGTTTTCAGCGCAAAAAGCCACCTGCAGCCCATTCCACAGGCCACACATTCTGCTATGGCTGCACACCGAAAAGCAGTGACACTTTACACGGGTCTAAGTATGTATGAACACTCTGTTTCACTTTCAGCTGTTACTAATACTTATTTAGACAAAATAGCTTGAAAATAATCAACGGCAGAAGACCAGAAGCATTGTGTAATAATTGCACCATCCTTATCTCTGGAAGGAGCATGTTATTATCCATATGAAATACATAACCAGGGGTGTTTAAATAACTGATTACATTACGGGTTTGTCGTTTTTTATTGCAACATAAAGTGAATATTCACATATCAATGCTAAACGTAGTGCCTTCACAAAGTAGCTACATTAAAAAGTTTTGTGTGTCTTTTGAGGTTGTTTTTTTTTTACTGTCCTCATAGATCCTGAGAAGGCATATATTTTTAGGAAGGTATTTGAATCAGCCCTGTCATGATAAAGAGGGCATCACTGTCTCCCTGCCAGCTTGCAGAAGCTCCAAGGAGAACAGGACACAAAATGAGCTGGATTTACCCAAATTTAGTGCAAGTGTCCAGCAGAGGATGAACATTCATTTGCTTTCCACCTTCACAGCCATGAAGGTTAACACAGAGAAATGAAAAAGAAGAGCTAACTGCTAGGATCTAGCCTGTGCACAATTTTGTTCACAAGGGATAAGATGCCAGTTAAAAAGCAACTTATTGCCATTATTCCCTCTTCTGTGCTTTACAGATGAATGTCAGGGACTGCAAAGGAAAAGTTGTAGGTGCTGCCTACATGTCTCTTCATCCATCAGGAACATCTACATACATGCACAAATACCACTAAATATTTATTAATAACGCCTGTACTATTTGAGTGGCATCAAGAAAACAGAGCAGAATATTACACTTTCCTAAGACATCCTGAATTTCTTCCTAGCCTGAAAAGCATGGATACCAGTGGGTGAGAGAAAAGGGTTAACAGTCATCTGAGGAAGTTGGATGAGTGGCTACTCTGCAGCAAAAAAGCAAAAGTTCTTGGAGGAAATTCTGGGAAATGCAAGTAAGAAGCTCAACCCACTCTGGTTTAACATGTTAATATGCATCAGTTGGGCAAGAGACCTATAATACATGCAAGAAAAGCCTTTCACATCTTCAAGGTAAACATATTACCATAACGATTACCAGAGATTCAAAGCCAATCTGTTTAACCACTGCCACAACCCAAGTATGCACAACAGTTACCACAGCAAAAGGGACGTACGATAGTCTGACTTGGGTTCATGCCCTAACAGTTTGAAACTGTTTAATAAAGAAGCTTTTGAAGTTGAAATTTGAAGTGTCGGTTCAAAACTGCATCATGGCAGCCTTGCATCATGGCAGGAAGACAGAACTGATTATGACAAAACAGGATATCCTTCAGAAGACCGTAACAGGTCTATGAAAAAGTACATTGGCAAAGAAAGAATAGCTGGGCTCTCCAACAGAAGGATTGCCAGCACATTCAACATCAAGAATGAAAAGCATTTTGACAACACAGGCAAGAAAAGACAGGATGCTATTGAAAAGCCACAACAAGCAGCAAAGCAGCAACCCTACTGACATCACTGAGACTTGAAAAGAAAGAGGTGGATTTACATTTGCCAAAAAGTGTAAGACACTTTAAGCAAAGGCTATGCACATATCTTGGCCCACACTTCTAGTTCTCATCAGTAACCTGTAAATTATTTTTTGCCAGAACCCATTAAATCAGCTCAGCAGGTAACTTCCATTCCTAGAACTGTTCAGAAGGCCTGGATCACTGCTGTGCATCACACCAAGATGCAGCAAAGGCTTCTGCTTGTGTGTGCTTTGGTACATTAACATTTAAGTTCAGATCTGGAGCAGCATAATGCATCTGTGCTGTGTGCTGTCAAACAAAGCCACAATTCTAATCTTACTCATTTGATCTGTGTGGGACAGAAGCACAATACACAGACCCTGAATTCACTCCAGGAAAGAACAAATATTTTCCTGTGCTTTATAGTCTTAAGCAATTGTTGGACAAAATGCAAATATATGAGGTTATCACTTTAGATTCTCAAGAACTAGAGAAGGAAGGGAAAAAAATTGCTCCCTCACTGACAAGCTACAAGGAGACTACACAGAAACCTGCATGTAGTTGCATCTGTCTGTTAACAACAGCTTTTGCACACATACTAATGTGCCAGTCTTTTAATAAAGAAAAAATCCTGTTCTCCTCTAGTAATGCAGGTATGTAAGTTTGTATGCATCCTTTAGCTAGAAAAGGAGAACAGTTTAGTGGAAAAAACAAGATGCTGTGAGCGAAGAGTAATTCTAATCCTGTTGTGATTAGGAAGCTAACCTGAGTCTGCCTCTCCCCATGCATAAAATGGGGATAATTAATCCTCACTTAACCATGTAAATTAAATAATGTTTCAACAGCGCTGCAAGTGCCACATATTAATTAATGCCTAGGTAATAAAAAGGAAAGAGGCAGGAGCAAAGCACTTCGCTACCTACCTGCAAGTCAAAGGTTGTGTTGCAATTTTAAAAGAGGAGATATTTGGCACTTGCAAGATGAGACCCTAAATTACTATTCAGTCTTAGAGAGAAAGATTTCCCTCTCTTATATGCACACAGCTATCAAGTACATGAAAGCCAAGCACACATCATTCTGCATTTCATATCACCTCTTTGCAACACAGTAAGCTGATGTTAACTAAGGAAATGCCATAAACAAATACACACAGCCAAAGATAAGACAAACATAATGGGAAGATCCATACCTTGAACACCTTCCAGAAGCAGATCAACCCCCTTTCTATAAAAGCTTAAGGCAGTTTCATAATCTTCTTCCTCCTCCTTCTTCAAGGCCAGTTTTATTAACTCGCCTGCTTTCTCCAAGTAATCTTGTTTGCCCGGCTTGGGTTTTAAGCTTCCAGTAAACAAACTATGGCTTTCCCTCTCTCCTTCGGGTTTGCTCCACTCCTGCTCAGGTGCCAGTGTGCTCTGTGCTGGGGGTTCAGAAGTAACGCAAAGGCCAACAGCTCTACTGGGAGAACTTTGGTTGGATGCCATTCCATCATCTAACTCAGCAAGAGAATCTACATCGACTGTCAGAGAGATCAGGTCGCTGTCACTGGAGAAGCCTAAAAGTCAGAAAGGCATCCATTACTTTAGATCTCTCATATACCTTAGGAACCTTCAAAATTCTTTATCCCTTCCAAAGGTTTAGCTTTTTTTTCATTCATGCAGCTTCCTGAGACCGTGCCCAGAAACTCCCTGCCTGTTTAAGACAGCTTTCTGTCTTAAAAAGCTTTTAGTACCTATAGAAACATGCTTTTTAAAATTAACTACAAACTCTGCAGAGCAAGGGGTCTTGAATTTAGTGCTGAGAATGAAGAGACCAACATCTAACACCCAGCTTAAACTTTCAAAGCCAGTTCACCACTGGGCTTCAGAAAATTACAAAACTAACTCTTTCTGTGTGAGTGCTATTAGAAAAGTCAATCAGCAGGAGCCAAATTACTGTTGCAAGAAATCCCAACATACTGTTTAAATCAGCAAGGGGAAGCATCCAAAAACAGTAAATTAGGAGTCTGAATTAACACAGTTAGTGTCAGCTTACGTATCATACAGTACTCTTAACTCCCATCTAACACACACAGCCTTCTTTCATTGCTGACACGTGGTAAAAGGAATTAGGTAACACCTCTTTCACTGAAATCTGAGGTAACACATTTAATTTTACATTTGCTACAAGTCAGTATATCTTTGCTGCAAGCTGACCTTCAGTAACTAAACCACAGGAATTTTGCAAGGTTACTTGGGAATAAAAGGCAACAAAGATATTTTACACACACACCATTTCATTCCATAAGGATTATCATCCACAAAAAGCATTCACTCAATTATGACTTTCAATTAGGCCTACTTAAATTCCACAAATGTAACAGAAACAACTTCTAGATCTCACCTCCACATTCCGATTGGCTCGTAAGTGTCACGTCGTCGAGCCCACTTAAATCCTTCCGAACTGAAAAGAACAAGAACGACAAAAATGTTTCTGACATCCTTTGGTAGAGCAGATTACACGTGCACTTGCCATCAAAATGTAAGAGCACAACCCTCCTACAGGTAAAAGTACATAATATGAACCTGCTTTTTGACTGGCTATCAGAGATACCCATTTGGTAACACACCATTAAAATTGTGACAGTGGTATTAGATTTGCCATTTCTCACTGCTTCCGCAATTTTAAAAACAAAACACGTGTGTTTGCTTGGGGGGGCAATTCAAACCTACCAACTCACCTAATTTCAACAGCAGTAGGATCATAATCCCTATCTCTCACTGCCCTGATGATTTACAGCTAAGGAGACCTTAAAGAGGAGAGCCTCCAAGGCTGGGATCTACACACCACGGAAAAAAAAAGAAGTCAGCTTTCAGTGTCAAGTATGTCGTTCCAGAACAGTACCCTGCATGAGACATACCGAGCTACCCACGAATTTGGCAGTGCCACCTGGATATCAAGTAGCAGTTTGTTTTATCACTTGGCACATGTGCCCACTGAGGCAATAAAACAGGCAACGAGGTCAAGACATTTAGCTATCTGTACACATAGAGAAAGTAAATTCTAAGCTAAAACCTGGTGTCTGTTTTCTCCCATATTATTGAGTGAAGAGTTTGTCCACATTTCCAGGTAACATGTTCTGATTTATATTCAAAAAGTATGTGGCAGCAGCAAGAAGCTGACTCGAAGGCAACTAACACTTTCTTGTTCATTTTGCAAATGTAGAGTTATAGGGAATTTACAATTTATGGAAGAGGAGTAAGAAGGCACTGTAGAAATACTGCTTTTCTAAAAGCCAGCAGTATCTTTGAGTGAGAGGAAACAGACGTGAAGGAGAACAAACTACCAGCCACTCTTTGTCTGAAAAGCAAGGGACAGTCATACTTAGTGACCCAAGACTACTTGAGAGGAGGGGACAAGGCACACAGAAGACAATGCTCCTGATCTTCTCATGGAAGGGACATAAAGTGAAGTGTCCATCCAGAGAAGAAAACTGCCTGTGTAGCCCCAAATCTGGCAAGGAAGAAGGAAAACTCCCAACAGAAATGTTGGAGGAAGACAGGATACATTAACTAGGGTAATAATAATGGGCCCCTTCACCTGCTCAATTTAGGGACAGCAACAAAACTCGGGTGTGGAGGACTTCGAATTCAATTACACTTAGAGGAATTAAGTGGTAGAAGCAGAGCTGATTGGTGGATAAAGGGTGCAAATAGAGAGCATGAATGGAAAAGCTGGGGTTTGTGGGAATGTTGTTCTGGCCACCCAGACTAGATGAATTAGAATCCATCCACACAGCAAATTTCACACAGACTCAAGTTCCCTTCCCTACAGGCCACACAAAACTACATTTGCTCTTCTCTTGTAGCCAACCTGACCAAAAGCTGTCCAAACACAGCTAGTATGGCACAGAGCCTGAGCTAATAAACTTTTCTTAAGGTCAGGTTTAGAGCCCAGATCTGGCACCACACAACCACAGTCATGGGGCTTCCAGTCAGCTCATGGAGCAAGAAGGGTCTGAACTGCACAGGCTTACTTCTGGGAAGATAATGTATACATGGTAAAAAAAAGGAGGGGGTTAAAAATAAAAAGAGAAATTAGCTTCCCGATGAAGCTAACTGCTAACTGCTACTGCTACTGTCAGTTTGCATCTCCTACCATTAATGTGCACACCTGCTTCAAAAATAACTTTGTCTGAAAAGAACAGATAAAAGAGAGAAAACACGACCCACCCTTAAAAGCAAACAGCAGCACCTGTTGGGAACTGGGTCTGATACTTCTCAGTACAACAGCCTGAAGGAGCAGTGCCCACGTGGAGGCCCTTGAACGCTCACAAAACATAGCACAGTGAACCAGTCACAGTTAACTACCATAATCAGACTGGGGGAAAAATCAGACGCAGGCAGGAAGCCCTGAGGAGAGGCAGGGAGGAGACTCAAGGCAGAGTATTGCCACTGCCACCACTGCCATCTAGAGGCCTTAAAGACAGATGTTTCCTTCTGTCCCCGGCTCTCCCCCCCCTCCAAAATCTGGTTTCAAACATAAGAAGAAATGAGCTGGACGACACATAGGTTTTTAGAAAATATAACTCCACAAAAGTCTCATTCAGCATCTTGAAGTCCTGTGCTCATGGTCGTTGCAAGTATCCCGTAAAAGCACTCCAGCAGATTCAGAAAGGTATCAAAGAATTTTTCTACTTTACAGCATTTTTTCTTTTCAGTATTTAATCTCACATAAAGGAAGTGATTTTCTTCTTCTAAAAATGATGCCCTTGTGAATAAAGAATAGAAACATTCACATTAAGCACTTATAGAAGCACTTTTTCTTTTATAAGGCACAGTGCAACATGAGTGCATTGTCAGAATTTTAAATTTCACAGAAATCATGCCCCTTTAAAACTAGTTAGTGGTATTTATCATAACTATCCTCTGTAATTAAACAGCTCTATGCCTTTCCCTTCACAGAATGAAATATCGTGAGAACATTAGTTCATAAACATCATAGAAAATACTACAAAATAAAATGCAAAGCTCACTTCTCATATATAATATATTGTACAACTGAGCACAAAGTTGTTGACACAGAGAGATCCCAGTGGCAAGTCAAACAACCTCAAGGAAAAAAGAAACAACCACTATTACCACTATTAGAAAACACAAGCAGTTTTCATTATTCAAGCATTTTTTTATCAAAGCAAGTTCTACGTCAGAAAAACCAGAGGACATTTAATAGTTAAGAAAAAATCCCCTCTCATATAAGCATAACGAGTGTTTCTATAATAATGTGTATTTATACACGAGTGCAAAACAATTCCAATGGAAAACCTAAGGACTGGAGAAGAATTTCTTAGAAATCACAAGGACCAAGTGTAACTCAGGAACACATAAATATCTGAAAGATTGCATGGTACACAGAGAAGTTTAAGCCAGCACAGCCTCCAGAGGCAGGCAAGAAGCCCCGGTACAATATTTATTTGGGCTGACTGACCCTTCCTTACAGCTATACTATTATTTAGTGCAGGTGAAGTGCCACTAAAATTACTCTACATGTGGGATCCAAGCCAGCATGTACATCTTTAGAAGCAAACTTCCAGAGGTGCAGACAGAGCTCTGCTGATCCCAAGCTCTCTTTCATTAATCCCAGCTCTGACATATCTGCCATACCAAGCAAACATAAACTGGACAGCAGCACTCCATAAACAAATATGGCACTTGTCATTTACGAGCTGCTTTAAAACAGAGCACACTGTAAGGACACATGAGAGAAGAAAGCAAACCTTCAGAGCTGCAGTCAGACAGATTGTCAGTCACAGAGTCAGAAAGAGGCTCAACAGGACCAATCAGTTCAGAGCCATCATGCACCTCTCCACCCTGAAAAGGAAGAGGGAAAGGAATTATTTAGCTGCTGTGCTCTATGGAAATTCTCATTATATAGAAGTGATAGTCAAAATTAAATTTCCTAACCAGTGAATGCTCTGTTACTTTAGAGTTAATGCATTTAAATAAACTATATAAGCCTGTAAAATTAAACAAGGACTTTTAGTTAGGTCATGTTTGGTTCCCACAGGCTGCCTACTGATCTAAATTGTTAGCCCACTGCAACTTCAGAGTTCTGCAGCAGGTCTGCCTGCACACTCAAATCTAACAGGAAGAGAACAATCATGTTCCTGCTGTCCTGTGTCACTTATAGTCTGTGCCATTCAGTGGTGCTCCTAAGCTCAGCAGGTCCCTCACACAGGACTGTTTGCCTGTCAGACTCATGTCCCACCCATGACCCACTGTCTTGAGTTCAGTCATAGTCACGACTGGACAAAGATACCAAGACACATTATTCCCTCTCAAGCCTGAAAGGAATCAAGGACAAGTGAAGTAATAACAGGAACAATTACTTGCACTAGAAACCACATACATGGGGTTTTTTAAATTTCTGCTTCAAATCTTGGGTGCACACTTTCCATGGAACTTTAACAGAAACTGCACCATTTTCAAGGCTGTGTTACATACGGACACTGCTAATCTGTCTTGAACTAGCCCAGCACATTTTCAACCTAGCCAGTTCATTCTTTTGATACACACAGCACTCCCTTTAGTTGTTTCTAAAAATTTATTGTCCAAGTTCTCTCTCTCCACAGCTATTTGCAAAAAAATCTGAAAACGAACAAAAATCACCCATGAACAGAGCTAAAGGACACGGGCTGAGCTGATCAAAACCCAAGGCTCTCCTACAGGAAAGCATAACACTACATCAGCTAACAAATGAGCCTCAATTATTACATTTGCATAATTCCCCTTGTAGACATAGTTGTTCCTAAAAAAGTTAACGTTTTTCTAGTTTTATTCATTTCCTTGCAAAGTCAGGAAAGGTCCATTGGGAGGCTAAAAGTAATACTTTTATTAAGCAAAGGGGCGGAAGAGAGCTCTGAAAAGGTACCCAAAAACACAGAAGTATTTTCAAAGAACTGAAAAAATGCAAGTGAAAATTAACCAAAAAGTAAAATATTCTAACCCAGTCTCCCACTTATTGTTGCCACTAATGCTTAAAGAAAATTATTTTAAGTATTACAAAGAACTCTGCAATAACTTCATCATGAAAATGAGAATTTTAAGCCTCAGTGTAATTTTGCTTTTGCATATGTATCCTTTAAATATACTTAACACATTCATACGTTTAAGTCCCATCTCAGCCAGATGAGTATTTCCTTAATTCCAGGGAGTTACTATTATTGTTACATGTAAATTTACGCTTATGAGTTTGCAGAATGTTAGACTAAGCTACTGAAAATAAAGAGGTTTGAAGGAACTATTGAAAACAAACTGCTTCAGCTGTAATAAAGAGGAAGTCCATATCAATGTATTGTTAGATACGTTATGGAGAGTGGTTTTCATGACATTGTACATGCAGCACGTTGGACTAGTTATATGCAAAATTTGTTGTCATGGACCTGAGTCCATAAGAGACCATATGGAAACAGTCTAAACAGTCTTCGTTCCTTTAGTTTGAAACTATAAACACCTACTTAAAATACAGAAACCATGACAATATTTTATTACTTCCCTACTGAACACCTAGATTCATCATCACAAGTTTTGCTCATCATTTAATGAAAAAATAAATTTTGAATCCCTTCACCTGAAGTTCCTGTAAAACTTTCCACCTTGTAGGGGTGTGGCATGGGGTTTTTTTTAAAGCCACATTTCTAGAGTGAACGGAAAACCCCCAGTCCCTTCACAAAGCATGTCAGTTCAGCTCACTCTCACCCAGTTTATAAAGTAAAACAGAATCAGCACTATATTTTATTTACATCGGTAAGAAGCAAATACTTCTGCAAATGCTAACCAACCTTAAAAAACTCTTCCAGCTGTTTGCTGTTATAGAGAGCAGGGATATTGGCAGAAAACTGCAACAGATCTTCAGCACATTGCCTTCTTTCTTCAATCACAGTCTCATCAAATCGCCCTGGAAGAGACACACAGATTGACAGTTTTAGAAATAACTCCACATTTATTTTGCAATAATAACTACAACGGAAAAGAAAAAAACAAACGAGACAAAAGCAACCTTCTGGAGACAATGCCCTGAGTCTATGAAAGTCACTCCAATGCTTCAGGAGAATATAGCAAATCTTCAAACTTCCTATTCTCAATTGTCCCTAGAGTCCCGTCTTCTGCAATCCACTCGGATGATGAAAGCTGGCAGCTACGACAAGAATCCTTCGCCCTCTCATCGTAAGAATATGTGAGGCAACACTCTTGATTAGCCAAGAGACACTAACGGATGTCCAGTGTTATCTAACAATAAATGATACATGCACAATTTGACAATATGCCAGTCAGTGTCAGCCTTGATTACGGCCCAAATCCTGTAAGGAGCTGAGCAATCTTCACATATTCTCAAGAACAGTGCACAATATGAGCAGATAGTAAACAAAGTATTACTAAAAGCCCCCAAACAGATCATCAATTCCAAGGTGCCATTTATGGAGGAGACAAAGTGTAAGGGAGATGGTGAAGCCCTGCCACCAGGCACTGAAGCCTTCCTCTGAAGTAGTTCCATGCAGACAGAATCTTCATCTCCCTCTGGATTCAAGAGGTAAACAGAGCCGGAAAGCAGCTCATTTACTAAAATGTATGAGCCTTCCTTTTTCCCTACCCAGCACCCAAAACATTCCAATTAGAAAAAACATACTTAAAAAACAATCCCACAGTTCACCTGAAGAGATTTGCTTCTCAGGAGAAAACCCTTGGATTGCTACCTTACATTCACATCCTTCACAATTGCACATAACTTATTTTAGCTTTTTATATCAACATCACTTTGTTGTTGAAATAGTTACAAGTTTACAAAAGAAAAAGGGCAGAGGTTAACAGTAATAATTGAAGGAGAATAGAACAGATATTGGAACCGCTATACAGAGGGAAAAAAAGGACTGGGAAGACAAGTGCAAGAAACAGTATTGCTATAACAGCATGACCAGAAAAATAAGAACCACCTGTGACAGCTCTGTGGCATTAACCTTTGAAGAGGACAAAAGAAACATTGAATACAAAAGCAAAATTCATTTATACTTAGAGCAAGCAAAAAAATAATCCCAGAAGAAAGTATCAAAGCAGGATTCTTTCCAGAAATTCTTCAAGTAAATAGCTCCTGCCCATGCGGTACCAGAAAAAAGAAAATAAAACCAAAAAGACACACACATACTCACAAGATCACAAACAAAGCTTTTGGGGTTTATTTTTTCCATGAAAGAAAAGAAAAGACATCATTGAGCTAATTTTCAGCTTGATTGGTTCTGTACCTTGCTCACCCTGCCGTTTCAGCTGCACAAACATGATCAGCTGTACAAAAGAGTGAGCAACAAGCAAGCAGAAAGAAGGCAAAAGCAATGCTACCACACTGAGTGGCAACACTGAAATCAGGCTTTATTAAACTGCTCATCAAACTTCCTGTGTCTTCAGAGCAACACTGAGGGTGCATTAGGGCTCTTGGTTCATTCCATGCAAAATTGGACATCAAAAAAAAAAAACCCAACCAACTTCTCTCAGCAAAGCACAGCAGCATGGGCCAGTTAAATGAATCTACAAAATAACACGAACACTTATAATGCAATACAAAATCAATCGTGAAGAAGTAAACATGCAACAATACCAGAAACAAATAACTTTTGCAAGAAAGTAATTCTGTAAGATATGTTTCCTCATTTACCAAAAATCTCTCCCTGTTCCAAGTTATCATCAAACCCAACAAAAACTAATTTTTCTTATCCATGTCTTCTCAGTACTCCCACTGGGCCCCAGATAGGACACACCAGGATCAGCACTGCCAGGCTAACCAGTGTGTGTTCCCCTATTGCCAGGCAGCTACAAACCTACAGGTATGAGCCGAGCCTGCCTGGCCTTCACCAGCACCAAAGCATATGCTCTCTTCTTACTCAGTTGCTGTTTCACAGACTTTGCAGAAATATAATTACATTTGCAACCACCTTCACTCTCAGATTTAGCTGATATTAGCCACATGAGTAAGAGGTTCTCCGTTCTGAGAGCACAGTTACACAAGTCTTAGTTTCTTAGGAAGCTGAGCTAAAAAAGAAAATAAAAATACATGTTTGAACAGAGCTGTTGAAACATCACTCACTGTCACATTTTCCAGCCCTGCAGCATCATGATACACCATCAGGACAACTACTTATAGAACTAGAGGACCTTGGGGGAAGGAAGAGCATAATTCAGTACTGGTTCAGTTCACAGACTAGCTGCCATCTTGCCGGCAGTTTAATTCCCAGGCAACCCTGCCTAAGTCCTTCCCCCTCTTCCTTTTTTCATACTTTCCTGTATTGCTCAATACTTTCATTATCACCCTTCTCAATGAGATGTTCAAAGACGCTTACATAGCATGACTCTTCAAAAAAAAGTCATCCTTCATCTAAATCCACATTATTTCTGCTATTCTTTACATCTCTCAGACACATGTAAACTTCATTATAGGACTATGTCTTTCCAGGGTTTTTAAGAAGTGGCAGCTACAATTTTAGCAAGCAACACGTGCAATAGCACAGTTCTGCTATTCCTCCAGTGATGATCCATTCAAAACTTCTTATATACATGAAAGCCAAATGTAAATTCCTGTAAAGAGAATCCACAATTAATTCTGTGGAGCAGACTTGAACAACAAAATACCTGGCAAGGTTTGTGTTCATGTTTCAGTTAGTTTCTCAGAAGACTTCCTATTGTACATGACACCAAGTTCTTAAATATGCTACTTTAATGTACATCGACTTTCTGACTCACAGAAGCAATATCTGACGGAGGGTTTGTTTCTTTTTTGGCAGGGCTGGGGGCTGTAGGGTTTTTTTATACTAGAGTACACTTCGGCAGTTGTTAGATAAGAGACATGATGAACACAGATTTATCCATATTTTGGTAAAATCCCATGTATAGTTAACATGTGGGAATACTTACAGTGTCCAACAACAACAAAAAAGGTAGTTTGAAAGTACCGAAGAAATTATGTTGATGCGTGTTAGGGTAGGACACTAATCATGTCACAGAAATAGGTATAATTTTAACAACTGGATCTGTTAGGACATTTTAGACTTCCAAGATCAAGGCCACTGGGTTTTTTCCCATAAGATGGATAGAAAAGGTTCAAGTGAAGTACAGAAAAAGTCAGGTGATTTCTTTGTCACATCCATAACAAGTTTCCTGCTTTGACGCAAGCGGCTCTATTGCAACAGCATAAAAAATACACACACTTGCATTCGTATTAACAGCTGAGGTGTAAAGCATGCAACAGAGCTCAGTTCTGCAGATGTGGCAAGTCTTTAGTTGCAGGAAATATGGAAGCACAGCACAACACATTTGTTTTTAAATACATCTCAGTTCTCCACACCGTCTCCTGAAACTCCGAACGCTGGAGATGCTGCTCAGGTTCAACACTTCTACTACAGGTAAGTAGTACAACTGTCAGAACCACCAATGCTCATTTTGTAAAGTGCACTCTCTGCAAAACAATATGTAGGTGCATTATTTAAAGCACAGGTATCCAAAAAAAATAAAAAACCAACCGGTTGCCAGCAACTACTGGCACTTCTAATTAGTAACTAGTTTAAAAATTGCAACAAATGTAACATCACCACAGGGAAGAAACACTGCAGAAATGCTCCCTCAATGCAGCTTGGAAACAAAAGATCTTAAGACAGATGGACCTTGCAGCTCACCACTAATGAACAAGACTGAAAACAAGTTTGTCAAAACCTCGAAATCTACTAAAATTATATTTTTCCTCTAGTAGAAAAAAATACTAGGACTTTTCGGAGCACGAATGCTTTAAACTAAAATAAATCATGCGGCAGTTACTATGTGTAGAAGTGAGATGGAAGGAAAAATTTTATGCTGTAAAGGTAAAATTTTACACTGTAAATTGAAAAATAATTCTTAAACTGAAGAGTCAGACAGTTCTGTTCCTTCCAGCTATCATTTAAAATTCATTTTTACATTATCTCCACTTTCCTGTATTCTTCTGTGGCTCAGTTTCATCCAAATGTAGTGAGGTCTGTTTTGTTTAATTTCAAAGAGCTTTTTTATAAATAACTGAATTGAATATTTCTGTGGATTTCCTTCTCTCACCATGCACACTGCAGTCACTTTTGTTCACTAAATACAATAGAAGAAGGATGTTTTTTAGAAAGGATTTCACTCAGTTCTGTCCTTGCTTACAGAGCTACTATAAAAACAGCTAATTTGCATTTATGGCAATTTAAAATTATTCAAGATATTAGAAGCCGATACCTTCTTCCACCTTGATTTTCTTTTTACCCCTCTCTCTCAAAAATAACATGTCTGTGGCAGTTTTGGTCCTGAAGCATCAAAAGGAAAATTTGTGCTTTCCAGACTGAGGTTTGGCCTCCAGGGGAGTTTCATATAGTTTCTCCATTACTCAAGGCAAAGAGCCAGCAAAACAGGATGAGTAGATAGTGGCAGTATTACAGTACTGTCACATAAAGTGGTGGAAAAAAGGCTGACTAAACAACCTGAGTTTGGCACTGTCCAAACAGGCAGGCTTGATTATTCCAAAGTAATAGCAAATAGCAAAAAAATTCTAACCAAACAACAGCAACAAAAAAAACCACACCAAGAAGCATAACACACACAAAGAGGAGAAAATTAAAAAAATAAAAAATCATCACTCAACAAAAATTTAAAAAATAAAAATACAGAAAACCCAAAAAAAATGCTAGGGTGCCCAAAAGCTTGTGCTGAAAGCATGCAAAAAACTGCCAAAAGCATACCAGACACTAAAACACTCTAAAATCATTACAAAAGGAAAAACATGAAAAAACATGATGCAATAGATACATGCCAAAAAATGTGAAACACATGCTGGATAATAAAATATACCAATGTGAGACACAGAGAAAATGTGGGAAAATACGCTCTAGATGCATGCTTAACACTGCTAAAATATGTTACAGACAAAAAACCTGCAAAAATCAGCACTAGATACGTGTCAAAACACACCAAACACTGCCTGGTTGCTAAAATGTGCGACACGCATCAAAACATACAAAAGCATGTATGACAATAGCAACAAAAACAGGCCCAAATCATTGAAAATGTGCAAATACATACAAAAGGATGCACTAGATGTGTGCCAAAAAATGCCAAACGTGCTGAACACTAAAAATGCTAAAAAAATATGGGAAGAAATCACAAAAAAGCAAGTGGCAGCAGGAGGCAAAAAAATAAAAAAAGCCAACCCCATGCTGAAGTGTGCTGTACATTTCAAACACATTAGAAACAAAATGACAATGGAAAACAACACTGCAGCAATGCCTGAGAAACCAAAAACATTCAAAAAAAAGGTGCAAAAACCTAAAGGGGGGGACAAAAAAGGAGCACATGGGAAATTAAAATTCATGCCAAAAGATGCCAAACATGCTGGACCCTCAGAACACCATCACAGTCAAGCCAAACATGCAGTGACAATGCTGAAAGAACCAAAACCCACACCAAAAAAATCATGCAACACCCAGACCAGAAACTTTGCTGAAAATACAGCACATGGTAGATGCATTCAAAAAAATGTCAAACAGGCTGGGCACTAAACAGCACACAAGGTGCATAGAAAAGCCATAAACACAGGCTGAATGCTAATTAAAATAAAAAAATAAAAAATAAAAACAAACAACAACAACAAAAAAGAACACACCACCACACTAAACCAACTTGTAAACAATATGAAGAGGTCTTAACCCAAAAGCCTACCCTAAAACATCTTAGAAACTGAAAACCTTGCCAAAAATGACATTTAAAAAAAAAAGGGAGCATGTGGTAGACTCACGCAAAAAAAAAAATGCCAAACAGATGTCCAAAGATTAAAAACCCATTAAAATGCCCATGACAAAAGGCGCATGGCAAATGCATGCTAAAAAAACCACTAAATATACTGGACACACAAAAAAGTCCCACCTTATAACTTAAAAATGCACTGAAAAATCATACAGTACATGTATGCTAAAAAAACCACCCAAGAAATCCAGGACAGAAATAACATCATAGCCATGCCCTAGGAACCAAGCCACACCTAAAACCACCCCCTCAAAAAACCCCAAACCCAACAAACTCTAAAGGATCACCAAACCCATTCGAAATGCCTCAAAACCGCTTGCAAAGCACACGGTAGATGTAAGGCAAAAAAAAATGTCAAACATGCTGGACTTGTTAAAAAATGATGAAAAATGCTTAAAAACCTGCAGTATATGCATGAAAAAAAGCTACACCTAAGAAATGTTGGACAAAAAAAAAAAAAAACAAAAAAGCCCACATAAAAATGCTGCAGCGATGCATTAGGAACCAAAAACCATGCCAAAAAAAAAGCACAAAATTTACACCAAAAATCTCGACAAAGAGAGTACATGGTAGATGTTTGCCAAAAAAACACCAAATATGCTAGATGCTTAAAAATATGCAAAAAGAAAAAAGAAAAAAAAAAAACAAAAAACCAACAAAAACAACAACAACAACAACAAATATCACAACCACCACAGGCTGGGTGCTTAAAAAAAAACCAAAACAGACTAAAACAACTCATAAGTACCATGGAAATGCTATAGCAACCCCAAAAGCACTTTAGAAACCAAAAAGCTTACCCAAAACCAAACCAAACGCGACATGATAGATGCATGTAAAGAAATGTCAAACACTTACCGGACACCATAAATTAAGAAGAAAAAACAACTTTTAAATGCCTGGGGGGAAAGGCTGGAAAGCAGGCAGTAGAGGCACACCAAGAAGCACAAAACCCATTCCAGACAGTAGCAACACCTCAGAAATGCTTCAGAAACACTCACGAAGTGTTCAGTAGGTGCATCAAAAGAGATGCTAAATATGCCAAACACATAAAAAAAACCATTGAAAAATGCTTAAAAACCCAAAGGATGTTGTGTGATATATACGTACACCAACAAAAAAAAAAACAGCACCAGTTTGTGCTGAACACAAAGAACACACACTAAAAAAGTTTCTTTTATAAACACAGCACCACTGAAAAAAGTGTGGTAAGGTGGAATTCTATATGGAGTCACACTATTTCACTGGAAATCCACACGTAGCTCATTCATGAGAACATATACATCAGGATTAAGTTAAGACCTGTAAGATCTAATTCCTTTTTGTCACTTGTTTCTCCTGTAGAGTCACAATCCACAGGTTTTGGTGAAATATATAACTGGTATACGTAAAACTGATCTCAAAAATCTATCTAGATAAAACTGACAATTGCACTCCAATTCCTAAAATAAAAATCTTTTTCTGTAACAAGCACTTGATACTTTACTGTAACTCATCACTAAAAATCAGACAGCTCATATATGAAAAACTTTGTTCATTGTTCACAAAGCTAATACAGACTTTATTCTCCTGAAAACAGGGAATGTACCTTGTAAAGATATCTCGGCTACTATGTCTAACATGGAGGCAAGAACACAAATATCTCTGTTACAAAAATAAATAAAAGTATCAAGTGGTGATACCAACACACCTACAAGTAAGTTGGGTAGCAAAAGCATATGGAAAATTTCCCATCCAGCTGCAAAACAAGATGTATTTATAGATACTGAGTTATCAAAGAATTTCAGCAGGTCAGGGAGAAATTATGCTTACCAAATACTATTGCTTTGGCAAAAGGTGGAAAGAGTTCTGTATGTCTGCATAGGTTTTTATGGATTTGCCAGAGATCTTTGTGCAGTTTCTTAAAGTCACTGTATCTCTTCCAAACGACTATCTGAAGCAGAGAAAGGGGAGAGAAGTATTAGTGAGGTTCATTGTTCCCATTGCATCACACCACAAATATACCTATTTAATCATATCACAGCACCAACTTGAGCAAATTTGTTTAACAAACACACACAATCTGAATTGTCAGCTGTAACAGGCATAAAAAAAATGGTCATTATCTGTCCCCAACCCGCATTTTAGCAACAACACTACAGTGCATAGAAAAAACATTAAGGCAAAGCTGAAAAAAAAGAAACAAGAGAGGCCAAAGGCAGCACTGCTTCGGTCACACTGAGATCCAGATCTACATAGGGAACCAGTAAGAGAGGAAAAAATGCTGAATAGGAGTGTTGCACTGTCCAACATTCAACAGCAAGCTGTGCTTGGCGCAGCTGCAGGTGGGGGGAAGAGACACAACAACAAAAGAGGAAACGAGTGAAGAGAAATCAATACCAGTAAGGGATTCTTAAGGACAGCACATTAAGCACCCAGGACTACAAAACAGCTCTTAAATTGCGTATGTAAAATGTAGATGTAAATGCAAGCCCCCATTTTAAATGGTTTATTAGTAGTAACGTTGATCAAAAAAGAATATATTCCTTTTGTAATATGGACAAAATCTCCAACTTTAGGAATGTTAAGACAGCATTGGTTCATTATACCAGGTTTTCCTGATCTATCCTTATCTAGTAGGTAAGGTATCTACCTTATCATTCTTCCAAGGTATCTCAGTCAGGTATCTACCTTATCATTCTTCCATTCCATTCTTTCTATTCTTTCCATTCAAGGAAGGAGAACCCAATAGGAAAATCAAGCCAAGGAAAGAACTAAACAACAAAATTTATGCTTGACTGCTAACTGGTTTGCTACCAAGATGAAAAAAAAATTAACAAAGATATTTTATATCTTGATCTTGTTTTTGGTCAGACTCACTAAGCCATCATAATAAACCTCAACAGTAATGTAAAGTAGAACAGAATGAAAAAAAAAAAAGAGAGAGAAACTGCAATGCATTCAGCAGTTGATTCCCCTGTTGCATCACTCAAATATCCCAATTAGCTTAATACAACTAACCACAATTTAAAATATTCCAAATATTTCTGAATGATTTAACAGGCTGACCTCTCACGAGCAATCATAATTGAAAAGGTACTTCTTTCAAGCAAACCAGAGTTAAAGCTAAGTAAAACATTTAGATTTAGCACATTTTTGTTGTTGTTTTGTTGGTGTTTTGGAGGGGGTTTGTTTGGGGATTATTTTTAAACACTAAGATCAGAGGCCTTCCAAGTTTCAGCAGAGGCAAGCCCTACCTACAGAACAATGCAGATATGGGGCAAGATGACTATTAACAGTGGATATGCAAAGTGTTAGTATGGTGACACTCTATCCACCTTATCAACTCAGCTATACTGAAACTAGTAGTTCTGATTCAGACTCAGTTATTGGCACGCATGTTCAGGACTTAACTATAACTGGTACTTGGTGAAGTTCAACAAACGGGGGACTCTCAAGAAGGCCTGCTAGTCATTTTGCTATCAGAAACAATAATTTTTCAATTATGTACTTCTATCTAATCCAATATCTAGAAAGTGGATGATTAGCACTTCTTGAGCAGTGTACGTATAGCAAGTAAAATTGCTTAAGATGGTGAATTCTTTAAACATTAAGTAACTGTATTGTCAATATTTGGGGACAACGTGAAAAGCTGCCAGAAAATAAAAGCATGAGATTCTGCTCTACTGAAAAAGCATCATTTTTCATGCTGCAAACGATCACCCAAGAGTCAAGAGGAAAAAAATAAATATCCATAAGTAACTTGCATAGCAAAAAGCAGTCAAGGTCATCCTAAAACCTTTCCCAAGCTCATGGAAAACATGCCTCTGCACACATGTGGCTCAGCAAAGTTAGCAGTTCCCACTCTACCACACTCATTAGAAAACAGATTTTGAGGAAGGACACATTGTACTTCGAGGCCCAACTAAGCACAGCAAGTATATCATAAAACATATGTTACACTTGTAACGCAATAAGGTGCTTGTCATGGCTAGAGCCAGTGCATCTTATTAACTCATGCAACTCGTCTGTTCCACAATGAACAAGCCTTTCTCCTCCCTGATTAAAAAGGGGAAAAAACCCACCAGACTACCCTAGCTGCAATCGCCTTACATGCCATGTTGCCACCATCAGTCCCCAGAAACAAGGCAATTAAACTTCAGCATGCCAGCCTTTCTGTATCTAATAACTCCTCACACAAAACTCCACGCTAATTTCTTTCATCCTTTTGAGAAGGAAGCCCTTACAAGGTTATCGTCCTTCCTGTCCCAACAACAACAGCAGGGATTCTATTGAATTGTAATTGGCTGCAGTGGGAGAGATGCTGTGGTAAAGGCTTGTGTCCCAAAAGGTAGCTAAAAGATGTGATGGAAAACTGGCAAGTAGAGCTGAGGTCACAGCACACAGACTTATGTGCAGTTGTACATATGTAATGTATGTATTAACATCACAGCAGTGACAGAGACTTCTGAATGAGGAGGCAGGCACAGCTATGTGGTCCTATCTGGGTGTGAGAAGGGGGTTGCATGACACAGATCCTAAAGCAATGGAGTGGTTGTGTGCACAAAATTATCTATTAAATTTCTAATCCTGGAAAACTGAGGTAAATTTATTTCCAGTGGGAGTAGGTTAGGGGCATATTCTTTTTCTTTTGAAGGCTGCCCACAATTCTATTTTTATCATAAGAGGCCCCTACAACAGAAAAGCTCCCAATTTATGGAGTTTTCTGACTACAATCCACCCTTATGGCAACTACCATCTAGGATATTCTTTTTAATAACTCATTATTTTCAGATGCTTGCTTATAACAGAATCACCCCACATGCTGCCACAAGCAGAATCATTAATTTGGTACAATGAAGGGTGGAAAAGGACAACCATCAACAGGTTCATAGCATATTTATGTCCTCTTACTGTCTAACATGGAACTCTGCGTGGCTCACCTACAGCCACAGACCAAAGCAATAACTAAAAGATATGGTTTTGCTACTGTGTCAAAACTCCTTAACATACATTCATGCAATACTCTAGCTGAAAGACACTTACAATGTATTTTTCTGATGAATGGGCTCATCAACAGCTGCTATAAAGTGTTTTTCCTCACAAATGAAGATTTAGGTAATGGCAGAATGTGCTCATGGGTAGGTTCAATTCAGAAGTCTTCCTGGAAAAGGTGAACATCAAGCTACAAACTACAGTAATGAAGCTCTAAAACTAGATCCATGATCATCTCTGATTCTGATAGGTTATTTTAATCTTCTAGACATTAAAAAAATTGCAAAAAGCAGGAATGCTCATGCTTGTCTGATTCTCGAGATTTCAAAAAAGGATGCAATAAAGGCATGTTAGGTCTATTAGCCAATTCTCACCTCTGCCAAGCCACTAATCAATAACTCATGTTTGACCACACAGAGAGATGCAATGAATTCATTTATGAACTCTTCTTTCATCATCTATGCAGGTTCTCCTCAACTGTAGTAAGAGACTGCACCACAAATCAAACATATGCATAAGTTACACAATGTCTGAAAAGCCATAAAGTTGTGCTTTTGAAGGAAGATTTTGCATGTACATAGTGTAATAGTATCCACGTCAAGTCATTACTCCAGATAAAAAAATCAAGAGGGGGGAAAAAAAAGATTCTTAATCTAAAAAAAAAAAAAAAAAAATTCACAACCCACACACACGATGAACTTTTTTGTATCAATAAATGGCTTCTGTGACAGACTTTTGAGGCATTTAAGAGGCACAAGAATACCGCAGATCCTTATTCATAGACTTTCCAGAAGAGGCAAAGTGTAAGCAATTTTAAAGTTTTATCAAAGCATATCAGTGGAAAAATACTAAAGGAGACTCAGAGATATAGGCATAATGTATGACTTGCAGTCTAATTTCTCTCAACTACTCCTATGCTCCTCCGTTTTCACTCTTCACTAATAGACAGTAATGGTGTAGGCTTTTCAGTGAAGTGGTTAAAGAGGAAAAAAGTACCTACAGCTGAGACCTAAGACTTGAATTGTGGACTGATCTCTAATTTTACCAGTAGGAGTTAAGTAACCATCAATTTGCCAATTCCAGCCCCGAGAAAAGAGCTTGCAAAGTTATCAAAGCAGTTTTGTCATCAAAAGACACTTTACTCCCTAAGACTTTGTTTCAAGTCACGATTCATCACTGAGGGATAAAATGCAACATGTTACAGCAGCTACTGTTTTCAACTATGAGAGCTGAAGACAAACGGAAAACATACGAAAACTGTTCGCTCAATTACAATGACAAAACACACAGAAACTGCTAAATTACATCAAAGATGTTTCAAAAGGCATAGTGTGATACATAAAGACATTTGCGCAAGTTTAAACTGTTACCTCCTGGACATCCTCTGGATTTTTTCTTGAAACAATCTGAAAAGCAAAACAAACAAAAAAAAATAAGCAATTAGATTTTCGGTTTGAAAGTTAAAGAGTAACATATAATGATTTGTTGCTGAAGAGAAAAATCTGGAAAAAGGCAAACAGCTGCATGTTCCTGCACATTCAGAAAAGTTTTCAGGTAGTTTTAGAGAAGTCTAATACCCAAATACAACCTGGTGAGATATTTTAGCAGCAGAGTCAGTCGTGATCACAAAGCAAGATGTACATTCTAGGCAAAATGGCACAAAAGGCATCTCTCAAAACAAAGCCAGGTAGAGCACATCCTCAGTCGTCTCTCCAGCCTCTTCCTATTAATTCTTAGTAGGGCCACGTTACTCCAAATAAGCAGAGCTTGTTCAGGCTATAAAGCTTTTATAAAGCTACATAAGCTGCACACCACCTCACTCTAAATGTGAGTTTTTTCATTTACTAAGACAGTATTTCCACTTTACTTACAACCACCAGTGAGCAGACACAGCCATCTGACTCTACCCTTGCGTATTTGTTTCTCCTTAAATACTCTTTGCCTAATTAATTATAAACGACTTTGTCCAGGGGAAGATTGCAGTAAAAGCGAGGCTTGGCTGCACACCATAAAGATGCCTCTATTTTGTCAGGGTTTTTTTTTTTTTCTTTAAATAAATATTGATTGCAAAAGCCTTTGTAATCCAAGTTTTGAACTGGTCTTATAAACAGCAGTAAGAGCATATCCACACAAACATACAAACCAAATAGAGACATTTTCAATTCATAACTGCAATTATCTTGTGCATGTCAGTATGTCCTTCATTATAAGAGCCAAAGCTGTTTAACAAAATAATTAGTCCATTGTTAGCTAAAGCAAAATAGGGCATTCTCAATCCAGCTGGGACTATCCTCACAGTGGCACACCCCAGAATAATTGATGCTATGAACAGGTGATGCGTGTAGGCAAGCACAAGGAGTCCACACTACCTGCACCCCAGAGACTCACACTCCATCCCACTGTACCACAAGCACCAGGCAGCTGTTGCTCTGAGATGGAAGTCACTGAATCTACACTTTCCTCTTGATACGTGACAGTAACATCCCCTTATATTCCCCACAAATTAGCTCTCTTCCTCCCTTCCATTTTTCAAGAATCCTTGCCAAAGCCTCCCCAGATTTCATACCATCAGTTTACTACACAACCCAGCCACTGTCATCTTTCACACATTGTGGAGGACACAAAACAGAAAAGAGAAGTGTTACCTTTTCTAGCTATCCTCCAAAAGACCTGAAACATTTTCCTTCACAAGTCTAAGTTCTTTCTCTCACCTCAGCACATCAAAGTCCTCTTCTTCCAGCGTAGTCTATCTTTTGATAAAACCTTTCTCAACTTTTCCTCGCTCTTGAGTAATCTAACATTTGGCAACTTTACCAAATTTTAACCTTGGTGGCTGTTGCTCTTTCATTGACTACCAGGCAGTTTATAAGTATAATTGGTGAAATATTTCTAACCTTCTTTTCTAATAGCTGGCGTACTTGATATAAGGAGCCTGTAGAGCTGGGGAATGAAAATATCACAGGCATGGCTACACATCACAGAAGAACACCAAAGGGCAGACACCAACTGCTTTGCTTTGCAGTTCACCTTTAGTTAAAGCCTTGCAACAGTTTTGGCAGCTAGGTAAGTTACCAGATGGGCAGAAGGAAACCCAGAGAGATGAGTAATTACCCAGCCAGTTAGTAAGAATCTGGAATAAAACCCAGAGGCCCTGTTTCACACTTGCTCTAATGTTACATTGCCTTCTATATCTACCAGCCATGCCAACTTTAAGTCAGTATGCAATAATTTATGTGTTGTCCTACTTTGTTCTTCACATCCTTTCCTGAAGGTCAATCATCTCAGAAGAGGTCTGCCCCTTCCATCCAACCTATAATCAACTTAGAGACTTGGCAAAGGCAACCCAATCCCCCAAATTTTCCATGTACTTTTTTAATCCTTCCACGCAGATCAATGCAGTCAGCTCCTTCCACAAATCCTTAATGCAAGCAACTTTAACCTATTTTTAAAAATATCACTAGGATACCCACCAATGAGCTAAGCAATGCACAATTACTGCATTAGGCTCTGAAAAACAGAGATCCTACAAGAATACTAACCATTGAGCAAAGTATTTCAGATTATACCATTCCTTGTCTGACCTGCAGATATCCAACATAACTCATTAGAATTTTAATTATCATTAATAATTGTAATCTTCCAAATCAGCTGAACTTTTATTAGTGGCCTATATTTTCAGATATCATCAAAGAATACTCCTCATATCACAACCTGCTAATATCTCTTTCTGTTCCTGAGCCTTTGAAAATGGATATTAAAAAGCCAATATTCATTTAATCTTGTCTGCATTTCCAATTATTTCACAGTTTACAAGTAAATAAAATATATATTCTCTGCTAAACAAACAAAACCTTCAAGAACAAGCTGCAATAAGGATAGACCTCCTTAGTACTCAGAAGAGACTACATGGGTAGTTATGCTGTGGGTCAGGTGTTTAGGGACATGCTAAACAAGTGCTTTCTCATCCATGATTATTTATCTATCATTGCATTGAAACACAAAATTCCTATAACTTCATTTCACAAAAGATTCACTCATATACCACACTAAGTAACTACAAATCTCTACTAACATGTACTGACTACACTAGATCTCAGTCAGAATGATCTTCAATCAACTGGAAGATCCACCTCACTTTTTTCCTGGTGGTCCCCTAAAGTTGCTGAGCATCAGATAAGCAAATACAGCTGGAGTGCTGTGATATCAAGCATGGAGCCAGATCACTGCAGGAACAGGAGGGAGGAATAGGAGGAAAGAAAAAGAGAGGGACCTGGTATGTACATTTAATTATTTTTAAATCATTTTATTCTGCATCTAACTCCCCAAATCCTCACTTGAAGTAATACATAACAGAACCAGATAGTGCCCTACTGAAACAAAAGTTATTTATACTTCTACATTTGTGAATCCAAACCATCTTTTGCTGCATAAAAGCAAAATAATTTTTCACTTTGAGGATTTTAGCTATCAAAATACTGTAAAGAACTAATGATCTCTGGTCAGCTCAGTTTAATTTGGACAGCTCACAGACTGATCAGTGCCTTGCTCTTTACTAAATCACACGCAGTCAGTGCACCACCTGATTCTGCACTGCCTCACTTGGAAAAGCAACAGCGTATCCACAACTTATGGGACAAGGAGAGAGAGTGACACCCCCAACTAGTTAGCCACAACTTGTTTTTTAACAATTTCACAGAAACCAAAATATCACTGAGAATTTTAACTGGCTTTAGTCAATAAGAACAAAGTCATCAGAGTAAAATAAGCAGAAGTCTTGGTTCATTACTGTTAGTCCCTAATACACATACAGATTTAGCCCATCGTGAGCTACTATATAAAGATGTGATGGCACTGTTTTCCTCCTTGCCTCTATCTCAAGAAAGGCTTTTTAAATTAAAACCTCATAGGGGAAAACAACTCTTTTTTCTTTTTCTCTTAACAAATACTAAGTTTTATTGGACCAAAAAGAATGGTTTAAATATGTCACATATTCATGTTTGGTGGATACGAATATATATAATTGACCAGAAAAAAAAAAGTAAAAATATTTTTAATTTCACAAATCATACACACTTATCACAGTCTAACAACCTGAGCACTAGAATATATATACACATATAGAACGCTGTATACTTTGAATTAAGGGAAGGATGCATATAAGCATATATTGCTCTTACAAGGAGGATGTCTATAGCTGCAGTAACTACAAGATCAGAGGCCATTTAAATAAACTCTGTGATGCTTTCTGATGCTCTCAGTATATCCCACCCTACCTGTGAGCTGAACTCCCACTCCTCTTGCGCCTACTTCCATATATTTACTTAGTCTCCTTCCTCTTTTTGGCTTAAATAGGAAAGTGGAGGAGAAAAGAAAGCAAGGAATTTCCCTAGGGGAAGAGACGGAGCTTTCAGCAAAGCTACCACACCAGCTCTCCCAATAGCCAGTTATCTGCAACAGCCTTCCTTCTTCTCTACTAGGCCTCTCTGATTCACCCAGACCCCTCCTGCCCAAAGGGGGGTGGACCCTCCCAGGCGCACACCGCCTGAACATCCAGCCCCAGCAGCTCCGCGCTGCCGGCGTTGGCGTGCTGAGCCCACGGACTCCGCTCCCGAGCCGAGAGCGCCGCGGGGCCGGCAGGAAGGCTGGGCAATTCCACTGCAACCTATCCAAGGGATCTGGGGCAGAAGAAGGGGGGCGGAAAAGAAGGAGCTGGTTGGTTTTAAGCTACTGTCGCACGCCCTGCACCAGACAGCAAGGAAGCTAAGAGTCAATTGCAAAGCGCGTTTGAGGCCATTGCAACGCTGTGTTTGAAGCTACAAGTTTGCAGGAGGCGACAGAGGCT